>NC_139836.1:24512382-24534882 GCF_963691815.1 Echiichthys vipera
GTGCTGGAGTTTGTTTGAGTGTGTGTGTGTGTGTGTGTGTTTTGGCAGGATAATTAGACCTTGTGCTTTGCTCCCTGAGAGTTATTTAACCACAGGGCTGAGCCATAATGAATCTACATTGTCACGGACACTATACGCTCTCACACACACACACACACACACACACACACACACACACACACACACACACACACACACACACACACACACACACACACACACACACACACACACACACACACACACTGTGTAAATGTCTAAGTGAGAGGTTGAAGGGAGAGAGAGGACAAAGGGGAGAGAGCCAGTGAGACGGACAGCGGACAGAGAAATAATTCATTATTATAATATTGATGATTACACTCCGCTGTACATTTTCTCCAGAAAAATAATTAATCACCTAAGAAGAACTTTGCTAATTTCTCAGGCAATAAAGTGAGCTGAGCCACCTGCATGTTTGTTTGTGAGTGTATTCTCAGATGATGTGAGTCATTTTGACAGCTCTACACCCCAAAGTGATGCAGCTCTGCCTCTCTGCCGACGCCTTCAGGCAGTGAAACTGAACAAAGCTCTTCTGTCAACAGTGGCAACACACTGGTAGCTCAGCATAACGCTAAGCCTATGTTATATATTTGCAGATACAATATCAGAGCTGCTGTCCACTGCTGCCGCAGACATCTGATCATTTTCCGTCAGGCAAATGTGTCTGTGTTCCCATTAAGAGACACCAGGAACAGCAGCTTCATAGATTATTTCAGAAGCGTAATGTTAAGTTCTGCTTCCGCTGTCAAGTTTATAACTACATGTGTTAGTTTTGCTAAAAGGATACTTTGCACAAAGCAGAGATGAATGCTGAACGTTCACATGGAGAGAATTATTTAAGAGTACATGTGGCTTCACATGGCATCAGAGCCACTCTGCGCATCTCTATTAGAAATATCATTAGTTTTGTGGGTATTTGGTCATTAACCAAAATATTGGATATTTTCGAGCCTATGTGGCACTCGAATGAAAGTTAAGGCCATGCACAGTTATATTCTACCCCTTCCATACAGGCATCAAAACTCTGATTGGAAAATGCATGATCCCTGAGAGAGAATAAGAGTAGAATGGACATAATGGACACAAAGCAACTTAGCAGGATGGTCAGAGCAGCGGCCATTTTATTTGTACCGTTGCCAATGTAAAAAACTGTGATGGCAGATGAGCTAACCTCTGCATATAACTGGACTTGCGGTGAGTCACAAAATCACTGAGGTAAGGTTCTCTGACAAACGAGCAGTGAAGTATGTGGAGGCATCTTTTGTGCCCTATATCCATTTGCCCTTATTTCCTCAGCTGTGTTTTCATTTTGAGCAGGACAAACTGCTTTGTTTCAGCATCAAAATGTTCTCTCTCTTCATACTGATGATTAAGAATCTGATTCAAATCTGAAAAACGTCTTATGCTGCTGTGGTTATGAAATCATGTGTATGTGCACTTGTCCACAGCAACACCTGGCAAGAGAACAAGGAACAAGCGTCCACGTTCCTCTTTTCTCTGCCCCCTCATTGTTCTACAGCATGAACAAACACACATGCTGACACTTTCTGGATCGTTGTATACCTAAGTTCACACAGGGCTGACCACTAAGACGCAAACACATGCTTCTCTTTTTGTCTTTCTGGTAGTGTGACTAGGTGTTGAATCATCACGCTCACACATATTTCTCCAACCTTCCTCTGTATCCCTCTGCAGCTTGAGTCACCGCTGAGGGGGCCAAACGGGCCTTGCATGACTCTTGGCGCATACCTTATTCCAGGTCGTGGGATTGACTGAGTGATACTGCTGTCAGCCGTTACACTCATGATTTTCCCAGACTTATGTGCCTTGACTTGGTGAAATGTTCAAGCTGCATGTTGACGGTATACTTGATCATCCAGAAGGCAGGTAAATGTAGTGATTGATCAAAACCAAAAACTGAAAGATAGATGAGTAACCCAGCTGTTAATGATGGGTTTGAGAGCAATCTAACGACTGCTGGAACCACAAGTGCACTCAAATAACATCCCTTAAGGGGATTCATGGCAAGTATATGTGTGTGTGTGTGTGTGTTTGGGGGAAGATATAGCAGCAAGAGAGCAGAGAGAGTTAACAGTTTTCCTGTTTGATGCCGATCAGCACCCAGGAGTGTAAGCACAGCGGGGAAGAAACATTTTGACTAATCAGACTGCACGGCTGGAGAGTTGTTGCTTTAGCACTGTTAAGCTTTTGACACTGAGGGAGCATTTTCAGCTCCCTTCTTGCACTCCTGTCATGCCTTTGACTTCATTTTTAATCCATTTCTCTGATGAGATTAAAGTCTGTTTTTCCCTTACTTCTTGGCTTACTAAAGCTCCAGTCAGCGCTTCGATAGTGGAGTAAATAAAACTGTGATGATGCAACATGCAGAAATATTCCCAAGGAAACAGAAGCCAAGAGGAAAGGATGTCTTACTGTAGCTGTACTCAACTTTACAACACACCTTGTCTGACCAACTGATGGCTAAACGGCATCATTCAGAGGGTTTACAGTGTATTCTTTGCAATACTGTGATTATCTCTACAGTGAGGCAATAGTCCGACAACAGCATCTGTCATTTCATAACATAATGAGAAGTGATTAACCAAGCTAGAACACTCATTTTCAAAATACTTGACAGTAGGACACCAGTGGCGAGAAGGTATATCATGATGCATACAAACAAAGCAGGGACCCACTCGTAAAAACATTGCCCCATAGCGCTAAGGTCAAAACCTCCCCGAAAGTATAAAACTTTACTAGATCTTAATCTTTTATTGGAAATAATTTGTGTTTCCTGTGTTAATATTCAACACACGTTCAACTATGACACCACATAACAATACTAATATCCATATATAGGTCCATCCATTACATTACAACCATTGTCCTCCACTGGTGAGGGGTCATATGGCTGTTTTCTTGTTTCTTGTTGATTAGAAACAGAACAACTATAATTTACTGGTGACTGCAGCATCTTGATTTTCTGCAGCTTCAGGCCGAGTGTTTCTCGGTTATTTTCAGATCAAAAGTCATTTTATTCTTCTCGCCCCGAGCGCGTTGGAAAATCACCAGCTGGTCACAGACTCCCTTAAATCTCCCACGGTGACATTTTTGTCCTGACCCACATTCGCAGTTTAACAGCCGCTGTTTTGACTTAGCTGTGGGATTTGTTGTGATTCTGTACCACAGACTGAAATAACTTGATAAACACGGACTAATCAGTTGATGATATTGGCCAGTCATGTTGGATAGGGTCACAAATCACTGAACAAAAAGGGATTTTACACATTCAAAGTAACCCCTAGATGGAACTCGACCTCTGACAAAAATAATACTTTAACAAAGACAACTTCCCCCAATAACAGCAACAAAAACTACAAAATGCTGGTGTATTTGATAAACATCATATACATCTTTCAGCTAACCACAGTCTTCCTTTGTCTGCCAATCAACTGCTCTACTGCAAATGTTGAGCATTCAGCACTTAGCTCAAGTGCTCTATAAATGTGGTCACTGGTGGTTACTCTCAATACCCAGAACCCCTCTCCTACACACACACACACACACACACATACACACAGAGTACATGATCACAAACCCTGAGGAGAAGCAGTCTATTGAAGTCGTCTCCGATGCGTCGGAGCTCTCGTCCGATTGCCTCCGTCTGCATGTCCCCTGCTGCGTTTCGTTGCCGCGAGTTAGAGGGGCTGCGAGATTGTCCTGAAACAGAGAAGACAAAACCATTTTGCTAATTTAATCAAACAAGCACTTACTATAAGTATTGCATGCTACAAACATTTAACCGAGTGTACTGCAGCTGCAGCTCACACATTCTTTCGCTGCAGTTTTGCAATGATTAAAAAGTTTAGAGCTGTTCCATGCGTGTTGAACTAATTGTATTTCAGCAAGGCTTTATAAATGTGAAGCATAACAAAAGGTAATTAAAGAGGAGTCTGCAGCTTTATGTGTGGTTCGGGGTTACGGTATGAAAAGGTAGTTGAAATACGACTGGTAACATCAACAGAAAACATAGTGAATGTATTAACAGAAGTATATTCAGTGTTCCAAGATGCCGGCACATTCATTGCAACATATGTCGACTCAATGAACACATCGAATGACATAAAGTCCTCTTGGGCCACACAGCATCACCAGAACCTGCAGGTCAGACTGTGGCCACTCAACCAAAATCACCACACAGCCAAATTAAGTTCCTGTCAGCTGTATTCATCCTTTCACTTTAAATCTCATGTCAAACAGTGAAGACATGCAACAACCAAAAAGAAAATCAATATCAAAACATGCTATCCTTCACATGTGATGCCACCAGCATTTGAGGAAATGAAAAAACACACAAAACAGAAAAGAAAAGATAAGAAGAGTGTGATTCATTCAGTGGATGTGTCACAGCATCAGAGCAGGGACTTCTTTGGTTTTGACTCAGTTTACTTTATTTGAGGTTATAAAAGATGCATGCTCACAATGCTATGCTAAAAACCACAGAAGGCATGTAAATCGGAGTATTATTGATGTTGGTGAGATTAAAAGACGATCCTATATTTTCATGTTTACTGTGACAACAGATTTTAATAGATGAGGAGATAAGATACCATCAAATTTAAAGTATTTAGTTTCATGGAAAACAGTCACAGTATTAAATGCATTTGTGTCTCACTGGCATCATAAAGAAGATGCGGAGAAATACCTCTCCGCCAGCTGACCGGGTGAGCGAGTGTGTGCTTATGCATGTGTGTGTTTCTGTGGTTAATCTGTGATATTTTAACAGTAAGTCAGTATGAAAAGCACGAAAGCTCTGACCTCTCACTGATCTCCACGAATGACTCGAATGCTGTAATGAAACCCAGACTTAATATTTCTCACATCCTCCAATATTCAAGAGCAAAGAGGCTGCATTCTTATCGATCCATCAGCCTGCTGACTGCACCGACAACACCCACAAGAGTGTTTATGACGCACAATATGGGAATGACCACGGAAAATACAACAAGTGTTTACTGTACTGCATTTCCCAGAGAACAAAAGTCAGTCAAACAGTGTCAAGTGATGCCATTTGAACAGCAGAGACGACAAATAATGTAACAGATTACCTTGTTTCCCCTTAAAGTTGATATTCATATTCCTTTAATTTAAATCAAAACACACATTTAATTTGTGGTTTGATGATGCCGAAGGGCGAGCAGTTAAAAGGCAACACATTTAGTCAGTCTCATCCTCACTGACTTTTCCTTTTAAGAGAAGACACAAATCTACGGAGGGTTAATAGCCAGCGTTTGTGCTCTCAGAGCTCTCAGAATGTCTAAACCGTATCTGTTAGATCGAAGCCTCAGGCAAAATCTATCTTTCTGCAACCAGCCCCAAGGTTGTGTTATAATTAAACTGTGTGACTATAAAAAATACATGCATCAAAGTCGACTGTTCCACTCCGGCTGCGACTGAAGAAACCTGACTGTAGGTGTGATCTTCCTGCTGCAGCGGGAGGAGTGAGTACTGTAAAAGGATAGCTGTAATCACGCTGTCAGGAAGCGACAACAACAAGATGATAAAGTGATCGTCCTTAAGCCTTCTATCTCGCTCGCTAACACATAAACAGGCCAGTGTTCCTGATAACTGAAAACTTTTTATTTTTGCATCAAGGCAATATGTGTGTGTGTGTGTGTGTGGGTTTATCTCCGATCCGTGCTATCTGATGGACGTAGAGGATTGAAAGAGAGGCGAAGGGCTTCAGTCTGCATCTTACAAAAGACCTGCAGGCCTATTTTGTGATTATTCGTGTGATTACGTACTTAATGAATGACACGAACATGGAAACGCGCCGGTCTGTTTTGACTGGTATCTTGTCTGTCTGGCTGCAGCGAGAGAAAAGAGAGAATACAAGAGACACAAGGCAATCAGTGCAGCTAATCACTGCTATTATAAAAAGTAGAGTCATACGTACAGAGGTTACAATAAGGAAGTTTCATTTCTGCCTCCAGAGATATCTTTTCTTTAACCTAGAAAACACTGCTGTCCTTGTAAAGGCTTCTAACATGCAGTATTGTGAGTTTATGCATCTAAAATATAAATGACTGACCTATTTAGAGAGTCTGGAAAAAACAAATTCATTAAATGAGACAACAAAGTCATTACAGAGTAGATATATTTGAGGTCCACTGCACTGCAACACTGTTAGGGGATTTGCACCGTCATTTGTTGCTGTTTTTTTGTACCAAATGACAGCTCCACGCCGCAGT
The DNA here is from genome assembly GCF_963691815.1 of Echiichthys vipera. NCBI lineage: Eukaryota > Metazoa > Chordata > Actinopteri > Perciformes > Trachinidae > Echiichthys > Echiichthys vipera. The sequence goes on from NC_139836.1 coordinate 24,518,673, forward strand.
GTTGTTTGTTACCAAGCAACGGGACAGACAACTCGCTGACGGCTAAGAGCCTGCGTGTCTTGTTCTGTTTTTGCATCCAAATAAACAGCAGAAATAAAAACAGGATTAGGGCTGTGAGAAGTGACTTATGTCCAGAAAACACTCGGTGGCTCCATCGATACAAGCTCAACCCCACAGAGCTTCAACTGACCACTTCTCTCGATGCTTCCTCTTCATTTAATGCTTCCAACTCTTTCGTTGCTTTAACTTTACTTTCAGCATTTCAACTCCTTCATGGAGACGTGTGCTGATACACATGAAAGTCTATTTACAGGTCTTGGGGAGTACTGCTGCGTACGAAGCCCACTGATACAATGTTCGGCAGTATGTCGGTGAATACAAACGTCCCCATGCAGCCTACTGTCGTTTTAGCTAACTTCTGCTTTCTACTTCTTCTCTATTACTTCCTGCTTTTACACAGCTTGTTTTGTTTGAGCACCCCCTGGTGGTTCAGAGAAAGCTGTAGTAAAACCTGTCTGTGCATGTTTGTGGCTCCTGCGCCATCTGTGGAAGCCCACGCCACATTGTCTCTCTGTAGCCCACTCCTAATCTCTGCCTGAGGCTTGCGGCTTGAGGCGACAATAGCTGATATTAGTGTAACACAGGTGAATCTACAATCAAACACAGCAGTCATGTTGCATTGTGGGTAATGTAGGAGCCAGGTTTTGAAAAGGAAGAACAATGCGTGGTATAAAGGTGTGGCTCTGCTGTATTAAATTTCATACGCAATATTAATTTGGTGCCTGGGAAACATGTCGGTTGGATGCAACTACGTTCCAAAAGTTGAACTTTGAGTGCCATTGCAACATGAAAGCACCTGAAAAATATGTCCCTGCTCACCGCATTGGCGGCACTCTCACACATGGGCGTGCCTTCCATGCGTTAACATTCAGAGCGTTTAAATGCTGTTTAAAAACCCGATTATATTTGGGTTAAAGGCATACTCCGGTTTCTTAAGTTCTCATACCCCGGTTAACAGACCTAGATCACTCCTTTAGTAACCGGGGTATTCATGCATGTAAACATCTTACCCGGAGTAATATCGGGTTTCCAGTCTGCGCATGTGCCAGGGGGTTATAACTCCCCCTCCCCACTACGTGGCGGTTTCTGAACCGGAAATGTAATAAATTAGAGGCAACGGCGTCGAAAACAACATGAAAAAAACAACAGTAGAGCGTTACCTTAAAACCGAGGGAGGACTTTGCCACAGCAAGTAACACCACTACCAAGTAATTTTACCCCCCCTTGTGATTTTGACAACAGTGAACTGGAAAATAAAGCCGTTTCCCGACCAGCTGTATGTTGGTGGAGCGCCACCTACTGTACCGGAGGAATAGTAACTCCCGTCATGTGTAGGGCCCCATATACAACATGATGTTTTAAAAAAGTTTGAAAGCTCCAAAGATTTAATATGTTAAACTATTTTGAATATTTCATCTGCAAGTTTTTAACAGTGAACTTACAGTACATTAACTTGTTTGTTTTGTTACATCAAAAATTATTCTTATTTCGAGTAATATTACTGAGTTTGGGAGGACAGACTCATTTATTTAGTTAGTTTCACTGAATAATTGCTGCGTCATTCTTTTTTTCTCCTTTCTTTTAATGACTTGGTATACACACCCACGCACACGCTTGGGCGTGGCCAGAAGTCAAGTCCCCTCTTCCTTCCTGTAAATCTGACTCAGCAGGAGTCCATGAAAAACTGTGAATCCGAGGCAGCAATCCAACATCAGCAGAACTAACAAAGCATGCCGAGGCGTCTGAGTCAAACCCATTCACAAAGTGAGCGATGCTAACACAGAACAAAAATAAATACACTTGTCTTTACGCAGTATCACAAAGTGCCATTATGTGTTTGTTTGAGTCCAAGAGACCAAATGCGCTCACACCAGAGAGTAGCAACTCAACACTGTCAACAATTTTTTTATTCTAAATCAAACCTTTGTATATTGGACATGACTTTACTACAAATACGTTATTCATTTCCAATGAGATTATGAGATTAGGCTTGTTTGACTGGTTAAAATGCATCCGGTTGGGGTTTGGGAGGGTTTTACACACTCCAAGTCAGTAGACGTTACTCAACAGGAAGAGTATTACTACAATGGAATGAAAACAGGAATCAGCAGAAATGGTTTTGGCAGCACCGAGGAGTCATGTTAGTGTGTTCTGGAGATGCATGTTTCAGCCTGAATTTCCCTCTGGGGACCCATTGGAGAGAGGTGTGCTGGGGAATTATTAGTCAACACACCACAATGTGAACCAAACCGAGACTGATTTAGTCATGTGAGAGAGCAGCAGTATACTTGTAGTGGAAAAAACTCACGCGTAAGATCTAGTGGGAGAAAAGGGGGGAGTACAAAAACATCCTGAGCATGTTTTTGTTCATCTTTTTACTATCATTGTTAACATTCAACACCATCCGCCCAAACCCTCAAATCTTTGATAAAGGAAGCTTCAGGGAGCTTGTGCTGGGCTCATATCTGGTTTCATATTTTGCTGTGCACCCACACAGCAGCAGCAGCAGCAGCAGCAGCTAAATTTCACTGTGAAAACACTCAGGGCAACTTGTATTGGCGGATTCGGGCCAGTAACATTCACACACAACAGGTATGGTGTTTCCAAATATAGTACCAGGGTGTGCAGTCATGCATTGGACACCTACTTACTTTAGACACTTTGATTTGCAGGAATGCAGTTTACCAACTTCTTAAAACAAAAATAGTAGTGAGAAAATGATTTCAGGCATGAAAAGTTCTTTGAAGGGTGGTAGATTTAAGAATCCACGCCATTACTGGATATATTAACTATAGCAGCAGCAGTAGCAGTACAAAGAAGGGGGCTTTCTTAAAAACACACATTTTACACCATTGCTGTTGTATAACGGTTTTCTTCTCGAAAATGTATTTGGTTTATATTGTTGAATCCATGGTCTGCGTATCGTTTATGCGCCGCTTTTATTTGTCACTCCATCACTTGTCAGAGAACTCTGTTATGAGAAACCTTTCCACCTGCGTGTATTCATGCAAAGTGCCTGTGCTCACCGTGCTGCTGGTGCGTGCCCGGTCCTCTGCTGTGCGCCTCAGCCATGCGCTGTAGGGCGTGGTTCATCACCTGGCCGGTGTGGCTCGGAGTCTGCGTAGCTCTGTCAGCCGTCACTGGCCTCGGGGAGAGCGGGGAGCTCGGCAGTGAGTCGCAGTCAGAGGAGAAATATCCACTGGATGGGCGGCGAGGCAGGTGGAATATAGACCTCGTCTGAAACACGCCTAGGCTGTCGACAGGGGAGATGCTTTTGGTTCTGCACCAGGACGGCGAGTCCGGCTCTCCTCTGGTCGAGTCGGAGCGACCAAATCTCCGCTCGCCGCCGTCGTTTGAACGGGAAGTTTGCTCTGAGGTTCCAGTGGCACCCACGCCTTGTGGATCTCCTTCGGTCCCCTGTGCTGCCGTTACTGCGGTCGAGCCATCGGACCGGTTTGGTGGTCTGTTGGATGAACAGATCGGCACCGTCAGTGTGGGGTTCCATCCCTGTGCCCACACAGCCTACCGCCCCACGTCTCTGCTGCAGCTGGAGCAACAGCCGGATAGGAAGCAGCGCACTGCTGCGTCAGAACCGGACCTCGTGTTTTTCCTGTAAAACTTCGGGTTTTCTGTCATTTTAAATCTGACTAATTTCACCGGGAAGCGCGGTGACTGGCGCGGCGACGCGGACGTGACAACAACAATAAACTAATAATGTCATATTTTATCTTTTATGAAACGTTACCATATACTAGCTCCGTGCCACATGCGGCGGAGACCAACAGAAACGTTTGGAGTATTGAGTGTTTTGTCAGTTTATCAGGCGGTAGCGCGGGTTTGCTGCCCAAAGTGTCCGCCCGGTGCTTCTCCGTTTGACAGAAGTTGCTGACTGCAGCAGATCGTTGGGGGGGGGGGGGTAATCAGGCATGAAGGAGCAACTTCAACTGCGTCACACATTAACAGTCTGAAAGAAATCCATCTCAGTCGACCAGTCGGTCTGAAACGGTATTTTCGAGTATATCAACTTAACACTGCTTCAGTGTGTGCTGACATTTCTGCCTATTTGGGGAATTTATTGTGTCAATGTAAAAAAATATGCAGATATTACTTTTGTTAAATCAATTTATTTAAACCCCATTGAGCAGGAATGAGAACAAAATATATTTTACCTTTGTCATTTTCAGTTTTTATCACCAAAACTCTCGACGTGACATTCTAATAAAAAGAGACTCATCCAAATATTTTGATACAGCGCTTCCTGTTTGTCCAGACTACAGCTTCCTAAGCGCACGGGCTCCCAGCGGCAGTGACCTACTTCTGTGCCAAATGACCTAAAATTATAAGTGGTTTTTAAAACCATGTCTCCGTGTATCGACAATCACACTTTTACGCACCTTTCATGAAAAGAGTCATCCTTCCATTGCTTATTACGAATTATTACGCACGGGCACACAGCGTCGAAACCCGCACTTTAAGTGGACGCGACGTCTTTCCTCCAGCCATATGAGAATATAAACTTAACCCCCGCGGGTTTCGGTGCAGATCCGAGCGCTTCCAGAGGAGATATTGAGCTTGTCCATGCGCGTAGAGAAATGGCACCAAAACGAGCCGACGGTCACCTCGCCGGGAGGGAAAAGCAGACGGAGAGAAACCAGCAAACAAGGCATTTTTGATCAGGTGTCAGGGTGTTAAATATTTAACCAGAGCCGTTCAGCGTTTCACAGTAGTATCAAGAGCTGCAGTTTCTCTATCTCCGTGGGTGTCGACAGAACGGTCTCACACAAAAAAGTGACATTTCAGATTACAAGGTGAGGTTTCACTTTACTATTAAGGCAAATATATGAAAATAATTGAGCGGCAGTCACATGTGAGCCTCCTGAACTATTTGGTCTATATTTGTAGCTTTCTTCTTCAAAGCCCAGCGGTGTGTGTGCGCCTCCCACAGGGCAGCGCGGACCGAGTCTCAACAGCTGGCTATAAAGTGCCAAAATGACCCTTTACAGTCCGCTAATTGCCCTTTAAAGTGTAAATATCCGAAGAGCTACAGGTGAACTAGTCTTAATTTGTCTCAAAAAATCTCACGTGAATTCATCATCTGTCATGGAGTGATACATTATAAAGCGGCTGAACTCGATGACCTCCTTAACAAAGCAGACAGTCTCTGATGAAAACAGAGCAGCTCTTCTATTAGAAGGAAAACAGACCGTTTAAGTTTGATGGAAATGTGAGTGCCTGCATAAAACCCCTATCCAGCGGATGAGATGCAGTTCATCCCAGAGGATAAGGCGACCTACATAGATTGTCATTTTGACCCAACGCAGCCTTTATGGCGAGTGAAATATCACTTGCACGCAACTTGTGGTAATGAGGTTACGAAATGAGCTAGAGCCGGTGCGCGCTGCGTCGCCAATTATACCGGCGCAGCTTTTGACTGCAAAACGCACTAACATACTCCCAAAGCCCTCTCGGTATAAAAGAGGAAACCTTCATAAAGTAGAAAAAAAGGTCGCTTTAAACTCTGACTGGAGTACTGCAGGAAAATAAAGCGATGTAAAAAGGCAATTAAGTTGTTTTATCTCGCTTTTTACGCACACTCCCCAGTAAGGTTACAGTGATATAACACAACAAGAGGAAGCATTACAATGTAAAAGCAAACTATTATTCATTTTCAGTATTTTAAAAATGCTACCATCAAACATTACGGGGGGATAACTGTCTTGCATGCCGGTCAGGGGGTAACTGGATTATTTTTGTAATAATCCAAAATAAACGACACACACACCTTTGCTCCCTCTTTCCCAACTCACCTGGACGGATGGTGCATGTCAGTGGCGGGACATCACCACTGGCTCCGACAATAACACGATGACAAGTTGGCTGTAATTGAAATAAGTCTATATAATATCAATGCGAGTCCAAATATGATCCACAGGTCCAAAGTGAGCAAAACATAAACTTGTAAAAGTGAAAAAAGAAAAGAAAAAGTAAAATAAATCCCAAGAGTTATTTGCTGAACTTCCCCGGGAGAGTCGCTTTAATAATCCGCCGCGTCCGAGTGGAAACTGCACCAGAGGAGGTAAACAAACTCCAGCCTCAAACTGCACTTTGTCTTTTCTTTTCCTTCCTCTCTCTCCCTGCGTCTCTTATAAGACAGAAGGCACTGTGCTGTGCTGCGGACTGATATGAGCGCTCCTCCTCCAAAACACGACCCACCTCCTGTGGGTGGGGTTTCTCTCTTCGCTCCATTCTGCTTTCTCTGTCTCCCCCTGTCTGTCATACGAGCCTCTTACTGGCATTGAACACTCCAGTGTGTGTGCATGAAATTAAGTGGCGATAGCAACTAGAGGATATATTCCAATAAATTATGACTTGTCTGTGTCTCTTTCTGTCTCTCACCATGTCTCGTCTGTCTCTATACTGCATGTCTATAGTATTCCTGCTTCCAGTTACAAACTTCTAACCAGATCTTGAGTTTGTACTGAATGAACACTGAAAGGTGACTATATTAGTCTTACAGAAGATGTCTCAATGATACTTAATTAACTTGATTATGAAATAGGGCCTCCTACAGTCTGGCCTCTGTAGTAAATAAATCTCTGTATATCACTATTTGTTATGTAACACTTTATTTTAAAATAAAAGGATAAGTATTATTTTGTTATCGCGTGGCAGTAGCTCAGCCCATAGGTGACTCAGCTGGAAACCGGAGGGTAGCCGGTCTGAGTCCCTGTGGGGACCATGAATGGAGTGTGGACTGGTGGCTGGAGAGGTGCCAGTTCATCTCCTGGACACTGCCGAGGTGCTTTTGAGCAAGGCACCGAACCCCCCACCATTGGCAGCCCCCTCGCTCTGACTTCTCTCCATTAATTTGCATGTATATAGGTCCTGTTTGTGCATGTGTGTGTATTTCGGTGATGTGTGTGTGTAACATGTAGTGAAAAAATTGAATTTCCCCTTGCAGGATTAATAAAGTAATTCTTCTTCTTCTTCTTCTAATGTTTGGAAAACATTTGACCTCTCTCTTTGTAACTTTCCAAAGTTGCATGTAGCTGTCTGTTCACCCGTGTCTTATATCATTTCCTGTATGGACTAAATGGGTGAGTGCGCCCATTTCTCGCACTCTAATCCATTTTATCTTATGTGTTTTAAAAACTAACAGAATCAGTGTTTCCTCTTATGCACCATCTAAGAAAGCTGAATGTGCATTTGATATTGAGACCTTCACAATTTGGTCGAAACTGACGCCTACACTTGTACTATGACTGCTGGCATGAAAGTAGAATCCAGCATGAGCTACTACTGCAGTTATGAATCATCCTAAGAGCTCCACTGATGCCATATTCATGTTTCTGAAGATAGATTCACGTGTTTCTAAAAGACTGGGGAGATTCAGTGAAATAAAATATTTTTCCATGATGAATATGTGCTCTCCGATTTGTACAGTGTGCTTTGTTTTTGGGCTGTATACTCGTTTACACATATGAACCCCTGGACAATGCCAGGAGAATTAGGTCTCGAAAATAGTCCCGATTCAGGAGATTCTCCATGTCAGAAGCGTTCTCACTTACTGGAAACGATCAAGGTGAGGGGTGGGGCCTAGGGTGGCGCCTGGGTAGAGCGTGTAGGAGACAGGGCATGACGCAGATTACACCAAAGTGCTGGAGCCGGTTTGTAATTTGGTCATAAACAACAGAATCTCCTACTGTTCCTTGAATTTGTCTGACGTTTTCAGCCCTTTAACAGAAGCTTCTGAATTTTTGTTGTCTCTCCAGTTTGACAGTTTCGTTGGTGACTTTGTGTAAATCCCCCTTCTTCTTCTTCTTCCCCTGGTTTGTTTTTTTCCAATATGGGTGAGAAACGGCGTCAACACGCTCATTCACTCGCCGTGAAATCTCAGGGCAACGATCTGTTGTATTCACTGATGGGCAACCCAAGAGATTACACTTTGTCCTAGGGAGTCGGCAGAGTTAAGTCAGTTGGATTTCCAGTCCGACTGAGTCCGCTAATAGATAGTAGTAGATCATTGTACATGTGTGAAAGGGGCTTATGTGGGGTATGTAGTGTGTGTGTGTGTGTGTGTGTGTGTGTGTGTGTGTGTGTGTGTGTGTGTGTGTGTGTGTGTGTGTGTGTGTGTGTGTGTGTGTGTGTGTGTGTGTGTGTGTGTGTGTGTGTGTGTGTGTGTGTGTGTGTGTGTGTGTGTGTGTGTGTGGGTATCATTATGTGCTATTATTTGCTGAAAAAAATGACATAAATAAATACATTGTTATAAATCACTGTTATGTGTGAATTCAATAGCAAGCAGCCATAGCAACAGTACTGTTGCTTCATGCTATGTTACCAGTTGTAAAACTGAGCTAACCATGACTTAAACTGACTAACAAACAAGCAGTAATGATGAACGACCTGATTGACTTCTCTGTTGGCCTGTATAAAGTATTAGAAACTTCTCCACCTCATCTGTCATGTCCATATTATAGCTACTGCATCAAGACACGTTGTCGTGATACTGCTGTTTCAAAAATACAGACACTGCTATGGTTAAGGTTCAGTCTGTGGATAGGGAAACATTGTGGTTTGAGTTAAAATAACTGATTTGTTAATGTTAGTGGACAATTGTGGTCAAATATTTTAGTTAGTGAACGACTGATTATGGTTAAAGGGACAATGTCGACTATCGGTAGGAAACAGGAAACAAGCAGCGACCTCCTGTGTGGTAAAGCCTGATTGTTTTTTGACCCATCCATCCCCCGACCTTCCCCCCCTCTAAGATGGACAAGAGTCCTAAGCCTCTTTCACACTGAAATCCTGCAAAACTGCCGTAAAGAAGAGCGACCATTACACCGGCTTTACTTTCTTCTTTTTTAAACACTGAAGCAAACAGCTGTGGCATATTACTGCCCTAGTGTTTTCTTTTAGATAGCATGTTGGCATCTAATGTCAGTGCGTGTAGTTCAAGTGTTGATGGTAAAAGTATATTCCACTTACAGGATGTCACTACTGCATTCAAACAAGTCCTATATCTTGCAGGTAGCGTTGGCTGTGTGATGCTGAGGCGGAGGTGAGGCCCGGTGGGTGGCAACGGAGAGTAGAGTTGTGAGGGGCGCCTGAGCGGGAACATCTGATCTACTCAACTCCAACAGCTGCAGGGCAGAGGAGCAAGAGACGAGTCTCTCACACACACACACACACACACACACACACACACACAGTACACAGTATGCATACACACGCAAATCGATACAGACAGACAAAAGGATGAGACAATCAATAGCATTTACATGTGATCAATAACAATCAATTCCTCAGAGTGTGGGAAAATGTGTGGGAATGGCTGTAAATATCTGCCTTGGCTACTGTTTTCTGTTATTTTTGTCTTTTACTCTTTGTACATCAGGCAGAGTGTTGTTCGACGTGATGATGATGATGATGATAATAGTGGTGATACTAAAGACTGTGGCAATGATGAGGGAAATGTTAAAAGCATGGTCATGCTGACCCAAAAGTAAATGGATTGATCTCTGTTGGATGTCTCTGGACTGTGAATATGGTGGGCGGGACATATGTACAGCTGATCAACTTATAGCTCCAGTAGGGCTGTGGCAGAGTCATATACAGAATACATATTGATGGATGGAAAATATCAAGGGGAATGGTAACTGGTCCTAATGTGTTTTGAAGAAAATAGAAAAACATGCTACAGTAGCTCATAGAACCACACGAGCAGCTGCAGTCTCTAGTTCTTGTGGTCTGTTTAATTGACAAACCAACATTTATGCAATAAAAGCACCTGCTGTGACTAATGAAAAACATGTTGAGTATAAGTAATAAAGGAAAGGGTTCACATCAGGTTTATTTGATTCCTGCATGGACAGCGTAGACTGCACCAACTCGCTATATTCTCTTTTTTAATGCCGGTTCGATACATATAAGCCCAGCAGAATTAACATGCCATTAGAGAAATAGTCTCATTAATGGAGAGTCCTGCTGGTCCAGGTGACTGAGATGCATCACGACTTTGGGTTGTGGCTGCTGACACATATCACTCCCATCGACTACCACTTCTGCTGAAGAGAGGGTGAGATAAGCGAGAGAGGGGAGATAAGAAAGAGGGGTGTTTTCTGCTTGGTTGATATTATACAGGTGCATTTAGGTGAATGTTTCCCGCTTCATAACGACGCTTCTGGTTGCCTTTGCAATCCACTGCCAATTTGCTTAACAGGCAAATCTTTGTTGGAACCCGGCACCGCTGCAACATCGAAACCCAACAGAGTTTTATGGCATCATTCAGCAGCCCTGAGGGAATTTAAGGGTAATTACAGATTACTCACTACAGTAGACACCATAAACACAAGAGCATGATAGTACCAACCCCCGCCATTTTGTGCAAGTGAACCAATGAACTGAAACTGATTGTGTCAACTGTGTCATGATGAATTGATAAATTCAGGCAAGAAAGGAATAATGCTGTCAGGCCATTCAGGGAGAGGGGAACACTAGATATAAACAACCCCAGGAGTTGCTGGTAATAAACAAACCAGAGCTTATTTAACTGTTACGGTTATATGTAAAAAAAAAAAAAAAAAAGAGAGAGAGAGAGAGAGATGTAAATCTATTCTCAGCATTGGCCTCAGGAGAGTCAGTAAAGCATAACAAATGAGTAAGGCTGCTGAAGAGTTTGCTGAGAGTCTGAGTGTGAAACAACTTTCTCACAAGAGTGGAAACATACATATGAGAGGGAAATACATGTTACATACTGTATGTGTTTCCTGAAAACACTATTGCTTAAGTTAAATTCATGTGCACAGATGCTTTTTTTTTACTAATCACCAGAAAAGTAAAAGTGAAGTGAAGCCACAGAAAGAGACAAAGCTACAAATTTGTATTTGAAAGGGATAAAAATCTAATGAAGAAGAAGAATTCCTTTATTAGTCCCGCAACGGTGAAATTAAATTTTTTCACTCTATTATTATTATTCATGTTACACACACAGGCCCGAAATACTCACACATGCACAGACAGGACCTATATACATGCAATTAATGGAGAGATGTTAGAGCGAGGGGGCTGCCAGTGACCAGCACCCCGAGCAGTTGGGGGTTCGGTGCCTTGCTCAACAGCACCTCGGCAGTGCTCAGGAGATGAACTGGCACCTCTCCAGCCACCAGTCCACGCTTTATTCATGGTCCACACGGAGACTCAACCGGCGACCCTCCGGTTCCCAGCCAAGTCACCTATGGACTGAGCTAGTGCCACCCCTAAGGGTGCAAAGGGTACTGTTTTGGTGATTGAGCCACCAGTAAGTTCCAGGAAGATCTTCCGCTCTAAATACTCAGATAACATTTGCCCCTCGTTTATAAAAAAAAGAGTACCAACCATAGCCCTGCACACCAGTGTTTAAAACATGCAAAACAATAATAAGCACGTACATAAACACATAATAAAACACCATGAACCAGATTACAAATCTAATGAGAAACTGGGGAGGAATAAAAACAGAAATCAGTTCACTCTTATAAATCAGTTTAAAGTCCTCTTTACTGCCACCTCCTGCTTAATAACCACTAATAACAAGCAACCTAAAGACATACCACACCACCAGTCTCCACATAATACACACTGCTTATGAATACTGTGAGATGCAGTAAGATTCATCATTTTGTCAAACAACATAAATATAAGGACTGAAATGCTGAGTCAAATAGTCAATTAGCTGCACAACTGAAAATGACTGGCAACTATTTTTATAGTTAATTGTTTTACATTTACATTTATTTTAAGCAAAAATGTCAAAATGATCTTTTTCCAGCTTCTCAAATGTGAATATTTGTTAAATTTGTTCATCTTGTTCAATTGAATTTTGGGCTGTTGGTTGCTGCTATTTGAAGACTTCGCTCTTTGGAGACATTTAACAGAACGAATAATTAAAGGGATTTAACTAAATAAATGACAGATTCATTGATAATGAAAATCATTTTCAGTTGCAGCCCTTTAAAAATCACTTAATCCAAAACCAAAATCCTGTGTATTTTCAAATTAACAGAGTATAATAAACAATAAGAGAACAATAAATGTTAAATGTTAATTTCCTGCTGAAAGGGTGTGTATGCATGCGTTTAACAGACATTGACTACTTAAGTGCTAATGGAAAGCAGACCGGTTCCCATGCAGTGAACCATGATCCCCCCCTCCTCCCCCAATTAGACAATACTGACCACCTGGACCAGCTGTGTGTGTGTGTGTGTGTGTGTGTGTGTGTGTGTGTGTGTGTGTGTGTGTGTGTGTGTGTGTGTGTGTGTGTGTGTGTGTGTGTGTGTGTGTGTGTGTGTGTGTGTGTGTGTGTGTGTGTGTGTGTGTGTGTGTGTGTGTGTGTGTGTGTGTGTGTGTGTGTGTGTGTGTCCATAACAATATTGACTGGTGTAATGTGAGAGGTCAGGACACAATAGCACTGTGACTCTGAAGACCTAACACCATGCTGAGACAGGTCACAGCTATGTGTCACAGAGAGACAAAACACACACACACACACGCCCGCCCCGCCCGCACGCACGCACACACACACACACACACACACACACACACACACACACACACACACACACACACACACACACACACACACACACACACACACACACACACACACACACACACACACACACACACACACACACACACACACACACACACACACACACACACACAGGTTTAAACCCCAACCTATCTCTCTGTGTTTTCCTGTCTGTCGTTTTTTCGTTCTTTTCCCCCCATCATCTGTCTTGTCTCTCGATCGTTAACGTACATCGCTTGGAACTACATTTATATATTTTTATGATTTTTTATAATTCATTTCATATGGTACTCCACTGTGAAACACTGTCTCACTTGTGCTGAATGAAAAAACACTGCTGCATTAATGCGTGCGCGCGCGTGTGTGTGTGTGTGTGTGCGTCTGTGTGTGTGTGTGTGTGTGTGTGTGTGTGTGTGTGTGTGTGTGTGTGTGTGTGTGTGTGTGTGTGTGTGTGTGTGTGTGTGTGTGTGTGTGTGTGTGTGTGTGTGTGTGTGTGTGTGTGTGTGTGTGTGTGTGTGTGTGTGTGTGTGTGTGTGTGTGTGTGTGTGTGTGCGTGTGTGTTCTTTGCTTGTTGAGCAGCTTCAGCAGTGTGGTAGTGCAGTTGTTCTCACTTTGCTGTGATCAAACGGTAGTGACAGACACACTCCTGTGCACACACACACTGACACAAACACCTTAAATCATGCATTGTGCTAATTAAAAACTGCACTGTAGTGCTGTCATGATTGTGCATGACTGACGACTCCATTCAGGTCCTGACACATCTAGCACCGACAAAGACAAACAGAAATGATGCCTAACGTCTTCTGTTAAAATCGGCACCTGAACGCACCATAGGGATTACAAATGATGACTGTAGTCTAATCTAAGAAAGAACTCTAAACAACAAACAAACAATCCAAACTAGCCAACTAAAAATGCCACCTTGAATGTGACTTAACCCTCTTGTCATTTGCTTGGAATCAACTTAAAGATGCAGGGAAGTTTAGCTTCTCTTTTCATGCTTCCATCCATCTGTATTGAAGATGTTGCATCAAAACAAACAAATCTGTTAGCATTAAAAGAGCATGGATTGAGGTGTTCAGTCAGTGGACATCACAACACAACAAACTGAGAGTGTTTGCTCATTGGAAAAGAAAAGCATGTGGCTTGTGAGTTACCTCTGCATCTGTTGCAAGTACGAACAGAGGAAATGGAAAAATAGAAATGTTTTGCTCTAATAGATGGTCTCGACAGTGCTTGTGTGTATGTGTTAGTCTTAACTGCAACACGAGGTCGAAGCGAGGAGTGGAAAAACACATTGTGAGGGGCACACACACTTATGTCGAGGATAATCAATGAGTATACAGTAAATGATATGTGCATTACATGTGCTTGTTAGTTAGTTATGTTACTTTAACGTGGTACGATGTAAAGAGTACGTATAGTACATGTACATGTAAACAGTTCCAATGATGCCAAATACATAATGTTACAATTATCCAGAAACAGGTAGCTAAATGGAATTGAGCCATCATTAATTGTATTATGTACACTTGCAACATGTAAAAAAGGCATTTTGTTGAAAACTGCAATACAACCTTACATGTTATCAGCCCCCGGTGGAGGCAAAGTCAACACACAGAAAACTAGTGAGGTCACGTCTCTAAGGGACAACAGGATGTTTTCTCTGAATCATCCTTATAATAATATAAGCAGTAGGATGTAGGTCAACACCCAGCACAACTGGGAATGGATTGAAAAGGTCAACTCTAAAAACAAAAAGCCAGGATTTGAAGTTTGAAGTTGAGCGAGACCTCTTCCTGCATATCTCTCTCTCTCTCTCTCTCTCTCTCTCTCTCTCTCTCTCTCTCTCTCTCTCTCTCTCTCTCTCTCTCTCTCTCTCTCTCTCTCTCTCTCTCTCTCTCTCTCTCTCTCTCTCTCTCTCTCTCTCTCTCTCTCTCTCTCTCTCTCCAAAAGTCTGAAAACAGCCCCAAGACGAGGTGCAAAAGTCTATTTTTCTCTCAGAACACTTGAATTACAAATATGATGGATTTTTTTGCCCAACATTGCCATTAATAATCTGCCCACCCCAGATTTTAACAAGACACGGTTTCTCTTGATATCTTGATTGCAAAGTATGCTTTAAACCAAGTGCTTAACAGCCCCTGAAACATTTATTCTTCTCACAAGTACTTCTGAGTACAACTCCGTATTGTCTTAGGAGGAGAACTGTTCCTTCTATATTACATCATTTATATGTGAAAACTCAGTTACACATCACTTTTTACAGACCTAAATATGATTTGGACAAGGAAAACATGTCACTTTACAAACCACAACACAACCAAAAACCATTACACAGGTTTTAAGTTTGCAAGCACGCTGCATATATAAATCTTGCCGTAAAATTACCGTAAAACACAGATTACAGCAGATGTACACCTAATTTCCACAAATTTACCAACTGAAACACTGAATTCCGCTCTATGTTTCATTAAAACCAGATGTGAAACTCATTTGTCTCACTTTCTGGCTCTATTTCTCTAGTCTCTAAACCCCTACACACATGTGCATACTCATCAGCGTATGTGGGGAGAATAAAAACAAAAATGTGACATTTCAGATGCAAGAGGCAGAGATTTAGATGAAAGAAGAGGCAGTAGGTTGTGCACTCGGTGTTTCCCCCAGCAGAGGGTATGGTGGGGGAACAATCCTGCATAAAGAGATGCACACAATAATGTTACTGCATAAATATGTGAGCCAAACTCTCCAATGCATCTGTTGTGTGAGTTATTGAGCTATGGAGCGAAGTCCATATAGAAGGCACAGGGGATTTAGGGGGAGTCTGAAAATCATGATAGATTACAAACCCTTATCTGATAGCATGTCTAATGCTGCAATAAATGGCAATAAATAATTGAAATCAAATTAAACCCCAATTGCCGTTGTCTTATCATGTGTAGATTAAATAAGCACAGTTCTGCACAGGTTAGTGTGGCTGACTTTCAGGGGCTTCGGTTTGATTTGATGCCAGCTTTATCAGTAATTTCGCAGCAACAGGGCTGCAAGCTAGTACGGACATCTCCTACCCACACTTACCCACCACCACTTCCTGCCACTGCAAGCAGCAACGAAAACCTTAGTGCTATTCCTGACCACACACACCTCTGGTAAGCCGCAAACACAAAATTCCAGAACGCACAACAAGAAACCCTCCGCTAACGATTGTACCACGGTGTGACGGATCAGTTGTGAACAAACAGGCTCAAATGTCTCACTAAGTGGTGAGTTTGTTATATTTGGTATAAGGCAGAGACAGAGGCCGCGCCCACTACTGAAGCTGTCCATGGTTCTGACAAGTTCTTTATGACAGTCTTGCATTAGAAGAGACAAACTGTCCCTCTGGCTGACGGAGGCATGCAACGTCTGTGTTCAAGTCTACTTGCAAGGCAGATGAAAACACATCATTTCAGGTTTAGACAGAGGAAAACAAACCCGGGAATGTGTTCAGTCATTCAGTGGAACCAACGACGAGTATTTTTGTAACTCTGTGAACAACAGCAGTTAACGTGATGAACTTTCTTTTATCATATGTCTTTT
>NC_139836.1:24539882-24661908 GCF_963691815.1 Echiichthys vipera
TAATTAATAAAGATTATAATGACGCAGATGAATTAAAGTGAACATAATCGTTAGTCGCAGCCCTAATGTACTGCATTCAAAAGAATGAGAGAGCCACAACAATTCAATCCAGTTAAATCTTGTCATTTTTGATCGTATGATTACTTTATGTTTAACATAAACCTCAGTCACGTTGCTGAGAGGGAAACAACAGGGACAAATCAGTGTGTCGATGCGCTGGATGATGCTCTTTGTATGTTTACTTGGATCACTTCTACTTCAGATCCACCTAAAGGCAATTTAAATAGTCCAGGTGATTCTTCACACATGAATTGCTTAGAAAAGCTTTAAACTAGAAAATATAAAGCGGGAGTTTTCCCTAATAGGATAAAGCGCTGTTTTGATCTTAACTTCAAAATAAGACAACAACCATTTGAAGTTTAAAATAGCAAATCTAATTGACAGATGGGGCATAGAAATGTCTCCTGAAGTGAACCTGATTGAGCTTCTAACATTACTTTCTACACTTTTAGGATGAGACAGTCCTGAAGGTGTCTCTCAGTCTACAAGACATAAAGTCTGCAAACATAAATTCAGAGTATACAGCCCATCAAAGTAAGTACAAACATAAATTGGGAGTCTATAAAAAGGAGAGTGTCTGGGAGACAGACCTCCGGCTTTTGTGAATTGTAATAAATACAATTCTGACAGCAGTCTATCATAAATGGCCAATGCCATTCAAAATATTACATGAAACAAAGGGTTTATGTTTGAAACAAAGCATGTTGATATGTTCAGTTTGAAATGTGCAATGTGGAGTTGTGCAAGATGGTTTTGTTTGTTTACTTTTACCTGGTAAGCAAGTTCAGTTTCAGATGAATCTGGAGCTCCATTATCATCTCCTCATCCAGGTCCCTTGTACCAGACTTGCAACAACTGAAGGAAAATGGAAAAAGAGAAAGAAACTTGTCATTTATTCGAAGGTTATTGTCCATTATTTTTAATTGGAAAATGGCGCGGAGATCAATGGGCACTGTATATAGAAAGATGGATGACGCATGATGTCTCACCTTGTATCATAGCAACAAATAAGTAATTAATCAGAAGAAATAATACCTGCATTGACAGAAAGCATCTTTGGGAAAAAATTTATTTGAAGTGTACTTTTGAGTTTTTAGTTTGGCCTGCAAAGGCTGGACTTATGACCTATACCTGCCAGCCACCAGGGGGCGATCAAGATGCTTTGTCTTCACTTCTGGAGAGCTGTCCCTGGATGTGTCATTAGACCAGGGTACCGGACTGAAAATGGTGCCCTAATCATTCCAATGAAAACTGCTCACTTGGTGCATACGCTGAAAAATATAAAACACAGACATCGCTACAATATGATTGTCCTGCACTGTTATGAACTGTTGATAAATAAGATACATGTGAGAGAGAGAAATATAGACGGATGATAAACAATGGCTGTCAGACCAGTAAATAAAGATTTTGTGAGTGAACATACGATATCTGACTGTGTGGAAGTGCGTACATGTGTCCTTTTCATCTGTGCAACCCTCAGGAGTACCTTGTGTTTTGTAGGTTGTTTGTCTTCCCACAGAGAAGTGTGTGTGAGTGATGTGGTGTCACACACACACACACACTCACATACTCACACACACAGACACACACACACACACACACACACAAACACACACACACACACACACACACACACACACACACACACACACACACACACACACACACACAATAACACACACATACAGTGGCATTATGCACCTGGCTGCAGCATGACAGAAGTTTATCAGCAAGAGAATCTAGTGTAAACCAACAACGCAGGTGTCTTGTGTTTGTGCGTGTGTGTGTGTGTGAGAGAGAGAGAGAGAAAGTGAGAAAATATCACGTTTCCTGGCTGACATCAGTAATGCCTTTCCGTAGTTCAACAATCTCTGTGTTTAAAGAAGCTCAAAATATTTGATTTAAAAATAAAAAATTAAAGCATATGTCATAATATAGCTTTCAAGGTACAGCATGGTGTTGTTAAGGTGTCAAGTTCATTAACAGAAAATCATGTGCTGTCCTAGAAATGTGACAAAAGCTAGTGTTGATTTCTGAAGGCCAGTTATCATCTTAAACGTTATTGGACTGAACTAGCAGGTAGATATTGGTTTGGACATCTTCAGAGATTTCCTGAAAAAACTGAAAGAAATCAATGTTACAGTGTTACAATCAGTGTTATATTATTGTCCATCTAGAACCAACATATTCATGTTAAAGTGTACCATACAAGCATCACATGTGACAATGCAAAAGGGAAAAGTGATTTGTTTGTATGAGATGAGCGGCCCAAACTGTTCTCCCCTCTGTGAACATATGAAAAATCTGTCAGAAATCATTCTTAAGCTCTTTGTGCCTTTGAAGACTGTTTAAAAGCACATGGTCCCACATGGTGGTCATGTGCTCTGCTCCAGCATCACATTGGCTTTGCCTCCCCCATGTGGATCAGCAGTCTATGACCTGACGTATGCGTGGTTGCTATGCAGGCAGAGGTTGTATGTACCCACTGTAGGGTTGCTGTTTGTCTTCTGTGGTATGAAACCAATGAGAAAGATGAAAATAATAACAGGATGATGATGATGATGATGATTACGAAGAATAACTCGTATTTTAATGAATACCTGTATGGAATCTGATCAAGATGGCGTCTACAAGCAAGACTCCAGACCAGCGTCGACACATTCTACAATGAATTTTTGTATGCTCTTAAATTAATTTAAACCTGCACATCAGACAGACAAACTGAGGTGTTTTTTGCATTGTGTGTGTGTGTGTGTGTGTGTGTGTGTGTGTGTGTGTGTGTGTGTGTGTGTGTGTGTGTGTCATTACAGAAGCAGGGGGAAGTCCTCTTCTGCTCGGGGATGCCAACCTCAGAGGAAACCCCTCCTCCGCCTGCCTCCCACGCATCCACCTACACAGTGGAAACTTCTGTCTGAAACACACACACACACACACACACACACACACACACACACACAGACAAATAGCTGGTCTAGATCAATTTTGGATATCTTATCCAACTATTTTATCAGATTTCTTAATTTCACAAGTGACTGAATGCGTCTACAGACAACAACAAGCTTTTTCACCTTTTTTAACAGTGCTCTATCTAGACCGGCTGTTACCAAGCCTTTCTCACAGCATATGATCCACTGGAAGTCTGTGAGGGTGTTAGATTAGATTAGATTAGATTAGATAGACACACACAGGCATTTTTGACATAACAACAAAAGAGACAGTAAAAAAAACACTTTTACATATAGCATCCTCCATGTATTACTGATATATATAACTGATGAACTTCATTTTGATTTAAAATATAAACATGCCTATGTTATATGAACTCTTTATACCTGTATTGCCCTGCATGAGCCCATTTTAAACAAAAAGTCCTTTGAAGAACTGAAAGTGACCTAACTTCTGCTTGACACACACACGCACGCGCACGCACCCGCACACGCACACGCACACACACCGGTGTGTAATGGTTCATTCCTGAGTTAATAAAGACTTCACACAAATACAACATCTCTTACAAAATATGAAACTGTATTAGGACGCTGATAAAATAAATCTTAACCCATGCACTGTGTGATGGTTACAGACATATGTGGGTCACATTTGAGGATGTGAGAGAACATGCAACAGTGGTTGCAGCAGCGGAACAATGCAGGGCTCCCTGTGTGGGTGCAGAACCACTCAGAGCGGGATGTTCTTTGGTGAACACACACGTAAACAGTACACTCCTTTGATTGAAATAGCGCACAACAGGCAATACAACACACAAACGGTTCAATGTCTTACATGCATATGTAAATATAACAAACACTGTACATACATGAATGAACAAACACACTCACTACACAATTACATTCACATGAATACCACACAAAAATCCTTATAACTGAGTATTTGTATTTGACATTATTAATCATCTCGGCCGCTTGTACCCGCAACCTCGTTCTTTTGGTCATGACCCAGCTTTCATGGCCACGGGTGAGGGTAGGAAGGAAGATTGACCGGTAGATAGAGAGCTTTGCCTTCCGGCTCAGCTCTCTTTTCGTCACAACGGTGCGGTAGAGCAACTGCAGAACGAGGTCGGCCGAAATGTGTTTTCTCAGGAGGGTGGCTGGAGTCTCCCTTAGAGATAGGGTGAGAAGTTCAGCCATCCGTGAGGAACTCGGAGTAGAGCCGCTGCTCCTTTGTGTTGAAAGGAGCCAGTTGAGGTGGTTCGGGTAAGGATGCCCCCTGGGCACCTCCCTAGGGAGGTGTTCCAGGCACGTCCAGCTGGGAGGAGGCCTGGGGGAAGACCCAGGACCAGGTGGAGAGATTATATCTCCACACTGGCGTGGGAACGCCTCAGGATCCCCCAGTTAGAGCTGGATAATGTGGCCCGGGAAAGGGAAGTTTGGGGTCCCCTGCTAAAGCTGCTGCCCCCGCGACCCGACCTCGGATAAGCGGATGAAGATGAGATGAGATGAGATTATTAATCATAAAGATCCAAATTCAAACGTATTTTCCAGCACTTTTGCATCAACATATTTAATGAAAGTTGACAATATTTATTAAATGTATTATTCTTTTGACGGAAATTCAATCATAATGTGCAATTACACTATTTAATGATGCTCCCAAATACAATTACAGTTTAGATATATTTAAAGGCACTTTAGACAGAGTAGAGTATTTTAAGAAGACAGTTTCAAAATGTTACCTTTGAATTTGTTCTGTCACTTTCTCTGTTCATTTCAAACCAACTCTCTTATTATTATCATTATTTCGGTTTCATCTAGCAGCAGTTTAACTTCCACACAGTCAAGTAGCTGTCAGCTTTTGTTGTTTGTTGTTGCTTTTTTATCTATGAAACCACAGACACCCTGAAGAAGACTGTTTGTACTGCTACGTGTGGGTTGTTACCAAGCTCTATTCTTTATGTACACATCTTTTTACCCTTTCAAAGAGCACCTTCATTTTTTGTTTGAACTGAGCACTCCTGACCTTTTTCTTCTAAAAGCTGATTGATGTGCTGAACACCCTGAAGCTGCACGAGAACGTACTGCCTCCTAGTGGCTGAAAACACTCCCGTTACCCTGGTGTACCTTCAGCACAGCTGTAGCTTGTAGTGTAACCCAGTCTGGAGGATATGACAACACCATGGTGTCAACATCTTTTTTTTGAGGGGAGAGGACATACAGCGTCTACAGACACACTGTTAGATCTGTAACATACAGACGTAAATGCAGTGTTGATGGATACTTGTGATGGTGTAAAAAGACAGCTATAGACATGGTGATGTGAAGTTGTTTTGATGGTGGATACTCATCAGTGACCTGAAACAGATGTGTCTTTCCGCTGCATGGCTGTTTTATGAATGTTGATGCTGAATGGTTGCTCTGGAAATATCACACCACAGTTGCTTGAGTTAGCTTGATGAGATAGTATGCCCTCTACATCTGGCCTATAGCCAACAGGAAACAACTGTTCACAAATGGCCTCCTGTGACTCTAACGACTGTCGTTCAGACTCAATAGAGCACTAACGAAGTCCAAACCAACTTCCCATCAATGGCACTTGGAGCACGAAGGGTCCCAGTGACATCATCGGCCTTGTGAGAGGTTAAATACCTGGATCTCCACACCAGATAGTTGGACCAGTCCCAGCCTGGTCAGATGTGTACATGAACTGATGAAGCCTCTTGGATGAGAGGTGAAACGTCGTCTAGACAAATAACCAAGTCCAGTTGCTTTTGACTGTAATTGCTTTGGGGATAACCATCATAGACTTTCATGGTCTTAGCTCGAGGATAATGGTCAAATTTGTAAGAAACCACAAATGGCTAAATATGAGCACCAGTCAAGACATTTTATTATTATTCGGTCCAGTTTTCTAGGAAGAAGGTAACTGTTCCCATCCCCTCCTACCGATAACTCCTGCTATTGGATTTTTTGGTATTTCCTAATAGATTGTTTTCACATATTAACACATAAGAAACTATGTAAAAGGTTGTTTTTTTTAATTACAATTGGGTTATCATTAGCACCATATTCATCCAACAATGAATGCAGGACATGTGGAACTTATGGCACAACAATGTAGCCATTTCGAGTAAGGGTCAGCAAAATTGGATATTGCACAAACTAGTTTGTAAATAATACTGTAAGGAAAATCTGGATGTGCTGCGGACGGGTTTGGTCCTGTGCACCTGCCACTAAGACGTGAGGGTGTGCGGGAACATTAAGATCATGATACATGCAAATGAATCATGTTTTTCTTCTGATATGACACAAACACAGCTGGAAACACAGCCTGCAACACAAATACAGAAACGGAATGAGCCAGAAGTTAAATAAATAACTGTTAGTACTGTTAGACGGGTGTACAGTTAGGGTCCTCTCTCAATAAACCCACACTACAAACCCACATTACAAAACAAACAGACTCTCACAGAAAAAACAATGTGCATTTACAATGTAACCCATCTAAAAGTTACAACATTGTTTCTTTTTCTTTCTTTTTTTAAAAAAGGCTGATGATCTGACGACATTGTTCTTATTGAGTCACTTGGAGCTGAGCTCGAGCTCTTATGTCCAAAACACATCAGTGGAGTAAGACACACGTGGAAATAGCACCTGAACATAACAGCCATGGTATTTAACCTTTTCTGACATTTTTTACTACTATTCATATCATTCTAGTATATTAACCGCCATAACTTTTTAGTCATATTCACATTACTACAGATATTATTCAGTCAATGTTACTTATGTGGTTGTTTGCATCCCTGGGTCTGTCGTCGTTTTCCTTGCTTCTGTGTTATTATCATAATATTATCATAATAATAATAATTATTGTTATTATTATAAAGATTGTTGGGTCTCTGTAAATCAAAGATAAGTCCTATAGTGTGGTCTAGACCTACTCTATATGTAAAGTGTCTTGAGATGACTTTTGTTATGATTTGGCACTATAAATAAAAATGAATTGAATTGAATTGGTGAGGTGTACGTCTGCACAGCTGGAGGAGCAGCATCTTGACTGGCATTGTCATATAATTCCCTGTTGAGCTTCAATTGCAGTGTGATTGGGACTAGAGCATGCGGTTGAATTAGACTTGGACCTCCGGCAGTGTTTGACTAACATGGCAGCTGCCAGGACCACGGAGCTGAACATGAAGGAAGCCCCGCTGAGGAAGAAGGTTGCTGCGTAGTTTCCTGTCCTGTCTACTAACCAACCTGGACACACAGAAACAGGGAACGTGTGTTATACATCAGTTGAAAATATATTCAAAATGTCCATAGTTTTCCTCAGTTTATGTGCAAAAATAAATATTTCTGTAATGAGGGATGCAATGACTACTGAAATGGACACGGTTCACTGATTTATATGCTACAAGGAGTAAAAGGACATGTTATAATCACTGGGGACATTTGGATCTTTTAAGTAAATAGAAAAAAAATTGAAATAAAATTCAATACTTAAATTAAAAATGCAGTACTTTTTAAGATCTTATTTTGAGACTATTACATTCAATGCTTTTTTAATACTTTTGAAACCCCAGAGATACCCCGTTCCCACACAAACACTGCCAGAGTTACATTTGTGAACACTTACCTCCTATTGGTGGGCTAATAAGGTAGGGGATGGCATGAAGGAAGTAGACCACACCCAGAGCTGAGGTAAGGTGGGTGGGGCCCACGACATCAGAGATCACCACTGGGATGAGCGCCACATACGCCCCGTCAAAGTACCCGTATATTACGGAAAATGGCACCAGGAGGGAGAAGGAGTGAAGGAGGTGGATGAACATACAGCAGAGGCCCTCCATGCCTATCGCCAACATGTAGCTCAGCATGCGATACCTCTTCAGACACCTAGAGGGAAGCACAGCTATCAGTGTTGGGCTTTCATTAAACACCTGCCATTCATTTCACACACAAAAACACACCTCCAGTCCAGTTACTTACTTCCTGTCCGTGATCCATCCGAAGGTGATGTTACCGACAATGCCGCTGACTCCAAATATGGACATGAGGAAGGCAGCCTGCTGGTGCTCCAACCCCACGCTAAGGGCGTAAGGGACCAGGTAAACTACTGGAGCGCTGCAGCCATAAGCCAGAAACAGGAAGGACACAGACAGAACCAGGAAGTCGGGGATGACGAGAAATCCAAACTCCTCCCTGGACTCAAGACAGTGACATCTGGACGAAGCTCTTGTGCTCACTAAAGGATCTGAAGGAAGGCTAACGGTTTTATCTAAGTGATAGTCATCTGTTGGTTTGGGTTCAGTGAGTCCTGAGTTTTGTATTTTGGCATCTATATTTGCTGCCTTGTTGTTCAAGTTCATGCTTTCCACCAATCTCAAGCCCTCAATTGTGCTACAGTTTGTTAGTTTAGGATCTGAGAATTGACTCTCCCCTAGCAGTGACTCTGTTAGTTTGTTGCTAAATAAAATGCATTCAGCTATCTTCATATCTGTTACATTTGGATCGGGGAGGCTCGAGCTTGATAACAGCGCAATGTTTCCCTGAACTAGTTTGTTGTTTTCAAATTCAAACTCTTTGAGCGCTCCATTGGCTATGAGTATTCTTTGAGTTTCCGTGAAGCCGTTCATTTCCAGCTGTTTGGCCTCCACTTGGCTGCAGTCAGCAGGTACTCGTGCAGCGTCTTTGGAGTCCAGCACTGTTGTCATGCAGTCATCCTCCAGGTTTCCCATAATATTCTTCCATGTCCTTTAGATGGAAAAGAATAGAATAGGAGGTTATGTGCTGAAACCATTTCTCTTCCCAGAGGCATTGACTTCATGGGGTCTTTGCTGGCTGTTGGAAAGGACTTCAGGAATACACCACTCCCAGAAAAATCCCAAAATGTCATTTTTGATTTTCGCTTGTATGGATTAAACAAACATTATATAATGTGTTAATTTACCTGGCTTTAGTGCTTAATCAGTCGTTGAAAAAACGTCTGATAAAGTACAGCAGCGACAGAGCGGAGGACTTACCTTTCATTTCTTCTTGGTTTGAGCGGCCTCATCAGAGCACCACACACACACAGGTTGGAAACAAATCCTCCCAGGACGAGCAGAGCTCCTCTCCAGGAGTAATGCTCTATGAGCAGTTGGACTGCGGGAGCCAGGATGAAGGTCCCAATGCCACTCCCTGAAGATGAGGTGAAATTAGATTTGATGGGATGAGATGAGGAGAAACACACGTGTAGAGGAACTTAAAAAGTGACTAGAGAAAAGCACAGAGGAAACTGAAGGTACGTAGAAAAGTGAAAAAAGAAGAATGAAGGAGTAGAAGAGAGGAGATGGGGACGTAAGGTGAACAAGAGAACAAAGAAACAGGTAAGCAAAGATGTCACTACCAGACAAGGCGATGCCATAGGCCAGAGCTTTCCTCTCACTGAAGTAACTCCCAACCATCGCTACAGATGGTGTGTAGCTGAGAGCAAAGCCAAGACCTGTAGAGGACGGATATGTAGCCAAATCTCAACAGACGTTGTTAGGATGTCAAAGGATATGACACCCCGATACACATTGCAATACATCTACATGCATGACATTACATTATTTTACATTACTATTCAGCCCTACCTCAACATTGGTGTTAGTTTAGAAGATAGGTTACAGTTCAGTTCAGGTTTATTTGTTGCCTCCAACATTAAGACAGACTTTAATGTCATCCATATAGTGCAGTGCAGTACAGAGGAATGAAAATGTGTTTCCCAGAGGTACTGCAAATCTGTGCCAGGAGAGGGCAGCACAGAGACTGATCAGTAGGTGGGGTTTTGGAGTGTAGACTGGAAAGATTCAATTCAATTTAATTAAATTGTATTAATATTGTCAGATGTGTTACATGTTTCTCATCGGTCACCCTCTCAGATTTTCCTCTGCCCTATATCATTGTCTTCTTCTGTTTAGGGCTCATGCTAGTTCAGATATGTGGTTAGTAGTTCAATAAACATTTCATTTATAAAGAACTCAATCCTGTGATTTGTGTGTGTATGAAATGTACACTGGGCCAATAATTCACCTTCAAATTATGAGACTGCATTCATTAATTGGCTATCAAATTTTCCTCTAAAGAGGCCGGTGACCTATTATCTTAAATTCTGCCATTGGCAAAGTTGAGTGCAATCATTCTACATCACTGTTTGTACCGTTCACGTGTTTATGATGCATCATTTTTTGCATTAATTCTTAATCCATGCTACAGGTTTACCCTACACAGGTAGAACTGGATGGGATGTGCGTGCGTACCTGTGAGGATGCCCATGGTGATGTATAGATATTCCAGACTGGAAGCGAAGGAGCTGATGATGAGACCAGCAGAAGACAGCAGACCTCCCAGGATCACTGTAGCTCTGCAGGAGAGTCGGCTCCCCAGGAAACCACCCAGAGGAGCTGAAAACACAGCGTGTGTGGATTAAGTTACTGACTGATGGTTAAGCATTTACCTGCTGCCATTCATATGTCGTGAACGTGGGGTACAAATGTGTAAACTTTACAGAGTGGATCTCATCTCGTTTCATCTTCAACCGCTTATCCGGGGTCGGCTCGCGGGGCAGCAGTTCTAGCAGGGGACCCCAAACTTCCCTCTCCCGGGCCACATTAACCAGCTCTAACTGGGGGATCCCGGGGCGTTCCCAGGCCAGTGTGGAGATCTAATCTCTCCACCTGGTCCTGGGTCTTCCCCGAGGCCTCCCGATGCATCATATTGCAAAGATCTTTTATTGTGATCCAGTTTTGATGTACCCATACCCTTTATGTTTTTGTCCTAATGTTGTGTTTTCTTTACTCTGCTCCTGGCAAAATATTTTCATTTTTAATAGTTGGAATTATAAATACATTATTACTTGAATTCCGCTTTTTACACATTTACTATCTATAAAACAAACACTTCCTGAACCAAACAGGTAAGAAACAAGTACACTTTGCTTTGACAGATAACTGCAGCTTTGACTGCAGCATTGATCTTCCATCATATACATGTGCTGGTGTTCTTACCACAGAGCATGGTGATGGAGTCAATCAGACTGTGGATCCAGGCGGTGTTGGAATAATCCTTCTCAAAGTGCAGCTGGAACTCCACAAAGAACATGGAAACACACCTGGATACAGAGACAGGGGTGGGTCGGATTTAGTGCATTTGTTTTTACGTCACAGTTTGCAAAAATGGCCTATTGATAAATGTGGATTTTATGTTTCTCTGTGGCTGCCATTTTGTTTGGGACAGGTAGAGTTAGTTAGTATGAGCAGCTGAAGAGAAAACAAAAGACAATAGCGCTTCAGATAAGGCGATAAACTAGGGACACTACGGTAGATTTTATTAGAGTATGGAGAACGGTTTCCTTTTATTCAGAACATTTTTAAAGGGTACAGACAGTGAGAACATATCATTTAGGTCTTACTAAGTGTCCGTCAGCAAAATGTCAAAGCTGATAAACTAGAGTGAAGTAAGTTGTTTATCAGTTTATGGCTGTCATTCATATCCAACGATCTAAAGACTATGTCCTCACTGAACCCATGTTTATGACTCTCATTGTCTGTCATGTAACCTCAGACGGAGCTCACAGGTCTGGTCATGGCCTCACATCAGACCAGACGGTTGTGAAAGCTGAGTCAGGAGGCAAATAAATCCAGTTACCGCTAGCTTCCCACATTAAATTGTAAAAATGACTAGTCATCTTTTTACTTAGTATCCCTTTTTTATCATATGCAAACCTGCATGATATTATGGTGCAATAGCCCTGAACTACTCATGTTTTCAATATACACATATTTAAAAGGTAGTCAAAATCAAATGTCGGCTTACAGCTGAGTGAGTTGTGGAGGAAATGTGCTGCCTGTGCAAAACTGAGATGGAAACATCTCAGCAGGATTTCAAAGTCTTAGCGGAGAAGAAATATTTCTGCTGAAACGGGTTAGTGGCTTAAACACTGTTGGCTGAGTGGGAATGCAGTGTTGCCAGGTAATAACGTAGAGGTGTTAATGACCAAAGCTGAGAACACAAAGCCACATCCAGAAGCTACAAATCTCTCTGTTCACAGGTCATGTCGTGTTGTGTATCAGCAGGAACACAAGCATTCAGCTGTGCACCAAAGAAATGCAATCTCACTGTCTGGGCTTCACATTCACCTGGTCACCGCCCGGATGCAGATGGTGGCGAGGAAACAGCCAAAGACGATCATCCAACCCCAGCCACCTTCCGGCAGGGTCGTGACCCCGGACGCCCGCTTGCCCTCCTCCAACTTCTCCTCCTTGGTGACTGCCATTTCTTCAGCCAATCGCGAGGCCGACTGACATCAGTGTCCCCTCCCTCTGTTGCAAGGGGCACTGGAGGTCACCACTCCACTGCTCGATGTTCTCCTTCTGTCTCTGAATGTACAGCACGTTTTCATTGGCCGGGTTTGTTCTTTCGCTCCCTTAAAGATCTTCAGGGCACTTAAAGGGCCTTCTTCCTCCCTTTCTGTCTGCTCTTTCTCTTCTGCGGTCACTGGGAAAACACAGAAGCCACAACAGGCAGAAACCATTAATATCAGCACCATACAGAGTCCAATGTCTTTTCTTGTTCATTCATCTACTTTATATTGTGCTGTATAAATATACATTTATTATATGTTTCTGTTGAGTTGAAGATTAAATGAGCACTGCCAGCTACTAAACACACTAATATTATATGTAAACTTAACTATGCAACACCAATATGAAAGCTGAGTATTCACCCTTCCAATCAGTTTACTTATACTTCACTTTTAAAGGGTTACTCACTCGCATTTTTACTCTTTATATATTTATTATATCTTGGATTTTTACCGATATCATCATTGAGAAAATAATCAGCAACAGACTACTGGAACATGTCTGATCTTTAACGGTCCTGTACAATGAGATACGCATATTGTCCTTCAGACTCATTTGTAATTTAGAGTAAATGAATGTGAAGGTGGGACACACACACAGAAGAGACAGTAGTAGAAGAAGAAGTAGTGAGTAGAAAAGGGCGAAAGGGCGAAAGCACCACCTACAGAAATTGAACTCATTTTCAGATTTCCCCTGCTTAATAAGGAAGGTCACATTTTCCATATACTTCTTGCTGCATGATAAAAGTTAGGCATCACAGGCCAGACATGAGCCTGAACATCAGGGAAGAAACGCTCACCCATCTGCTGTCAGAACAATGGGAAATAATTCATTTTAATTGCAGCTGTTTAAATCATTGCGCAGAAAAACAATATACTGACATCGAGCTATAGCCAAAACGATAGATCCCAGTCAGCCTGACAGCTTCTTTGACCCCACCCACTTATTTCCATCTCAAACTGCAACACACTCCTCGCTAATGAGAAAAAAATCAATTTTTTAGTGTTTTTTATCTTGAAACAGGAAACCAACAATTACTGTAACAGCTGTAAGCTAAAGGCCTGTCGATTAAAGCCTACAAAAGGTAATAGAGAAAGTTCCATCTGCAGCCCAAATCCAACACATGACCTGACATGTAAATAGGAGGATCCTGGATGTTTGCATTTGATTGTAACAGCCCGAGGCTGAGCTCACTCTTGAGTCATCCCCTTAAAGTGTCTTGTTAGTGCAAACCAATAGCAGTGATGCAGCCTGTGTTTCCATTTGAAAAGCTGAGGCCTTCACACCAGCTGTGCCCTTTTTGCATTTCAGTTACTCGACTCAAGGTATCTTGACAAACAGGCTGCGTATGTAGGGGAGGGGTGGGGATGGGGGTGGGGGTGTGTAAGGCAGAGACCTCAGCAACAGGAGAGCAGACTTTTAAATAGGAAATAAAACCATAAAATAACCCTTTTCAAACATTAAAAGAGCATTCATGTCGAAACTGCTCTCGTGCTTCCGTCCAAAGGTTCCTGTGTTGCTTCATTTGCTTTGTCATCTGGACTAACAGCTTGTAAAGGTTGCACGTGTGTATGTGTGTGTGTGTGTGTGTGTGTGTGTGTGTGTGTGTTGACTGACAGCATGTGAACGTGAGGTACAGAGAATGTCCCTGCTGCTGCAAAGTAAACTGGCAGTGAGCCACAAAAACAACGGAGTTCACACAGTGATCCAGTTTGCATTCATTCAGAGTGGGTTAAGTAAATGCCACAAACAATGATCATAAACACATTTCCATGTGACAAACACTTACAATGTGTACTGTGCATTGGAAGTCTAAAAATGAAGGACAATTATTTTGTCTGTAAAATACAGCATTTACAATGAATGTCACCCATATGCACATTTTCTTGGTATAATTTAACCATTTATTTTGCGATTCAACATGTACAGTATATGTAGAGTATCTGTTTTGTTGCAGGAAGTTGATTTTTTAGAAAAAAAAACTATTCACAAGGTAAAAAGGGGGAGTTACTCTGTTAGGCTACCAGAAAAACAAAAATCCTTATAAAGAGTCCAGAGCAAATGGAAATAGATAATGCATAAAAGTCCAACAATAATAGGTGAAAATTAAAGTGACTTACATTAGCTCCTGGTTGGTCTCTGCTTCATGGTCCCACTGTTCAGCAGAGACGGTTTCCTGCTGCTGCCCCTCCTGCAAACACCCTGAAGGTGTTCTGCAGCACCACTGAGCACACACACACTGTAGATATGCAGGGGGAGGGAGGGAGGGAGTGTCTTTTTTTTTAATAGTCCCCTTACTTTTTACTTTATGGTGTTTTTTATGGGGACACCCTGCACAGGTACTAAAGGAACCTGAGTCAAACTTTATCAATTTATTTTATTTCTGTGTCTCTTGTCGTAAAGACAATGTTAACGGTAAAGACTTAGGTGTTTGGATTTGTTTTTGTACTTTAAAAAGACACATATTAAATTAAATGGAGTGTAAAAACAAATTACTCCAGTAGGTAAAACAGAGATTTTTAGTTTTTAAAAAGAAAATTAAAATAAATTGGACATTCAGTAGCTCATTTTGGTTTTCAGCTCCATTTGTTTCCCCTTCCTTTTCTTTTCCTAAGGAGCTACCGAACTGATGCTAACATAAAGCTAGCTACTGCGCTGGAGCTAACTTACTACCTAACTACTACTACTACTAACTTACTACTATTACCCTCTTTTTCAGCTTCATATTTTTATTTTGTGTATCTACTAGAACATATTAGATGCTTTAATGTTCAAAAAACACTTTATTTACTTCTCATGGCTGCTGTACCCTCCCTCTGTCTGAGACTCTCAGCGCAAGCCCCTTCCCGATGAGCCCAGTCTGCTCTGATTGGTCAGCACTTCCTGGTCTCCTCCCCACTGTTCCTATACCACTACTACCTCTAGCATGTAAGAAACAATAGACTGTTGGGCAATACAGCAGCAATTTCAACCCTCAGAAATCCCAAATGATGCTTTATAAACCAAACCCAACCCAACTGGACATGCAGCAGGTGTGTGCTCTCCATTTAGAGAGTAATGAACATTGCAAACAACACATTTTCTCTGCGGTTAGAATGTAGCCACATGTAGTAGACAGCAGCACATTCCTTTTGGTGCTGTGCGTAGCTGTACTTGGTGAGCATGTCCAGCATGCTTTTCCTGGAGCGGATGACTTTATTTGAAAATACGAGAAGGCTTGATGTCACCTCATTATTTGAGACTTTAGTCCTGTCTAGCTTGAGCAAGCGACATTACAGCAAGATATATATGACAGAAACTAAGGAAACGCACGATAGGGCCCCTTTAAAACGACATCATGTTGCAGTAGCTAGCTAAATGGCTCAAGAACTTTTGCCCACAAGCTTATGCTAATACGTGAACGTTAGTTAGCAGATGAAAATTAGCTTTAGCTAGCAGGTATCTAGCAAAAGTGGCTGGTAGCTTTGTGTAAACAATGTATTCAGTTATTTTGTTAACCTTGTTCTGCCTTTTGTGTCTTCATATCATACTTTAAATCCAGTATTGTGCTTTAGTACTTGTACTTTGAGTGTTTAGGCTTACATTTCCCACCCCCCGACTATGTTTAACAGTTATATTGTACCTTACTCTCCACCACATTTATTTGACAGCTGTAGTTGCAAATGACTGAACAATATCTTTTCTTCATGTCTGTTATGTCTTACGTAACGGTGCAGGGCTTTGATTTGCCTGCCTTGTTGTGAAATAAAATTGTTTTACAAATAAAGATTTTAGGCAGACGTACAAAACATGCCAAACGTGGAAATATGCATTATTATAGGACCCAACAGTGCATGATATAGCCTTAATATTTTTTTCCACCTCAACCAACTACAATCAAATCCTTCAAACATGATTGTATATCATTTATTAGTATAACGGCCATTTTTATGCGTTGAGTAGGCCCCACTTTTACAGTGTTGCATTGCTACACACAGAGGATTTGAATACTCCATCACTGCCTTAAGTTACTTCTGAAAAGTGATATGATGTGGTGTTGGTACTTTTTTGTATATACAGTAGTTATAGAGGCCATGGCTTTCTAGTCTTTCTATATATTCTCTTGAGATCAATGTTTTGCTATATCTAATCTTGTATTGTCATTAGTTGCTGCTTGGGACGAATTTGACCTCATGCCCCAAATTAATTCACCGCTTTAACAAAGATCCACTTTCAACCCCTTGTTAAGTGTAGTGTAAACCAATGTACAACTGTTGAGACAGCAGCTCCTTTAACTTTTAACACCCACAAACTTACAAATGTCACCTAAGTTAGTGACTTTTATCACTTTTGTCATTTGTTTGTTTTCTTTCTTTATCAGTTTTTGTTTCCATTTGTCTTTTCCTTCGTTTATTTCTGTCCAACTGTCTGTTTTCATATGATATAATTCATACACATAGTGAGTCAGTAAACAAACATCCAGAACACGTTTTTCTCATCCAGTTTTAGTTTAATTCCTTTTTAGAAAAAAAAAAGAAATCTCTTCACTTCAGTACATACGCATTGCACAAGGCAGGGAGCTATTCATTTATTTTTTTTGTCTTTTTTCCCCCTTTTTAACCCTTTTTTTTCTCAAACCGGAGTTAAAAGCAGCAGCAGAACTGACGCAAACAACCAGCACCGGACTTCCCAAAACATTCACACACAGATCCAGATCACAGAGGAGCTGATGTGAAACAACCAACACCGACACCCAGCAGACAAAACACAATCACCCAGACTGTGGACACCGAGATCATTGATGCCCGTTAAACATATTTAACACATCGCATGTCCTCTTCAGTTCTCACTCAGAGTAAGTATGACTTATTTAGCATGGTTACTTTTAATCAAAGTCAAGGAAAGAGGGGAAAATATATTAAAGTTACAATAAATCTAAAAAAAAATAAATCCCATTAGTGGTTTTAACATATGTACAAAGAATCCCAAAGATTTTAGACCATCACTAATAAACAGTTAGACGTGTCATTATGAGGACAATCTCATCGATAATATACCATAGCACAAGTAAAAGAGACTCCTAAAAATATTTGCTAAAGTTATACTTCTCACAGCTCTGGGAAAGGTGCAGAGAAAAGTGGTTTGTCTTGGTGAGTCTTTCGTCTGCGCTTGGATCGTAAATGAAGCCATGTTTGGGAAGCCAGGCCCTGAACAGTTGAAACAACTTAATCAACAGACAGATTGCTGGTGTAGAATATATAATAATAATAATAATAATATTATTATTTACAAAATCTCTGTACAATCAAATACACAAGGGTGAAAAGGTCAGTCCCGCCAGTCAAGCACTCCAGAAGACAGTTTCAAAAGGCTGGATGTGTTCACGCAACAGGATGTTTGAGCAGATTAAAAACCTCTGAGGAAATCCTAAAAGAGTTTAGCAGAGTGGGGCGAAAAGACATTACACAGGCTAAAGGTCAGAAGGTCACAAGGACCATTCTGTCACCGTGACTAGTGTGCAACAGGTTAGACAGCAACAAGGTGTTTACAGTTCTATCCTAAACAACAATCGGCAACAAGATGTACAGGTTGGATGAGATTCAAAAGTAGCTGTTGTTATGCTACTAGCTGTACATTGCCACGTTGCACACATGTTTAGCGTGATAAGGTCACACACATCACACTGAAAAAAACATGCTTGGTGCGCTCATTTTGATGTATTAATCAGCTGTGAACGTCCTGTTGCGAGCATCCACCTTAAATAGTGTTAACCGTATCAGCAGGACAGAAACGTCAGGAAGAGAAACTCTCCGTCAAGATTAAAACAGGATTTCTAACAGGGGAAAACTAACAGGGTTGCATATATATATATATATATATATATATATATATATTTAAAAAACATTTACAAACGGGTCAAATCCACTGTGGTAGCTCTAGAGAAGAGGTGAGTTTGTTGGAAGGGACAAACAGATTGATGGATGAGTTACTGCATAGCCTGTTGGTTAGGTTTTCCCGATGAATTACACGAATACATTTGCTGTTCCGCGGACGCTTTAAGCCAAAGCTCCTTACAGTACCGAGAAATAAATACTGATCCGAGTACAGATGGTCCCGTTGGGAAATGAAACCCGAGAAAGAGTGTTGGTGAGGTTCGAAGCCCAAACACTAAAATCACAACTCAGACGACCACACCGTTGACTCGTGAGAACAGACAAATATATGCTTAAAAGTCTGTAAAATGGGTTTAAAATGTGCGAGAAACACTTTTGAAAGGTCAAAACGTCGGCTGTCAACTGCGGTGCAAGATGCCACACTGCTGAATGATGGGTTTTATGACCAATGTTGCTGAAGACATACTGTTATTTGTGTAGTCCAAACACTGAAGCTGCAGCAGTACATTAGTATGATAGTTAGTTACAAATATACTACAAGTATTTGAACTCATGATATTGCCACGACAGACTAACTCTGGCTTGGAACAGTTTTAGAGGAGTATGGACATTTTAACGTACAATTAGAACATCACTGGGAAGAGCATACAGATATACTTTAAAACTAACTACACATGTCTTCTATGCTATGCAGAGACCATGCATCCTCTTAAAACAGACACCAGGACTGGGCCACGTGCTGAACAGCAGATTGTAAAATGTTAAACAACTGCTCCTTCTACTTGGGTGTTCACCTGTTTCGAGATAAAAGGCTCTGCAGTACAGTGATGATGTGTGTTTAAAAAAGGTATTACTCGTAGCCTGATCACTTCTAGAAGTGTCTTCGGCCCGATAGAGCATGGGAGCAGGGATTTACATCTCTGAAAACAATCACACTGGTTCTTTGTGCCAACCAAAAACAATCAAACCATGAAAAGAAATTATGTACAACAGGGTATTCAACTTGCATGGGAAAAACACGTTAACTGACATTGTTACCTACTACTGGCCACCAAACAAGCAGAATAAAAACAGTAATAGGACATACTTTTTGAAAAATGTTCCCAAACCAAACAGTTGCCCAAAATAATAATAATAAAAAAAAGATGGAAAACATCTAAAATTTCCAGTTCTTCTTATTGATGATATGTAATACCTAAAGAATGTTGTGGCTTTGCAGATTTTCTTATCAAAACCATTGCTATGCTAATGGAAG
The DNA here is from genome assembly GCF_963691815.1 of Echiichthys vipera. Taxonomy (NCBI): domain Eukaryota; kingdom Metazoa; phylum Chordata; class Actinopteri; order Perciformes; family Trachinidae; genus Echiichthys; species Echiichthys vipera. The sequence goes on from NC_139836.1 coordinate 24,559,414, forward strand.
TTAATGTTGCTTTTGTACTAACTTGGGATCAGCAAGTTAGTTGTGAATGCCACACGCTGATATTTAAACTGTAAATGTGTGTTAACTGCAGTGGATCTTCTGCTATAGTACCATGACAAGCAAAAAAACTAAACAGAATAAAAGCACAGAAAGCAAGAGTGAAACCTGAACACGGATGTTCGCACGTTTAACATTACAACAACAATGAGAAGAAGTTCAACAGGTTAAGAAATTGAAATTCAATCGCACAGGAAATTGAAGGGCACAGACACGGTGTAACCAGGCTAACGAACAGTGAAGGCAACCAATTAGGGGTTTTCAGATGAGAGGGAGTGGCACAAGACAACCAACACCAGCCTGATTTTAAAAGCGGAGTGGCACCTGACGGGTCGAGGCCACTATTATCATCCAAACATGGGTTGGAACAAGGCAAAGAAGAAAACAAACAGACCAAAAAGCACCTGAAAAGAACATTTGCAGTGTCATCACAGTAGAGGAAATGGTTGCAAAACTCCCAGATCCCCCCCAACAACAACAACACTACTACTTCAATAGTATTTCACCACAGTTCTTCCTGTAACACTTGCATAAGTGAGGGTATTTGGATTATTGAAGCCAATAGGTGATTGTTAATGTATAGTTTACAAACTTTAAAGTTAGTGTATTGTAAATGTCTGTGAATATAAGCATCAGCTTACAATAACAACTTCCAACAAACTGTGGCCTATAATCAAACTGCCCTTTGTCTTGTTTTTTTTTCTACATTAAAAAAGAAAAAAAGAACTGCATAGCAGCAAACATGTTATTTGTCAGGGTCAAAGTGTAGTCCATGGGTACGTTACACGGTGAAGAGAAGATAACGGCAATCACTCAATTTTGTCAATAAGACGTTCAGTATAATTGCATAACATTCAATTAGCTGATAAGGATTTTACCTTTGTTTCTATTATTGTAGGTGGAATTTAAGAAAGGTCGTGTAAGGAAAATCCTTGCACACTTGTATTTATCAGGCTCAGAAACATAAAAAATGAACTGAGCCTAGAGTGTTGGAAGTGATGATTCGGAAGTATTTCAACAATAAATTAGTGTGGTGAAGAAAAACGAGGTGAAGATGGAGGTGAATTACAAAAGGAGTGATTCCAAAAAGGGAAAGAGCACAGTTTCTCTGCTGGAGAGTAAAGGCATGTAGACAGTGGAAGCTAAACCGCTCAGCTTCAAAGTTTAACAGCTCGGACATTAAACAGAGATGAAAGGCTGTAAAGGTCCAGACCAAGAGACAGGAAACACTACAGGAAACTACACCACGTCTCTTTAAAACAGAATGTCATAATTCTATAATCCATTGACGGTTATAGATGCCGAAAGTCTCTTTACAGTGGTCATTGTCATGCATAATAAACTACAAGCAAACCCTGCCTACAGCATGGTGTGTGCATGACATTTGCAATTCCAGCTTTCCCAAATGATTACAGAGCAGTTAAAAAGTGGCAGAAGGAGATTCTCCACTCAGGACATTATTACAGGCAATTTGGGCAAAGCCAGAGGCCACGGCTTCTTCTACTACTACAACACACCTTTCTGAAAGTGTAGTAACGGCTGTTTCTAACTTCACCTGCCTAGCAGCACTTTCAGAATAAATCATCATTAGTTGTGCACAATATCTTTTGAACACAGTCTAATCTAATGTAGATGAACTGATACTGCAAATGTGCATTACTGCATTTTGATGAAGGGCAACTCTTGGCTAAAAGCATCGTGCTACCCATTGTCTCCCAAAAGGTGACACCATTGTGCTGCATCTGCATCCACAGTACATGGGTGCTGGACCTTTTTTATGCCAGGATTCACTTGGTACAAACTTCAGCCTGAACGCCTCATTAAATCCCACTGCACATCCACGCAAGGCAGCAGGAGGGCAGAGAAGCTAGAGGGTGGGGGGAACAGGAGACTACCCTCCTGAAGTGACTCTGACAGACAGGGAAGGGTAAGAAAAATAAATAAGGTATGATTCCCTACAGGAGGGAAAAAAAACCCATAGTATTTGACAAATAACAAACACAGGTGGCTGAGGCAGGTTCTGAACTGTGGTTAAGGGGATGCTAGTCAGCAGAAATGAACTACACCGACATAGCTCTAGCGCCATCTATTGAAAAACAATGTCTTGGTCCCGTCAGCTTACACTAAACGCCGCAGGTTAGTTACGCATGTGTGGCAATATGGTGTTGTTAATGTTGGTTACATGTAGGCAGACGGAGGACAAACAAACAAACAAAAAGCAAAGGCCATGTGCAGTGGAGCAACAGAAACAAATAAAGTGTGTTTTTCTGCTTCCCATCGTGGCTGAAGGAGGCAGATATCGTACAAATCTCAGCAGGATTTGGCTTCAGTGCACTCCTTAGAAGACCGTAGCATTGTGGGTAACTTTTTGTGCAACAAACAGAAATCTACAAAATGCCTCCCAACCCTTAGCTGCTGTCACGACTGCTGTCCAGCTGCAGTTTGGAGCTGGGTGACCACTCGCTGTGGTCTTGATGGTGTTACAGCATCAGTAACTTCACCAAAAGGTTCATTTACAGCTGAAAGCACTGGTGGTCAAATGATGTTTCTGTAAAGGAGTTTCCTTGAGTCCCTAGTGGTAAAAATGCCTGATTACTCATTCAAGAAGAACTTCATTTCTACGCAGACGGTATTTGTTGACAGAATTGTTGCACAAGTAGTCATCCGTGGAACCACAGCCTTCAGGACATAATGCTACAGTAGCTATTCACACAAATACACAGTGACAAAAAACCCTAAAACACTCGCTGTGCTTCCCGACACAGGGCGGATTACAGGAAACCATAAATTAAAGATTACAATATTACAACCTCTATGATAGGGGGACTCTGTTTGGGAAGGTTAAGGAGATGAATGTTAGAGGTTATCATTATTTACACTAGTTAAATTATTAAAATGGCTTTTCTCAGTTTCTTTGCCTCTCTCTTAGTGTTCCTTTAGCGGCCTCTGTGAAAGGGACCTTTCAGCAGCATGGAAAGTTGATGACTTCACAGCATCGAGAGTTGATGACATCACAGCATTCAGGGGTGGATGGCATCGTCTCGTCGAGGGTTGATGATGTCATGACGTAATTTCCTTCACGGGTCCTCTGTTGTCTTGAGCAGCTCCATCAGCGCACCGACAGCTCCAAAGTAACCCTGGTACACACACACACACACACACACACACACACACACACACACACACACACACACACACACACACACACACACACACACACACACACACACACACACACACACACACACACACACACACACACACACACACACACACACACACACACACACACACACACACACACACACACACACACACACACACACACACACACACACACACACACACACACACACACACACACACACACACACACACACACTCTCTGATGTGAGTTTTACTGAGTCCCTAAAGGTTCCAGGAACCAATTAAGGTCTGACAAGAAATCCACAGCTCAGTTAAATTCATCCTATAGTTCATTAGTCATGTGCTCACCTCGTGTTCCAGGAAGAGGGCTCTTAGTTGTCCTTTAGACCAGAAGTCCATGGCATAGGCTAGCAGCTTTGTGGAAACTGTGTTGATGCGGAGGAAGTTCCCAACAAACACGACACGCTCAATTTTCTGACAGACATGGAAAAAAAGAAAATCAAGTCAATTCCATGGATAAAAGGTCATAAAATAAACAAGAGAACAAAATATGAAACAGATCTGTGGGCAAAATGCAACACCTCTTCTTCACCACATGGTGGTGCTTGAGAGATGGAAAGCTGGTTACTGGTTAATCTCTTGCTCTACTGTGGAAAAGGCTTTATAGTCTTTACTTTTAGTGGTTTAGCCTCAGGAGCACTAACAAATCAGACTGAAAAGCTTTCAAAATCACAATGAAGTCAGAAAAAAACTGCTAAATGCTGCTCAAATGTTTCTTGTGTGTCACAGAAATGTACGTATAATTTGCTTAAATATATTTTAGGAAAATGGCGTGACAGGATGCATTGACACGAGTATGTAAATTAAGCAGATGTGCTAGAAAGGCAAAATAATTATTATCTTTCACATCTAATTTGACTTAAACACCATCATAATATAAGGGTAGACTCTGCATGTTTCATAATGAATTATGTTCATCTAATATCTGGTGTAAAGTCCTGCAAAATAACATGCGGCCACAGTGATTGTTGAATTTTAGGGAACTGCAAAAACAAACCAGTGTGACCAGTATAATCAAGACGATGATCTCCATTTCTTTCCTATGTACTTGTTTGTTTGACAGCTCTTTTGAAAACAAATTAGTTATTTAAAGGCCAAAACTACCTGAGATTCTTTACCAAAGAGCAGGTATTATTGGTCACTTGGTCTTGAAGATTCTCAGAAGAGAATTTCAGTTCCTACATTTTATCCCTAAAACAATTTAAGGCATGGGTGTCAAACTGATCCAGTCAAGGGCCGTGTGGCTGCAGGTTTTCATTCCAACCAAGCAAGAACACACCTGACTTCACTTACTCCATCACCTGAACTGTCTTCACACAGTTGATTTGTCGGACCAGGTGTGTTTTTGATTGGTTGGAATGAAAACCTGCAGCCACACGGCCCTTTACTGGATCAGTTTGACACCTATGATTTAAGGGAAAGACCTAGACTTATTTGTAAATTCCATACAAATATATCAGTATCAACCCTGAACGCTGAGGTTGATGGACCTGTGTGTGTGCGTCCTGCTGCAGCTCTGTGTGCAGTGATAGCCCTGTACAATGCTGCTTGATCCCCATGCCACAAGGCAACACTGTAAAGAAGCTCACAGCACACAGAAAGACTCCATGCTGATCGCTCACTCCAGAAAATAACAAGGTTAAGTTTGGCTGCTGCCACTGAAAACATTTCAATAAAAGTAGCAGCAGTAGAAATAATGCACATACAGGACTTACTTTATGTTTAAAGTCCTGTTTTTACTACTACTGGTAAGAGAAAGTGTAATCACTCCTGTTTGTGTTTGTACCTCGTTGACAGCACACATCCGTGCAATGGATCCTATGTTGTTAGTGATGGTGACCAGTGTGGCTCTGGCTAGGTCTTCCTTACTGATGCTGTCTCGCTTCTCTTTGCTCATCATGTGACCAAAACTGTAGAAATAGACCATAAGAATCACAACATGTAAAAACAAAAAAAATCTGTCATGCAACTCATGGGTACTATGGACTATATCATTCAAAAAGGTGTACTTGAAAACTGGATTTTGTATCTGTAGTTTTGTAGACTGAAAAACACATTTTGGAAGTCTATCAATTCAGACAGCTGCCAACCGGTGTTTACAAAATGGGTTTCACAATCTGTGCGAAACACTTATGTGCATGTGCACACACGCACGCTCACAGACTATTAACAGGTTTACAACATGGTGGCTAATCAGTGTCTTTGAAATTGCAAGGAAGAGAAAGACACAAAACAAAATTCACGAGTTTACGAAAGTACAGTTACAGATACAAAACCCGGTTTTTAAGTGCATCTTTTTGAATGATACAATATTCCACACAATTCAACTTTGAGAGAAAAGCAAATAGGCACAGAACATGAGCCTCTGTGAATGTCACAATAACCTTCAGAACAACAGTGTACTATGTCAATGTGTGTGTGTGTGTGTGTGTGTGTGTGTGTGTGTGTGTGTGTGTGTGTGTGTGTGTGTTTTTGCTCAATAAATGACCAGGTGGAACACAATACGAAGAACCAGTGATTATAATCTGATGACTGATAAAATCTTTTTTTTCTCACCTTGCTTTATGGATTAACCTTTGCACACAGAGCTGCTCAGCTGTTATTTCATACACCCTTTGCTGTGTATTCCTGTTATGACTGTGCTCTTTGTGCATCCATACATTCATACAGAGTCTCAAACGACACTGCATCCACACACATTAAATCCTGAATTCATGATGTTACTGTTGATGTGTGTGAGCAATTTCCTAATTAGTGTGAACCAATAAATCAGCACTGTGAGCTGATTCGGTAAAGTCCAAGCTGATTTCATCCACTTCTCATAATTAGTTTAAGAATGTCCATAAAATTACTTAATTAGTCTTATATTTTATAAAGATCAGTGTAAGTTTAATAAACAATTAATCTATTTTAAGATTGACTTAGAGGGTGTACCCAAATCAGAATTTTCAAAGTCACTATGAGTCACTAATTAAGGCAGAATATTAGAATAATATGTCACCCACAATTATGAGAAATACCTTATCCACTGCCAGTGCTTATTTACAGTCAAGTCCAGCGCCTCAGGAGTGCGGCCAAACTCATAACATCTCCTATAACATCTACATTAATTACAAGACTGCCGTTTCAGTTTCTTTGACCAACTTGTTAGGAAGACACAGTGACAAGGACGCTAAATGAAAGTTAATTTCTCATAAAGTGTAAAGTGTCCTGAGATAACTTTTGTTATGATTTGGCACTATAAATAAAATTGAATTGAATTGAATTGAATTGAAATTCATCATCACATACTACAAGCCCAGAAGTAGGGATGGGAACCTTCCAGTTGGGAACCGGTAACAATGTGGAATTGGAATCGCACGCCTCTTGAGCTGATCAGTTCCTTTGCTCAATCCTTGCTATTTTTTCTGATAGTATTAAACTCTTACACTGCTGAAATACTGCAGATTTTTTCTATGAGAAACCTGAAAGCCTAAGTAAGAAAAAGAAAGCTACACACTCATTTCATCTACTGTGTTCAGACCCGGCTAGTAAAACTCTTTCAGATGCTGAAAACCTGTGTAGGCCTAATTAAGCATCAATAAAATCTTATTAATTCCCATCCTAACGCAGGAGTTTCCAGTACAATCACAGCTGTTTTATTATTGGCCCATGATATGGTCAGAGGATTAAGTGTCTTGTTGAAGTGAACTGTGGAAACACTGTGGGCCTTCAGCTGACAAAGCCCTCATCACACTCACCTAGATGCAACAGCGGAGCCCTGCAGCCCGAAGCGCTCGTAGTCTCCTCCGTAGATATCTTTCACCAGTTTGTCCACGTTGGTAGAATCGCCCTTGCTGGCCATTTCCAACGCCTCCTCGAACGTCTCGCAGCCCGTCAGCAGACAACAAAGGCCCAGGAATGTACCACCTCCCAGACTGCGGGGAGGAAGAGAAAATCATCCAGTATTAATATAACACTGGTTTAGCCTGTGCTTTAGATAGATAACTGAACTGAGTATGGCTAGTTGACTAAACTATGACTAGTTTCATGGTTGAACAATGTTGTGACAGAGAGGGCTACAATATAAACGTAACATAATTTCCACATCAACGTGCCTTTTGCCGACTCTTTTCAACAGCATACTATCTAATCACAATCTAATCCTTTCAGCTATTACATAAGTACAAAAGGTACACGAGATTACCCCAGAAAAAGAACAGCTGGAATTCCTACAGGTAGTTCTGGTTTATCTGGTGGATCTACTAAGCCTTTACCTTTTGCACATTCATGCAAAACAACTTCAAGTTCAAAGCTCCAGGTTGATTTTAGTGTAAAAAACAAGTTAGGTCTTCCTATTGTTTCTGTCTGTAATAGTAGGAGAGTAGGTTGCAAGTTTTAGCTGACGGTTGCATTTTCTCCGTGCTAAACCTTCAAGTACCTATGTGTCTATGCTCCTCACCTGGTCCCAGTCACCCGTTTGTAGTTGTTCTCCGAGTACACGGCCAGTATGGAGACTCCGGAGCCGATGTTGACCAGCAGCATGGGGAAAGGGTTGTCCAGGGTGCAGGTCTTCTTTACGCAGCTCTGGGTGTCTGATGGGTTCTGGAAGTAGTAGCCCTCTGGGTGCCCGTTGAAGCTCACTCGGTCCACGAACAGCAGCCCACGGATCAGGCAGTCCAGCTCATCAAGCTTCAGCAGCTCAAGGTCGGCCATCTGCAGCATAAACAAGCAAGGGCACTATTTTAGCTCAACATGATCAAAGGGGTTTTAACCTTTTGAGATGATTTAAAGTTAAATGTTCATTGAAAGCCCTTAGTTGTCAGATTTATAAAGCCAAAATGATGTTTACAGTTTACAGCACTTTAACAATGCGTGCAAAGTTGAGGATCAGCTCAATTAATGCTAGAGTGGGAGTTCATTGATCCCACTGCACCGCGGAAAGGGTCAATGAACTGAGGTAAACAGGCACTGAGACAGACGGATATAAAAAGCACTCACTTCTAAAAATTATGTAAAAAAACAACCCTCAATCAGCTGAGGCAGAGCGAATATCTGCTCAAATCAGATTATAACAGCTAAGAACTTAGATTCTGTATAATGTAAAAACCGCTTGTTGTACTTTTCTAAAGCTAAATGTGATTAAAATGTCTTGTTTTTTTTATTGACATTGAATTTGAAAAATCGAAAGACAGGGAAAAGCAATAAATTCTCCCATTTGAGAAGCTGACTGTCAGATTAATTTGCTGCCGTTTGATTATTAATTGCAGCTTTATCAGTAACCAAATGATCACAGTGAGAAAGATTCTAGTTTGGACCTTTTTCCAGAGTAATCGGACATTTTCTACGGCCTCACCGTTCTGAAGTCGTTCTCGAACTTGTACGCCCCGCCTCCAGTGGCGCAGAGCGTTGTGTGCAGGCTGGAGAAGTTCTTGTCGCGACCCATCTGGATGAAACGGGGCATGGCCTGCGTCGGGAAACGAATGAAGTGCAGGTTCCCCGTCCTGCCACACATGGTCAGGTTCCTCAGCTCCAGGTGGACGTCACGGACGCCTGTTTTACCTGAGTGACGGAGGAATTGTCAAAAAGTTCATCTGAGCACATTCTGTAATTTCTGTATAAACATTTCTATAATGACTTGACCTGTAGTCAAGAAGAAAACACCTTATTAAATTCAATCTTATACAAACACAGCTGTAGCTATATAGTAAAGTATATCCTGCTATCTGCCTGGGAGGTGTCCTTGACCTTACTTAAATACACATGCGATGATGACATGACATGAATGTGGCTGGGACCGCAGGTGTGTTGTTTGGTTAGACATACCATAGGCCACGTTTGAGGTGAGGTAGCGGCGGATGGACTTGAGGTTTTCCACTTCTTCCTGTTCTTCCTCTGCAGTTATATCGACTGGCTCAAAGTACACCAACTTGACCAAGGTGCCACCGATGTCCATACCAAACCAGGGGAATGCTGGTGAGGAGAATGAGAGAATTGTTTAACCTTTTTACTTTCAAAAACCACACATAATACAGATAAAAATGACAATACAATACCCAGGATCATGACCATAACTCAATTAGTCAGCTACAATGTATCTGATTATGTCAATGCACATAGTTCAACCGTCAATGGCAACTCTTTTCCCATCCAGGGTTGAACATGGGTGAGAAAACAAAATGGATTTGATGATGATAGAGAGAAAAATATAGAAAAGGTACCTGTTTTAAATTGTTCAATAGAAGTCAGTGTAATTCTGTAGTTGTATGGTTTAGCAGTGGAGTGTGGAACTACACTGCAGACGGGAGCTGATTGCATGTAGATAGGTCCTGTTTGTGCATGTGTGTATTTCGGGCCTGTGTGTGTGTAACATGAATAATAATAATAACAGAGTGAAAAAATGTATTTTCCTTGCGGGATAAATAAAAGGAATTCTTCTTCTTCTTCTTAAACAATTAGGTGGTTAATCGAACGAGAGAAAACTAACTGCAAATATTTCAATTACTGATTATCGTTTGTCTTTTATCACGCAAAAAAATTGTATAAGCTTCTCAAATGTGATGATTTTCAGCTTTTTGTTGTTACCATATGTGACATTCAACTGAATATCTTTTGACTGGATTTTGACTAATGGTCGGACACGACGAGCTATTTGAATTCATCATCTTAGACTATGAGAAATTACATTTTATTGAAAAAAAAAACAAATAAAAACAACTACTTTAAGGGCGACAGTAGCTCAGTCCATAGGTGACTTGGCTGGAAACCGTAAGGTCGCTGGTTCAAGTCCCTGTGTGGACCATGTATGGAGCGTGGACTGGTGGCTGGAGAGGTGCCAGTTCATCTCCTGGGCACTGCCGAGGTGCTGTTGAGTAAGGCACCGAACCCCCAACTGCTCGGGGCGCCGATCACTGGCAGCCCCCTCGCTCTGACATCTCTCCTTAATTACATGTATACAGGTCCTGTCTGTGCATGTGTGTATTTCGGGCCTGTGTGTGTAACATGATTAATAATAAGAGTGAAAAAATTCAATGTCCCCGTTGCGGGATAAATAAAGTAATTCTTCTTCTTTCTTCTAATCGAGAAAACAATCTGAAGATAGATTAATTATGAAAATCCCAGTTAATTGCAGCCTTAGACTGGAGTCTCTTCTAAGAAAGACAACCAGAGATCAACCTGTGACACCTGTCCGTCCTGCCTCCAACATGTACCTGCTGTATTAAAACACTCCTGCACAGAGAAGGCAGGAGAGGAATGGAGGGAGGAAACGGTCTTGTGTGGCTAGTTAGTCGGTTAGAACATTGAGTTCAGCACACACACAAAAAAAAATCCAGCACAACTGGCAAGAAAAAAGAAGATGCATCACCGCAACTTAACAAGAGCCATGGTCGCCATGGAAACAGTCAAACCCCCTCCTCCAGCATCTCCTCTACTGCCTGTCTCTTCAGCCTCCTATTTTCTCTTTCACTTAGCTCCATCTCTCAGCCTCTATCACGCTCTCATACACACAATATTTCTTTCACCGTCTCTCTCCATTTCTTCCCCTTTCACTACTCATCCTCCCTTCTACCTCCCTCGGTTTTTTATTTACATTTCCCTTTCTCATTCTCCCCCGCTCCTCTTCCCATCTTCCGCCTGCTACTTGTCTCCCGATCTAATTCAATGCAAGGAAGATTTACTGGCAGGGATGGAAGAGAACGGATACTGCAAGATGTTTTTAATGCACCGCTAAGCAACTCCTATATTTAACTTAGAAGTGCATCAGCCTTTCTTATCTCTTCAGTTCAATTCAGTGGGCTTCATTTGTGTGATAATTAGAGCTGAAGTGATTAGTTATTATTAATCGATGGTTTATATCACGAATCTGCAACATTTTTCAAGGAAAACTGTTAAAGATTCCTGCTCTTCTATTGTGATAATTTGCTGCTTTTCTGTTTTACAATCCTTAATTGCAGTTCTTATAATGCAATCACACTAAGTTGATTGGAAATTAACAATTTAAGTAGAACATGAATGTGAGAGAACTACTTTCTCTCATTTTTTAATATCATCATCGTCATTCATCTTCAACCGCTTGAGCCGATCCCAGCTTACTACGGGCGTGAGGCGGGGTACACCCTGGACAGGACGCCAGTCTGACACAGGGCACATACAACCATTAACGCCTACGGGCAATTTAGAGTCATCAATTAACCTCACACGGGCACGTCTTTGGACTTAATTGTAGACTGTCCATGTGATGTGTTCAATGTATTTGTTATTGTGGTAATAACAAATGGGGATGCTTAAAATAAATATGTCATTTTGTTTGCCTTTAAAAATGTGATCATGTACTGCAACAGTGGTGTCATCTTGATTTTTTCAAAATAAAAGACTGGATTCTGGTTTATTTAAAAACACATTGTATCCCATAGATAATAAGTAAATGTTAAAAGATGGACACTAAAAATGTAACTTACATTTAACACATTAAATCACATCGGTACAAACAGTTTCCACATCAAATGCATTTTCTTTTGCCTAAAGGATGTTTTCTATTCTATTTAATCAAATGTTGCTATTTTTAGAAGGTGCCTGCATTGATCCACCTCTCTACATTGGCAGTTTATCAAATGTATTGCTGTTCTGGCTGAGAGGGTGGGGCAAATATTTGAAGACATTGTGCTTTGTACATACAAGAGTCAAGGTCGGTAAGATAATGAGGTTACCGCTGAGCGTTCTTTTAGTCCTTGATACACAAATGTTCTACGTGTTACGTGCACAGTACAGAGATGAGAAAAGAATGACAAGCATCCAATCATTGTCCAATCAGTGTGTCTGTGGCTTGGAACAATAGAAACCCTGTGCAACTGTTCAAGACAACACAAGCACAGTTAGACATACCATAAGTTGTTATGGAAAACAGCAGTGTTCAACAAAAAAAAACTGCTCCTATGGATAATAAATGAATAACAAAAACAGACTCTGTAGCACTTTGAGATTATCGAATGTAAAGTGCAATACAAATGTATTATTATTTATTATTATTATTAACAAAAACACCCCCAAAAATACTGAAAATAACCATCACAGTTTTCTTAAGCCTTAAAATGTCTTTAAATGTCTTGTTTTGACCGATTCACAAAGAAAAACCCATAAATGTTAAGTTTATTGTCACATAAGACAAAGGAAGAAGCTGGAGCTGGCATTTGCTTGAACAATGGAAATACACACTCCTGTCGGCTGACTAATCTATGAATTGTATCTGCTTTAATTAAGTTAGACAGATAAACACCAATCTGAGGTTTTTGAAGATGCATACGTTTGCATGAGTCTTCCTGACAGGTTAAACACGAGTGAGACACTTAACTCTGGGCCCTAAAGGTTTGCATATGACTAGTGACGTAATAACCTCTTAACCTATCCTGGTTCTATGTGTCCTCAGCTTTGTCCTCGCATGACAATCAGGAGATGTGACTATTTCACAACAGGCTGCCGGGGGGAGCTGGGTGATTCTTTCTGGCTTATTGAGCCAAAGTCCACTTTCAGGTTAGAGCCACCAAATTTAAACATGGGATTTCAGGTCAAGTTTTGTTAGCTTCCAATGGTGCAAACAAAATATTACGCATGGTGTCCTCGCTCTCCAAATAGAGTAAGGTAGCATTAGATATCTGGCATTGATAGACAATGATGGCATGTACTGTATGAGCAGTGCTTGAATGAACTGGAACAACTATTAATCTAGTGTTTATTGTAGCACGTGTGATATGATACCGTTCGTAGTGACTAACTCCCAAGCCAAACTGTTCTGAACTGAACCTCGCACGTGTGGTGTCCACACAGACAGAATTTCTGATGCAGGAGATTTCCTTTGGCCATAAATAAGCGTGTTTCATTTAATTTCATTAAAAATGCAATTTATATTTGTTTTAAGATGGGCATACACTGTAATATTTTGGAAACGCTGTTTGATTCCTAACTCGCACTGTACGGGTATATCGTCTGGGACGTAAAGGGAAACCTCACGATATACATTGTACGGTCTGATCATCAAGCCACAACCTGAGTGCTCACACTTTATGTGTAAAATGGTTCTGTGGACCGTTCTAGCTATTGCAAAATGTCAATAAAGATTTGTTTGAAAGCTCTAAGGCAGGTAGAGGTTTGCTAGTGCAGGGGGCAGAGGTCTGTAACATTACCAGTATTTCACAGTGACCATAACCTCTGACACCACGTACATGATACATTACTGCACCGTAAAGATCTAACAGACAAAACCAGTGTCGGCTTTTAGCAACTTTATTTTAACTTTAACTTCCTGTCCCTCTTGCTGGCATGTTGCCATGGTACTTTCAGACTCTCTGCCTCTTTGCGCAGATGCAGTAAGAAATGAATCTGGAAGTCCGATGGCCGGTTGGGAGCAGACGGTTGGGAGTCAGAAATGGGCTCAAATTGAGTTATATATATAAATATAATGATACTTTCCTGTATGTGACATATTCTTCATACTGTATATAGCAACACCAACATGAGTCTAACTGCTCGGGCTTGGTCATTGAAACCTGTGGTACCTCGGTAACTGAAACCAGCTGCATGACTGCTAGCACCACCACCACCACCACTGCTACTGTTACGCCTAAAACCATAGGTCTAAACCTGTTGCCGCTCCACTACAGGTGTTGGTGTTTGGTTACTTTTTTAGAAGGGGTCACCTATCACCTCCTTTATTCTTTGGCTGACTTTTTGTTATCCTCCCCTCTCACCTACTGACCTGCTGCTGTGATGTCTGTAAACATGAGCTATAGATTTTGCAGTGTCCGCTCTGGGAAATTCATTCGTCTGATTAAAAAAACAAAACAGAGAACAGGCCAAATAAACTGCTCTGAATTATTTGTTTTTTTTGTTCTTAGCTTTGAAAATAGATTTCCTTAGACAACAAATTAACAGACTGATGTTGAACTAAACTACTTTATTATATTTTGCACAACAACTACTGAAAAATTGGGGAGTTTCTTTTTATGTCTTCTTAATATTATATCACGATGCATTTACATGATGGGAAACCTTTTTCGCAATATACATTTATTTTCCAAAACATATTTATTCACTGAGGTCACCTGGTTCGCCCTTGAACCCTAAGAAATGAAGATTTATAACAAGCACCAAAGCAAAGGCCGGGGAGAGAAATATGATCTCGTTCTCTGATATAATATAAAGCAACAGTGACGGAGGCCAGCCAAGGTATGACGGTGTCTACCTCAAGTGACACTCACATTTTCCTCCACAGCCTGAGCCAAAAACACACTCACACCCAGCACATATAATCATTTAAATAAAAAAACAACATAGAAATGTCTCTGTGTTGGCACCACAGACAGACACATATCATACTGATGTTTTGGGTTGCTAGGAGACAGTATTTTGTACTAATGCTGTGTCCTCAAATTGAACTTTTCGTGCAAGTAATTCCCGGGAAACTTTCGGTTTCCCTTCTTAAGATGAAATACTGTCATGAGATTACTCAAATTATATTTAGGCCACGTGTCACTAATTTTCAACACTTCGGTGTGGAAAGCGATGAATGAGTGCTTGTGGTTTTAGATGGTAAATGGACTTGTACTTATATAGCGCCTTTCTATTCTTTTGACTACTCAAGGCGCTTTCAGTGTTTGTCACATTCACCCTTTCACACAGACATTCACACTGATGGAGATCTACATACCATCCAATCTTATCTAACCATTCACACCACATTTACACACCCATGCGCAGCACGGGGAGCAATTCGGGGTTCAGTGTCTTGCCCAAGGACACTTCGACATGTGGACCGGGGGAGGTGAGGATCGAACCACCAATCTCTCGAATGGAGGACAACCCACTCTTCCTCTGAGCCACAGTCGCCCACAGATAACAAACAAGTGTAAACTCAACTTCATCATTGTAAATATTTATTGGTTCTCAATGTATTTATCTGGTTAAATAAAGATAAAATGAAATAAAAAGGAGGTAGACTGTTGTGTGATTGTTTTTTCTTTATTTGGGTATCTTCTTATTGGCACCTGTCAGTTAAATCACGAGGAACGGGTTTTGTTTGTTTGTTTTTTAAATCAATGTGATAATTTATTGTCTTTTAATTGGAATAGCTACTATATTGCAATATTATGATACACAATTAAGGCGTCTTAAATGATAACAAAAAGCTCATTCAAATTTTGATTTCTCAGAAAATCTGATGTGAAATATCTTAAGGGAATATCCATTTGAAGATTGCAGTTTTGTTTTGACAGCATCATTATTGTGCAACCTGCCAACCTTTGACAATCCCTCAAATGTCTGTCTCTACCTTGTCACTGGTCTACTTGACATGTATTGACTGTACGACTCCCATGATCATTCCCCGGCTTGTGCATTGGGGAAAAAAACAAAGAAATAATCGAAAATAATCAAAATGGATGCCAGGGGAAACATTACACCACTGTCACCTGGCTGTCAGTGAAACAAGAAGAAAGAAACATTGCACACACTGACTGGAATACAATGTTCTGGCCTACATCCTTGCTTTCTGTCATTCACCGATGCCCTGGGGCTAAATTTGCATATACATCTTCCACAAAAACCCATGAACTATAACTGAGTCGTCCCTCCGCATTCTGCAGCTCAACCCTCAAACATCTCACTAAAAACGAAGTGAAAATAAATATCCTACGGTTTCCAGGGTTTCTATTTAAAAAGCACACATATCATGCACGTGCACTGTGTATAGCCAAAGGTCAGTTTGGCAAGGACCAAGGTATGGGCAGTGTGAGGAGTGATTTGAGTCTATGTAGGTGAAAGGTCTATGACCTAACAACAACCTTATATTGTCTTGCACTATGGTTGGTACAGTCAGAGTTTCTCCAGGTTTTTCTTTGTCTTACGTCAGAATTCACAATTCATCCATTAATTGTAAGAAATTGTCAGAAAATAGTAAAAATGCATCAAATAATTGTTATATTTAAAATACATATTATTTTGTTTGGTATTTTCAGTGTTTTTCTGAATGAATCTCCACACAGGCAGGTTAACATGCAGATCAAGGAGCTTTAGAGAATGAGATTACTAAAGCAAACAGACAACTTGGCTGCTATCTTTCCCACTGTGTTCAGTAACATATAAGAAGAAAGAGAAAGACAGAACATGAAGTCCTTCTTGTTTTTTGGAAACACTAGACAGTTGTGCACAGTTTCCGACAAAAGGAGTTTCGCCCTCCCCTACATATCACCTACACTGAAACTTGCACACCCTTTTTCGGAAATTCTGTTCCACCTGCAATAGGAAGTGTTGAACATTGACTCAACCTGCGGCAGACCTTTTTGACAAACCAATATATTTTAATGGGAGTTATTCTGTTACTAAATTAACTTACACTCAGGCTGTAACCAGTAAGTAACTGTGTGAACATTGCCCTGAACTAAAGGTTCTTCTCTTTAAAATTGACACGCCACCATCTGATTTAACAAAGAAACGTACAGTATTTCCTCCCGATAGTGAATCCAAGTAAAGTATGTTTTAACCAGTCTTCCTACAACACAAGACCCCGGTATCTGAAACTCAGTGTGAGTTAAAGTCAAAACACTTTTGTTCAAGTCAAAATCAAAAACTAAGACCAAACATTGCATAAATCTGACTATTCAAACTTCTTGGAAAAGTTGGGCAAAAACATCTGTTGGCCTTGCAAATAAAAACATTTGAGTGTTGTACTGAGTATACTGTATTCAACATATCTGTACAAATCAAAATGACACATAACAGTACAGTAGCAGTGTAACAATAATAACATGGCATACTCCTTCTTTGCAATTGTGTTTCTGTGTCTTTATCAAATAAGTGCAGCTCTGTTACTACAACCTCATTAAATCCTAATGATCATAATATAGCATACACATACTGCTGAGGTTGCTGTTTTTATTTTAAGGTGACCCCCACACAACAGATGTGATGGTGCAACACACCTCCTTCAAAGCCATGTGTCTCTCTGACACATGGATGCTCATGCAGGGGTCTATCACCACCACAAAAAACAACAGCTATTCTTTATATGAAGTTGATTGTGTAAAAGAGAAGGTTTCCTCGTTTTCCAGCTTACATTGGGCATGGGGCGGGTACACCCTTAACAGGACGCCAGTCTATCATAGGGCTGACACTTAGATGGACAACCATCAAGCGCTTATTCACACCTACGAGCAATTTAGACTCACCAACACCTGCATGTGTTATTGAGGAAGCCGAAGAACCCGGAGAAAACCCGGAACCTCCTCACTAGCAGGTGACAGTGCTAACAACTAGATCATTGAGCTTCCCTTAGTACACAACCATCACTGTATGTATGTATGTATGTTTGCACATTTGCAGTCTTCGTTCTTCCCATTTTCAACTTTGCGTTGGACTGAAATACTGCATATTCACCCAAAAGACCTAATTCACAGACTACTGGAGGCATATTGGTATGAAAGCAGGTGGCACAAGCTCACCAGGGAGTTTAAATTAGAAGATATGAAGTATAAAAAGAAACCTGAGAAAAAAGCCTGTTGGTTAAATAAAGTTTATTTTCCAGGAGTCATTGAAAATTGCTGCCAAGAATCCGGGTGTAAACAACGGACACTGCAGGTAGTGTTACCCAAATGTGACCCAGTCCTACACCACCTCAAACCCTGATTAGAAAAAAATCTGAGGACAAAAGTAAAAAATCACATCCCCGAGGGGGAATACATTCCAGATTTGGCAGCAGTGGGGAAAAGCTTAGAGGGTTATCAGGGTTTATCAGGACGGCTGGCCTTCATCCAAGGAGAACCATAAAGCATAAAGCCATAAAGCAGAGGAGCTCTGACTGGACATATCAAAGTTTACTGTTGAGATGTCCCTCTTAATTATGTAATCTGTGAGGCCTTTCTTTATCAGGCATCACAGCAAACTACAGCAAAGAACCAAGGCATTATCAGCTGCGTGTTCATTGCAACATCACACTTCTCCAGTTACTTGCCCATCTACATTGACAACAGTACAGAACATATTATGCTAGAGGAAAAGAATATAGATGGGTGGAGCCTCTCATGATGATTTTCCTGTTTCCTATCAGACTGGTTTTCTTACATTTTAATCAGTTCAGTGCCATTTACACATGAAGTATCACACCTTACTCACGCATACAGACGTCGAGGAACATACTGTATATCTACAGCAGTGTGTTTAATAAACTATCAACGTGTCTTTAGCACCAAAAGAAGTTCTTGTACATTTTTGCATGCAGTGATTCTCTTTTATATTGTTGTGTTTGAGATCTTTTTTCCAAGAATAAATCACTGATAGCAAAACTACTCATCTGTATCTTTCATATTTAAGGAGTGATAGCCTGTGCTTAATTACCAGCAGCAACAGCATTGCTGGAGTTTTCACCTTGTGCGTCTATAGCCCCATTTAACAACATGTTTGTTGCAGGGTTGTTGGGCTTTTCACAGATGTCGGGGCGTCTGTGTTAGAGGCACAGAGATGGAATAAGGCGGCAACGGAGGTGGTCACAACAGCCACAACAGCACGGAGCTGACATCTGTGTGAATGGGAAAACCGGCAGGGCACATAGTAGTGATGTGCGAGTTGACCCACAGGAGCGTCAGAAAGTGACAAAGCAGTGTTTAGACTGCCCTAAGTTATTAATCATTTACAGAAACATCGTGTGCAATAGTCCACTGTCTCTTCCCACCTTTCTTTAAAGACATGCACATTCCAAAATGGGTGTGATCTGAGCCAGGGGTCTGGGCCCCCTCATTTTATGCCCCTGGCCTGTTAATTTTGCATGATACAGTCACAATACAATACAGGTGTATTAGCTGATATCACAATAACGGTTGAGGTCTGAAATTGGTGTGCTCCAAGCAAGGGAGCTGGAGGTAGTGGGGTAGAAAGTAGGAAAAAGGGATATTGTCCACTCCCCTAACAAGAACAAATTGGGTACTGAATGGCGCTTAAACAAGAGCATCTGTAAAATTATATTTAGCAATACATTATCGGAAAAGGGAACTTGTTTGCTAGTGAGCTTCTTTTCACTCGCTGTTATAGCTGAAAAACAAGCAAAGGCTGTGGTCAAATAGTCTTATAAAAGGTATAACCTGTCTTGCTCAAGGATGTGCTTTTGGTAAACATCCTTAAATAAGAAAAATGTGCATCCTGAAGAGGAGAAACACAAGACATTAGAGGTGTGACGAGATCTTTTCCCACAATATTAAAACTTTGAGACATTTCTTCTCAAGGTGAAAAGTTGTCTTGCAATATTAGTAGTGCAAGTGCAATGCAATCATTTGTGTGGCAGCATTTAAAATAAACCACACCTGTAAAAAAATATATATATACACACATATATATATATATATATATATATATACAAATACGGAAATTGAAAATTTAATTGATGTTTGGTCAAATGATTTCTCATTTGACCAAACACATCTACTCTCATTTGTCTAGGGTCCCATTATGTGACAGATTTAGGAAGAAACTTAATTTGTTATTCTAGAAACTAAAAAGCATGTCTTGGTTATCTCTCTCTCTCCCGAACACAATTACAGATAGATGTAATGAATGCTGATGAGATAGCAACATGGCCTCTAAACTTGCAGCTGGTCTCGCTGCAAACAATTCAACAATTGAACAAGTTCTCCCATGACAGCCACACTCAGCGACAACAAATGAGCTGCGAGAAGCCTGCAAAAGCCTAACTTTAAACAGCACGCATTCTTATGTATTAAAGAGTATAATCTCTGGCTATTAATAATGGTTTAGATGTGATACATTCTCGTTAAGCAATCTGACTGAAAAAATCACATATATATAACTTAAATGAGACTTGAATGATTTGTTTTGATAGTCTAACACCAAGTTTTAGATTATTCTCACTTGTTTGAATAGATATGCTTCCTCAATACAATGAAACACAAACCAACTCACACTTACCAGGTTTCTTTTCACTTATAAGCTTCATAGTGAGGCAAATATCAGCTGACAAGTGTATGAAAAAAGTTAAAAATAAAAGATATTAGAAGCTTGTTGGAGAAAACTCATAAGGCGTCAGTCTTGGGTTTTTAAAGAGACTTCACACACACTGAAGGAAACGACACTTTTCTACATTCTGCGCCCAAAAACTGCAAAGTTGTCCTGATGTGATCTTCGCTGCCAACATCAGAGACGCTGGATAAATAAAGGGGGCGGGTCCCTGAGCCTCCTGAAGACAAGAGTCGGGTGCTGATTGGCTGAGACAAGCCAGGCCCACTTATCAGGAGCTTTTTCACCACCGAGGAACTGACCAATCACAGCGCACTAAATGCAACCCGAGGGTCCATAATAACAAAAGGGGGTCTCCCTGACGACAGCCGGAGACTCTCACCACCTAACGCTATAATCTGGTGAAAAAGAGGACGCTTGAAGGGACAATATTGTTGTTGTTTACACAAACCATAAAATTATATAAAAGCAGTTATTAAAAAGGCAGTGGAGGGGAGAATACACGCTGGGTGCTTGAGGTTGTTGCATCGATATTACCCAGGCTGTTTGTATCACTTCTAGTGTTTTACTGTCAAGACCTTTTTACGATTTTTAAAGCTATTTTTTGTTACTTTTAATTGTTTTTTTATAGGCTATTACATAATTAGTATTTTGCATCTATTATTGATGCTTATGTCATTTGCACTATCCTCCTTTGCTGCTGTAACACCGAAAATGTCCCCTCTGTGGGACTCATAAAAGATTATCTTATCTCTTATCTTATCATAAAAACACACCACCACCAGCACCACCAGCAGAAAACAAAGTCCCAAACGCCATTGCGCATTTTAACGACATCAAAATGTGTTTTTCCTCCCCCAAGCTGATTGACACTTACGGGGTCTGTTCCGTCTCACCGACTCCGTCCTCCTCCGCAGCCTGCACCTCTTGGCCGGGGAGCCGTTGCACTCCGCCTCGTCCCCGCGGTGGTGCAGATGATGATGGTGCATGTTCTCTAACGTGCCGCTGCCGCCGCCGCCGCTGCCGTTGGGTCCGCCGGTGCTCGAGCCGAACGCGGTGCTACTGCAGCAACCGCCGTTAGCGTGAAACCCCCGTTGACTCTGCCCGTTGTTGACGTGAAAGGGTCCCGACGCTCCTTTCTTGTCCATCATTGACTTGGCTTTATCCATGACAGCAGCTAGCCTAGCCTTAGCTTCTGTTAGCCCCCGCTGCTTTGCAAAGCTAGTGTAGACAGTCGCGCGAGCAGCTAACGTTAACCGTGTCCGTTTCCGTAACGTGTCCTTAAATATCACGCTAAAATTTGACGTACATTGCTGCTCTAGTGAAGCACAAAGTGTAAAATGCGAGCAGTCGCTAAAATACAGTGTTTCCTTTGAGGTCACTCGCGGTCATTTCCCCCACATTGAGATTCTGGCTCGCGCAGCAGCAGCCGGTTTGTGTGTATGTGTATGTGTGTGTGTGTGTGTGTGTTTTGGTGGAGTGCTACGTCACACCTCCAGCCGAGGCCCGAACCCGTTTACCTTCTCCGACCGGTTTTCTGTCCTCCTCCCAGCGACATGATTACACTTCAGCCGTGTTAACATCTAAGCAAAGCAAATTCCTCTCCGTTATCACATTTTATACACCCAGTATACCATTTATCCTAGTCCCCATTGGATTATTACTAGTCAGAATAATAATATAAGATATGTATAATGTAATTCTTCCTTCTTTTGCCATTTATGAGCATTGGGCTTCAATTCTGGATATCCACAACAATTACATTTTAGATATCAGTGAAATTCTTACTAGGAAAATTGGCAGTTGTAGCCAGGGGTGCAGATCTGATGTCATGTTCAAGATTCAAGATTCAAGAAGCTTTATTTATTTATCCCGAGGGAAATTATTGTGTAACAGTTTCAATACAAAGATGGGAAAGGATCCAAGTGACAATAAGCATAAAAACATAAATCAAATCAAAATAAAGCTAACATAAAATAAATCAAACAATAACTAAGTGTGACAGAGTGCAACAGACATTGTGGTTAAGCGTAGGTTTATACAATATACAACAATACGCAGCATGCAGTTTAGCAGCAGATTGAAATAAAGTAAACTAAAACAACAAACAAACTAAATAAGTGGTGAAAAGCGATAAGTGTTAAAAATGTAGCAGCATTTCATACTGAACTAAGTTACAGTAAAGCACAGTGAAGTGTAGCAGCAGTAAGTTACAGTACCACTAAATAAAGTGATGTAGTGGTGATATAAAGTGACAGTGAAGAGTAGCAGCCTTTCTTACTGAAGTAAGTGACAGTGACTTATATCACTGCTTACTTAACTGTGATATTAATAAATCATCATTTTAAGGGTCTCGGGCATGTAATGTCATATATACAGCGGCCGATATTTGCGTTTTTTAGGTGTATCGGTATCAGCTGATGCGGACTGCTGCATTCGCCGCTAGTTTTTTCCCCGGCATTATTTTTAGACAGGCTCCACAGGCAGCTCTGTTACTGGAGACGCCTTTTTTAAGTTTTATAAATGTTCCTTTTTAAAAAAAATTGAGACTCGTAACATTTTGTTTCATCATTGTGCAATTTTGTATCTGCTCCAAATATCGGCTCACGAAAAACAGCAGTCCATATCGGTCATGGCTAAGGCTGATGAAAAAAAGTTGGTATCGGCATCTGCCCTAAAAAAATCCACATCGGTCGATCCCTACTTCTCTCCAGCTACCCTTTCTCCCAGTGTATGGGACTACTTTATGCATGATTAATTTATATGAATGAATATCAAAATACAAAGCCCTTTTTTTAAAAGCCAGCTGAGAGCACCAGCGTCTGTGTGAGAAACTACCCATTCATTCCCATTGTAGTGCAGGAAACCAGAGAAGGAATGTGGAGTCGGATATATATTTGTCATTTTTTCCACCATTGCAATCATTGAAGAATGTGAAGTCGGAAAATATAAAACACATTTGTTCAATTTTGAATAATTGAGGGTATTTTTATCCAGAATGTTCATTCTAGATATCTAAAATGTAATTGTGTATATCTTGAATCGAAAGCCCAATACACATGAAAGACAGAAGTGACGTCATTAGTAGCCTACTAGTAAGAAAGACGTTGTAGATATCTGAAATGTTCTTTTTTTACCAGGAAGAATTGATTTACAGGTATCTGCAATACATAAAGTAGTCTATTAAATGTTAAAGCCGCTTGCCTTAGCTACAGTGCAGCAGTCAAGCTCAGTAGCTGGGTGCTCCCCGCTGCAACACAGTACCAGTCTGTGCAGCTGTGGGCGCTTTATTTATAAAAGTCTCTGTTCGCTGTCACCCCTCATTCCCTGCAGTCCTCTGCACGTGTGATGTGCTTACAAAGCTGCCAGTCCATATATGAGTCAGGAAAATGAGCCGCTGTAACTCATGCATGCAAAACCACAGCTGCCTTTAGAAATACAAATGTAACAGCCTACTATAGCAAATATATGATCTTCTATGAGGCCGGGACCGTTAGGATACATTCAGATTGAGTTTAAGACATTTAAAAAAAGAGGCGTGTGATAGAGAGACTTAATTATGAGAGGCCTGCTATCACACAGAGCATTGTATGTGCAGCA
Organism: Echiichthys vipera; assembly: GCF_963691815.1. Lineage (NCBI taxonomy): Eukaryota > Metazoa > Chordata > Actinopteri > Perciformes > Trachinidae > Echiichthys > Echiichthys vipera. Next base: position 24,583,267 of record NC_139836.1, read on the forward strand.
CAGGTCAGTCAAGATACAAAGTTCAAACAACAATCTTTAGCTTGATAAGAGGAAACAAAAATGTGAGCATTCAGAAGACATGGCATTTCTCTCTCTTGACAATCCAACCCCGATGTAAGCCTATGTCTCAGTTTTTTGAATGCTGTACGTGTCTAAAGGTAGATGTTTTAGGTTAAACTATATATACACAGTCTATATTACAGCATTGATCAGAGAGCATAAATGATAAAGAAACACTTAAAAGAATACAGATGCCATAGTTGAAAACTATCCTCATACAACATAAAGATTTCTTTTTATATTCAGAAATAGGATGCAGTCGCCTAAAGTGATTAACTAAATATAAAGTGATAATAAAAAAATAATATATATAGCCTAGTTAATATATATCTGACTAAGTACCGCAGACACACTTGCTTTTATCAGATTGTGAAGTAATACCAAAAGGAATAGCGGTAATATTAAGAAGCTCCATTAGGTGTAAAAAAATGCACCATAATGATTAATTTAACACTTTACCTTTTCATTTTAAAGTCATAAGTGGAGCTCTGCATAAATAAAAGATGACCATCATACTACAATAAATAAACAACTGCCATAATTTACATGATTTAACAAATTCACTTAAGACAAAAAACGTAAATGTGAAGACTGTGGATACCAAATAGCACTATTGGAGGCTCAAAATGCTGCCATCTTCTGGTTTAAAAGAACTAACTATGTTATCTCTACTGTAGCTGATCAAAAATGTTGGGCACATCATTGCACTGTACCTCTAACACAAACAGAAATAAATGAAACTTATACAACTCCATCTAATTTGAATGTTTTAATGTCTGATTAATGTAATTGTTTAGTACCTCTAAGTGAGACCACACTGTAATGATTTGATACATAATTTAGCTGTCAAAAACAGATTTTATTCAACAATAACCCGTGAAAAACAACAAAGAATATGTGAAATTGGTTTTAGGCTTCACCCTTAAAGGTATAGCTATGCATTTATTTGCTTTGTGGCAGACATATGGATGAGATGATCAGTAACACTCCCATATGTATTGTTACCACAAAGACTGGGAGCAGATGTAAACCCCTTAATGCAACATTAGATCATAAGTTTATACAGTTTACATGGCGTCAAATCCACAAAGCCTTGAAGTCACAGCGTTATTAACAACAAACTTTGGCCGATTGTGACGTAATAGAATATGTTTGTCTTTCACTTTTTAGACTGTGACTCCACCAGAAACCTCTTTTTCAGTGTTAAGTCCAGCTTACTGCACAGTATACAGTGCCGAGAGATTTAGTATTCAGAATAGAGTGGATTCAATTTATTGAATCTCTCCTTCTGTCCATTTAGTGTTTCTACCAAGGAAGTTCAGACCCGTCCCAGTTGTACGCCTTGCCGGTCTTTTCGATATTCAGTGTGTCTATGATGCTCATCAGACAGTTTACAGAGTGTTCGGCACTGAACAACTTGTCTTTTGGTACGTTCCTGTGATACGGCCGGGAGAGGTCCGTGTTGACTGTTCCTGGATGCATGGACACGCACACCACCTGGAAAACCACACACATAGAAAAAAATACAGGCCATGGGTTTATTCTTATTTGTTTATGGTATCTTTGAAATAAAAATGTTAAAGCGACTATAAAGACACTCAAACTTACCTTTGGTCGACCGCGACCCAGCTCTATGGACAGATTCCTGGTTGCCATGTTGAGAGCTGCTTTAGACATTCTGTAGCTGTACCAACCACCTAGACCTGAGATAAGGAGGTGGAACACAAATGAATCATACCATACTACATTAGCACGCATTCATCACCATAGAGTAACCACCAGTAACACAATACCTACCATTGTCGCCAATGGATCCCACTTTGGCGGTGATGTTGACGATGATGCCGCTGTGCTGCTTCGCTTTCTCTGCAGGCTGTTGACCGAAACTACCTCCACCTTTCTGAAGGAGGGGGGCAAAATACTTGGCCATGACCAGGGGACCCACTGTGTTGGTCGTCAAGGTGGAAAGGATGCCCTGAAAAGGAAAATAAGTCAATCGATACAGATAGGTGGTTTAATCGAATTAAAGATGTGGTGGGTATTTGGTTGAGCTGAATGAATGTGTGTGAACGGGTTGGGGCACAGGGTGCAGGATAGTATGAGTAGATTGAGAGGAGATGATCTCCTTAATTCAATACAGAGATGACACCAAACTCAGAGCAATTTGGAAGTAGACTTCCATTTAAAAAACATGCAAACCTATTGGAAAATAAATGTAAAAGTGCAGAAATTAAGTGCAAAAAGAAATCTAATCTAATTTAACTTCTCACGAGGTAGGCTACCTAACTGGTTCTCAAACCGTGGTACTAGTTCCACTGGTGGTACTCAAGCTATCTCTGGTGGCACTTGAAGAAGGAAGGAAGGAAACATTAATTACTAATACTTACACTTTTAGGATCCTTGAAATGTAATTTAAAATAAGTTCATTGTTCCCTGTCATGTTTTTGTTTCTGAAGTTTCCAGCAATTTACCGAAAATCGCCCCTCTGCAACCCAAGCTGTGATAGGTAACCTACAGTGTCTCAGCTACATTTGAAGAATGCTTTAGGTAACTGGAAGGTAGGACATCAATGACACCTCTTAATACGTTTGATCAAATAGTTCAGTCATATAAATAGAGCCAAAATACAAGCTTAACTGTGATTGATAGATGGTCATCAGAGGTAAAATGATTGGTTTGAAAACACTGACACGTCAGTTCTAATGCTACTACCCCTTCATATGGCGTGGCTGTGGCTGAAGACAGTCAATAATAAATAATCTTCTGATTAGAATAAACCTCCCTGACCATAGCTGAATAGTGCAGGCCTATGCTGCTGTATTTTAATGTTGGTCTTAGTGGTGGGACTACAGAGAGCCTGATTCCACCGAGTTGGTATGTTATGTACAAAGTTGGAGAACCACTGGGCTGATTGACACTGCCTCCTGCCGTCCTCTGGGGTGTATTGTGAGTGAAGCAAGCAACTAATAGCAGGCAAATTTAACAGAAAAGTTTAAATGACCTTGGAAACTATGTCTTTGTGTACATTCATTGTATTTATACCAACTTTAAAGTCAGTTCATAGGTGTTCGTCAACGAAAAGGATGTGCCACCAAGTAACTGTACATTCACTAATAAGTAAGCTCCATTATAAATGAAAGACTTTGATAACAAGATTAGGAACAGGGGTTAAGTGACACAACAATGGCCCCTTTGGAAATAATTGTTGAGGATCCTCAGTGGTTACAAAACCTGACAGTTTACCTGACTCACTTGAATGTGATAATCTAAACTAACTGTGCAGCACATTAGGTAGACATGGGACAGACTCATACATCAGTGTTATTATAGTTTTCATAATAAGATCAGCTCAAACTGTACCTGAGCAGAAACCTCTCTCAGGCTGGTCTCCCCTTTTCCGGAGGGGTGAAGCATGGCCGAGGAGTTGACGATCAGATCCAGCCGACCGAAACTCTCCTTAACCCGATCCGCGGCTCCACGGATGTCCTCCTCCCGGTTCACGTCCAGCCTGAGGACCGTCAGTTTGCCCGGGTGTTGGCCGGCCAGGCCCCGCAGCTCGGCCGCTCCATCCGGGTTTCGACATGTCGCTATAACGGCTGCGGGAGTTTTACTTTTCAAGATATATTTACAGAATTCAAGCCCCAGTCCTCTGCTGGCCCCTTGAATGAGCGCCACGGGGGAAGCCATGACAGTCAAGTGACATAACAACACTGGAAGCCGGAGAGCGTGGATGTAGTAGTAATGCCTTCACGTCTACCCAAAACGTCGTAATTTCGAAACTTCAATAAAGATAGTAAATGATTGTGATGACAAGTAGCTTTTAAAATGCTTTTAAGCAACATTTATATTGTCTGTTTAGTGCAGTGCTGGAAATGTGCTTTGACATTGAAGTTTCATTTCAATTTTGTTTTTAAAAAATTGGAAAAAGTTAAGCTAACGAAGAGAACCTGAACGCAGCACGTTTCACAACAAGCAGAGTACGCCCTCTGTAGGTCATTAAGAAGACACTTACACAACTCTGCTTATGTGCTTTGGCCAGTTGTGGAGTAGTTCATACATACATATTTTATTTTTCCAAACTTTCACATCACATATTCGCTTATAATGAAAAAATAGATGGCGTTTATCATTGAAATGACTCGAAATTTAACACAAAAGCGGTTAAAACACCACTCCCCCCAGTCCAGTAGGGGGTGGTAGCTTTTAACAACCGCCAGTACGTAACCCGGTTGCCTAGTAACCAGTGGAAGTGTACCGTCAGCTAAGTTAGCTAGGGATCTGCTAACACATGGAAGAGTATGCCCCATAACAAACACACCTTTCTAAATGCCACCAAAACGGAAAGGACCTTTGCAGCTTATCCAGAGAGAAGTGGACGAAGTAGAAAAACAGGTGTGTTACAGAATGGCGCTTGTTTGCGTGTTTAAACTCCACAATGAATAGACAGCAGACGGTTGTTGCTGCAGTAACGTTAGCACTGACAGACCGCTTTACACATGAAGTCCTTTCGCAATAACAGTTTTGTATGTGGCATTGCACAGTTGTGTAATTAACCACATCAAAGTCTCATTTTTTCATCTGCTTAATGCCTCTTATTCCCATACGTTTATTTCAGTAGGCGATCTAAAGGTAAAAGTTGAAGTAAGAGCTATATGGTTAATGAAGTGTGTGGTGAATTTTCTATAATACACTTAGATGAATTATTATTATTTGTTTAATGGAGCGTTAAATGTCAAGAAGAAAAAATCAAGATTGGCTAGGAGCATAGGATATTTGATTCACACAAAACACTCCATTGTTTTGTTACCATCCAGAACATTTAACAGATCTGAGCTATGTTGTTGACAGCAGGTATAACAGCAAGTAACATATACAGATGCAATTCAGCCTCAACACATTGATGTCAGCCCCTCTGTATTCACTCGCGATTAATCTACTTATTCTATTCCAGGTTGACAGTCTGGTAAAGGATGTGCAGAGTGGGGATGGATCCACTGAAGAGGCATTTCGGAGGTAACAGTTTTGATAGAGCCACAGCAGTGATCCTGAACTACGTTTACTCACTGTAGCTCCAGTTAAGACTGGGACCAAAATCTAGACTAGCACTGAAACTATTGCATGGACATGCTGTTACTCTGCGTTTTCCCTACTTTTTCCCCATCACCCCATTATGATTTGTTGATTTGTCTTTTTCAAGTAATGCTTTGAGGTTTACTTATGGTCTAAATGTCCATTTACAAACAGATGTCAAGAACTGCAGATGTCTGCAGAGAAGACACAAAGGACACTGAGAAAACTGACGAAGGTTAGTAGTGAGGTTCTGTCTGTACATGTGCAAATTATTATTTTATTGTTTAATATCTTCTTTGTAATGAGAACGTGCAATGCAATTATTCCTCCAAATTGCAAGCAACCAATCAGCTTGATCTATATCACTTGTTTTATATCCTGAAAATTGACATTATTTATGTTCTCAAAATAATATACTCATGTTTTCTGAATGGAAATATCTCTGAGAGATCATTCCAATCATCATGGGACACCATTTAAAGCCTGACTGATGATTTTGTGTTAGTGCTGGCAGGTAGGTGATCTGTTCAATGACAGGAATATAACAAAATACAGCACCGTACGTCATTGATTCAATATAGATAAAATACATTTTTCAAATATAGTCAATTATTGCTGCATCGCTGAATATTGACTTGCCAAAATAAAAGCCTTGTGTAATATTCTGTTCTTTTAAAGTAGATTTGTCTAGTTTTCATGGTAATCTGTTGCTTAATTTTCCAGGCGGATGAGCTGGCTCCAGTGGGGAACTATGATGAGAGGAAGCAGGAAGAGGAGAGACGACTGCAGAACATCTTAGAGCGTGTTAACACACTCTCCCTGGAGCTTTCACCACCAGGACCCAGTACTGCTGCAGGGTCAGTGACAAACGTGATACAGTGCAATTTAACTTTGAAGCAGAGGGGTTTCTTTAGGTTATAGAAGGAAAAGAAAAACATTTTAAAGTATCTTTTCATGTTTTGATCCACAGTGATAGCACAAAGGCAGATAGCATGGAGGAAGATGACGATGAAGATGATGAGGAAGGCAGTTCTGATGATGATGATGATGATGATGATGATGCTGATGGCGATGAGATGCAAGCTGTGAAACCGCTCTCCCAGTCAGACCCTCACCCCATCTACACAGCCCTCAGTGATTTCAAAGGAGAACAGGAAGGAGATCTGTCTGTTCAGGTAAGAGACTACCTGTTTCAGCCTCCATATCAGCAACATGCAGGTGTCTATTTAACTGTTTAAAATAACTGACGCTATGGATTCCAGCATTATACCACTCCTCGTGCAGCTTTCTTGCATTTTTAAAAATTTACCCAGGTGAAAAATGACTCTTTCAGGTCAGGTATTTTGAGTTTTGAACCCTCCACCTAAACTCAGGCTCTTAAAGTGACCTATTTTTTTTTTTACATGCTGCATGTACTTGAATACTAAGGCTCAGTAGAAAATTCAAAGGGAGGATCTGAGGCTATATCAGTTACTAATAGAGGAGGGTGCTCTTGCCTCCTAAATCATATGTACACAGCCCTGTAGGTACATAAAGTGCGACAGAAAGGCCGACTGAGAGTAACAGTATGAAAGTATTCCCAACATGCTTATCAACTGTGCGCTTCTTCCATTTTAAGCAGAGAAAGACTGCTCGTTAGTAAGTGATGCATGAGTAATGTGAAGTTACATGACTTGTTTCCCTGCTGTTTTCAGAGGGGGGAGATATTGAGGGTTATCAAGATGACAGCAGATGGATGGTGGCTGGCTCAGAATGCCAAAGGCAACAGAGGAGTGGTTCCAAAAACCTACCTGAAGGTACACAAGCTGTGAAAAACATCTGCATCACATTAAACATTTTTGCGGTGTGCATTTTAAACGTAAGTAGCTGTAGTGTGTTACTGCAAACGGATGACATTTTTGATCCATGGTACTTCAAACCACTCACTTTTCAGATTGGCTCTGGCGTTGCTGATGATGAAGAAGATGATGAAAATGATGATGATGATGAAGACAATGAGGAAGAGTCAGAGGAGGATGAAGATCGAGATGGTGAAGAACTGGAAGATGGCCGAGAGAAGAAGAGGTTCTACATATTAACCTACTCTTTGTAGATGTAGTAGATTGAGTGTGGTGGCCAGATGTAAACTTGTCAGTGGTTCTGGCTACTGAAGTGGATGAGAGACTTTTCTGCATGACGAACACACATTCATTTTAAATCAGTTCAATTTGAGTTCCCATGTTCTTCAACAGAAGGTCTTCACATTCCAACTGGAGTACTGTCCGAAAGGCTTTGACTGAGGTAAATATCTACAATTACTGCTACTGGAACAGATGCTACTGTTAATCTTCGACAAATACTAAATCCACAATACGTGAATTGTGTACAATATAGTTAAAGTATACTGTGTATGGTTTCCACTGTGTGTGTGTGTGTGTGTGTTTGTGTAACAGATTGATGCCACAGATGTGCTCTCTGCCATGGGGGCTATACCTTCAGGATTCAGACCATCATCACTCAATAAACTGCTGGTGGAGGAAGGTCATTTAACACTCTCATAACAAGCACACACACTATTAAATCCACACTAAATAAGGTATGCCAAGGGTTGTGTAGTTTAAGAAGCACAAACAAAGTGACAGGGCTGCAGGTACTGATTGTAGCTGAATTCCATCACGCATTTATACCACAACCACTTCAACTATCAGTGCTGCCACTATTAGTACCAATACTTCTGTAGCTAATGAATAACATTTGATGAAATGTCAAAGCAGTAACCATTTGTGTCTTTATCTAGGTATAACATACAGAGGAAGTCACTATATTCAGCCTGAGCTCAGCCAATCTCAGCTCTCCTTTAGTGACCTCTTCCTGGATGCAGACACTGGCAGGGTAAGACTGTGTGCATGAGTGCGTGCGTGTGTGTACGTGCGTGTGTGTTTCCTAAGGCACCCTGTTATGAACATGCTTCCTTGACCAAAACCCTCTATATTTTTATTAACTTGTCAGTCTCCCGTTGTGTCTCGTAGGTTCGTGCTCGGCAGGTCAGGACTTGTGTTTGTTTCAGTTTATGGAGCTGCAGGATGATTCCTACACCTGGGGTCGGAGTTCAGGTCCTCAGCAGACACATCCGCCTCTGTGCCTTTGATGGAACTCAGGTGTGGTATTTCTGTGGGGCACTTTTCTGAAGTGTGGAAGCTATTACATAAATACTTAGCAGATAAAATCCATTTTCAGACCACTTTCACTAGATGTATAGCTGCATGTGAATTTCTCTCTGTCGCTGTGTTACATTAAGCCATCCGTCTCCTTTTATTTATTAGGAAGAGTCTTGTATCAGTCCCTTTTGCTTTGTTAGCTTACTCAACCTTTACCACATCCAAGACAACTCATATTAACTAGGTACACACTCACTCACTCACTCACTCACTTGTTCTCCCAGATGTTTTAAAATGAGGTGTACGTGTATTTCAGGTCTTGAGTAACATTCACACAGTGAGGGCAACCTACAACTCCAAGAGCCCCAAAACCTGGAGCTTCTCTCCGAGGGTACGTTTACAGCATTACGAACTTGGAATATCACTCTGCTGTTGGTTTTCTCTGTTGTCACTGTTGAAAAAAGTATTGACAACAGAAGAGCTCAAAACTAAACTTTAACATTTAATTTATTCCTGTGCTTAAGGCTGAATTTAAATCCGTTTGCTCCAGGTGGCAGGTATCCTACCCGCTCTCCTAGATGGAGAATCCTTCCTGCGCTGCAACTCTGCATCCCCTGACCTTGGTATCCTCTTTGAACTGGGGGTCACCTTTATACGCAATGTGAGAACAAAGAAACGCATGCAAATACAAGCGTGATAGTGGTGAGATGAAGTCTTGGAATCACAAAGGAAATGTGAAACTATTGAGATGTCTTTTGTTGTCATAAAAGACAAAAACAACTCAGTAACCGCTTCTACAAGTGGCCAGTTACTAACAAAGCAGATGAGTGATGGGGAAATAGCTGCGATGATCTTCTGTGTGTGTTTTAGTCCACAGGTGAGAGAGGGGACCTGAGCTGTGGCTGGGCCTTCCTGAAACTGACGGATGACACTGGAAATCCACTCCCCAACAGGTACACAGACGTGCAAATATATCACCAGTATATCCACAGCTGTAAAAATGAAACCCACCAAACCAACCTACTGTACGAGAGATGATAATACTTTAACATCTAATCTAATCTAACCTGTGTGTAGGACCTATGAGCTGCCAGTGAACGGTGGCACTCCCTATGAGAAGGATGTTGTAGTGGAGGCATCAGTCACCAGAGGATGTAAGAAGATACAGCAGAGCTCAACACTCGTGTGACAAAGTGCTTAAATGAAACCTCATGATTTGTTGGAATTAGATAATCAGATTTGCTAAGTAAATAAAGCGTACATAATAAAAACAGCATGTTTTCTCTCTTTCCCCCTCAGCTCCAGGTAGTGTTTTCCAGCAGATGCTTCAGGCAAGGCGACAGCCCAAACTTATTATAAAATTGAAATCACCTAACAGCCGGACCAGAACGCAGCTCAGGTGGGTTGATCAGCAAGAACAAATGACCACAGAGCTTGAACGCATGTAGTGAAATATCTGATCTAATTCTATAACAATAGCTGTGTACTAGATTTATTTGGAGACATTCGTGGCTCACCTCAGCCATAGGCATGTGGGTGCATATTTAATATATTGTATTTGTTAGTGACAAGTACGTTTTTCTCTTCAGTCTCCTTCCAGACACTCTGCTGCACTGTCTGAGCTGCGTCGACCTGCTCGCTCTGCACAGGCAGCTGCTCGCTGACGCACTACTGATGGACAGGCCCACCATGCAGAATGCAGGTAATATACGGCTTCAGTGCCTCTTATGCAAATAACAGATATTCATGATTCTCAGGAAGAACTCATATTGTCTCTCTGTTTCAGATCCGATATGCAGTCCTATACTTTCTACCTTTCCTGTGCTGTTGGACCAACCAGACCTGCTGGATGCTCTCAGGGTCAGTAGGGAGAGCTTCAAACTCCATTATTGATTCCAAAAAGTACTTTGCGTTTCCTCCAGAAACTCATCCTTGTCAAAGTGAGACAGTGATGAAAATCTTTCAGGTTTAAGAGCTTCTTAAACAACATTACATAATAATTGTGCATCATTTAAAATAAATGTAACAAATGTTTTCTTTCAGAGTGCCTGGCTGGATGCTGAGACCAACATGAGTAGAGCGCAGAAGGTTAGTGTGTGTGTGTGTGTGTGTGTGTGTGTGTGTGTGTGTGTGTGTGTGTGTGTGTGTGTGTGTGTGTGTGTGTGTGTGTGTGTGTGTGTGTGTGTGTGTGTGTGTGTGTGTGTGTGTGTGTGTGTGTGTGTGTGTGTGTGTGTGTGTGTGTGTGTGTGTGTGTGTGTGTGTGTAATACCAGTACAGGCCTGTAGAGTGTGCTGACAGTACGTGTAACTTGGTGACTTTTCTCTCCCAGGAAGTTTAAATGTGTTTGTGCATATAGTGCATAATGTCTCAGCAGGCTGCTGACCAGGTTTACGAATAAACATCTTCTCTGTGTGTTTGCAGAGAGACATGTCCTGTTTGAAGCAAGAGTTTGTTAAAGTCTACATGTCAACCGTCTATTTCCTCCTCCACTCACCCTTGCTGCCCTGTCATCGGTGGGCGGACCCGCCCTCAGAGGAGCAGCGGGCCAGAGTCACCTATGCCACCCTCGACGCTCTCAAACACACACAGCACACCAGCGGCCAATCAGGAGGCCCAGAGGTTTTTGTCGACCCCATGCATCAGCATCTCGCCTTCGATGTCACAGAGTTGACCTTTGACCTCCTCCGTGTGGCGCGGTAACAGTCACATCACATCACTTAGAGGGATGGTAGAGTTAGAAGCTGATTATGTTCAGTGTCAAATGAACTGATTCATTTGGTTGATTAAAAAGATTAATAACCCTTAAATATGCCATAAATTCATTTTGGAACATTTTTTAAAATGTGTAACTTAAAAGGATAAAGCTGGTAATATTGTATATTTTGTTACTCAATAAATGCGTTATATAAAAAATGTGGACTATTTTCAGCTGTGGCTTAATACACGGTTGGAGGCGCTGTGGTTCATAGCAGCAGCAGGGCCGTGTATTTGGGATCAACTCAAAATAAACTACAGTGTTCACGTTCATTGTGCTAAAGAAACATGTAACCCAATGCAACAGTGTGGCTCATTGATGTGTTTGTACAACAATGGAGCTCTACGGCACGGAGGAACCAATGATATCAGCCTTTGGATACACAAACAATACTTGTTAATAGGATCAATTCATTGTTGGTTTTTGGTCTTCCATTGGGATTTGTTGCCTCTACTCTGCAACATAAACAAAGTGGTCTCAGTTTTGAATAGATATGAAATAAAAGCAAACGTGGACGATGCCAGCATTATCACTAAAGATCCTTCTTTAGTTCACTCTGCTCCTCTTAAAGTAAACACTAAAACAGTTTACAGTAATAATGGAGAGGAACTTTTTACTGGCCAAACGTATTTATACAATCATAGAACCAATAGTGACATTATAAGCATGTTTTGATACTGCTATTTATTACCATTTATTTTCTATTTCTTAATAAACATTCTATTAAAATTGGTCTTTTACTGTATTTGTGAAGCAGCAGTTTTTTCCAACTCTGTCATTTGACTGGTCACTGAGCTGCTCCATTCATCTCCACCCCTTAGTTCAACATTAGTGTGAGTTTGTGTGTGTGTGTGTCTGTGTGTGTGTAGTGTTGAGTTACAGGGTATAAGAACATTGTTCAGAGTTAATAATTGGTGTGCTGACGTCTGTTTATAGCCTGGTATAAAAGAACAAGAGCAGTGAGAGGTTGGATCAGTCTGTGCACGGACAGGTTCAGATTATCCATCAGTTTGTGGTTTCACATCTGAAGTTTCATTTACTATTAGTATGAATCATAACAGTGATACGACAGCTCAACAGGTAACCACATTTGAGACCCATCATCACATCTAAACTGTTAGCGTTACATAAATGTGTAATTAGCATCAACAGCCGACATTTTTAAAAGGCATTCAGGTTACTTAATCCTTCATAATAATTGGAATGACAGACTAAAAATGTTAAAGTCTATTTATGATCTCTTTATGAATAATAATTGACTTGGCCAAAAGGTCCTCACGCTTCTGAAAAGACCTCAAGACGTCCTGAACTCAAGTCCTCTTCTGTGCACAAACACAAACACATTGAGCCTTTCTTTGGTGTGTTTGCTGGTGGATTATATTATTGCATATCCTGTATTTCCACATTCCAGCGCTATGACCATGGTGATGGTACCTGTGGCGACCGATGCATTGTTTGGTGTTGGTAAAAAACTGGGTTACCATCAGGGTAACTGAATATCTAAAGGCAGCAATAAAAAAACGAGGTGATGATGACTCTTTGACGAACACAGGCGGTAGTATTCGCTTTAAACATAGAAACTGATTGATTGTCAACCTACCGTGCATTACACAATAAATTACTCTTGCAATTTCTCTTTTGCTTCTCACTGCTCCTCAGCTTTGTCTGTAAAACACCTAAAATATTATTTAGTTCTGTGAAAACTTGGCCTGTGGCTTTGCTGCTTGGTAGTTTCTTGAGAACCGCTCATTCAAACAACTTCACGGTCAAGATCGACCTACAAGTTCTGAGCAATACACCTGCCATGACATAGTTGCATCACACACCTGAATCGCGGCTACCCCAAAGTCAGAAACACCGCTGAAATACACTCTGGTTCACAGGGAAATAACACCTAAAGCAGGCCATTAGGCAAGGTAGGAGACTACCTTCGGGCCCCAAATAAAAGGGGCTTTATTAAAGCTTTCTCATGCTGTTTAGAGACAAAAGATATTGAATTATGTATCTGTTCTAATATGCAACTGAACTATATACTAATATATGAAACCAGAGTCGAACACAGGCAGCTGTGGCAAGGGATCAGTCTTTAGCTCTACCAGTTGAGCTAGACAGCACCCACACATTTAGGTAAACTTGAGGGCATTGTGTGGTTTCACTCTTCATGTTTAGTAAAAATTTTAATGCAGGACTTTTACTGTTAAGTATAAATAGTTTGATAGTTTTACTTTGTTTTTTAAAAAGTTTTCAGTATTTCTTCGACTACTGCTAATAACAACACTCCTTGTTAAATTTCCCAGAAAAAGCCGTCAGAGTTGAGGTATTAAAGGTTGAATATGTAGAATCTTCATTAAAAGCTTTATATATATATTTAAATAATACACCCACAGGATGTTTCGAGGGGTACAGAATGAAAGTATTGACTTTCCATTAAAAAAAAACGATTTAGTCTGACTTATATTTAAATTTTCTTTTAAGGGTTTGACAATGACTTTCTGTCCCTCTTTACATTGTAACAGTCAATAGCGGCCGGCATTGCTGGATGCCAGGGTTGTTTGTTGTTGGGTGCAGCTACTGTAGGCTGGCACTGGGTGAAATGGAGTTTGCCAATCCTGCAGCTGCTTTGTTATTTGTCCCAGCAGCTGAGTGACCGGAGACGGGCAAAAACCAGAGTCAAGATAGGCCGAGCATTCACTCCATGGACTGAGATAAAGGAGTTCAATGGAATTAAAACACACAACAAAATGGCTACGTTTCTCCTTGATCGGTAAGCTAGCTTTCATGTTTTCTTAGCTGTAAGGCTAACGGTAACTGTCAGTCAAACTCCTCTGCAATACTTGTTTTTATGGTGGGATTTGCCGGAGGGGACGGGTTCAAACAGGCTCAAACAGGCTGGTCTCCTGTAGGCTACTGGGCCGGTCTGACAAACATGGCAACCTGAGTGCTGGAATTATTTTTTTGTTGTTGCGACTACGATCTTGAGACACTAGATGGCGGTGTTCTGCTCATTCTCCATATTCAGGCTTTTGATTTCCAGGTGTATTGGTCTCTTGTTTTCACTAACCCCCTGCTCATGAGATACTCGACTCAGCTCAGTCTGCAGAGCCCTGAAGCCCTCTCACAAGTTACATGTTTACTACAACAATTACTTTCATCATTGATTGATTAGTTTTTTTAAATGAATCAATATGTAATTACATAGCGGATAGTGTTAAAGCTTAAAGTGACTTATTCTTTTTATGTTGACCGTAAAAAAAAAAAAAAAGGACAAGGGGAAACAACCTTTAAGAATCTGTAATCAGCAGATGTTGGGTATTTTCTTTTAAATAACTAAAATGAATAATTGAGTATTATTGATGAACTTGCCCTAACTTCATTAACTAAACCAGTCAAGTGCTTTACACTTCTAATTTTCCTGAAGGGACATGGAGTTGTGCTGTGAGCGGAGTGAAGGACCTGTCTGTCTCTGCTGCAAGTCCTACAGATCAATGTTACTGGGAACTATGATGGACTTTATGTCCTTTAAAGTCTGAAGAATGTACGGGAAACGTAATATCTGTAGCCAGCACTAAGTGAGTTACATCAATATGCAGGTGAGGACGGTACAGTAACTTGAAAGGTGATGCATCTGCAATCTGCATATTTCAGAGGAGGAGGAGGAAGAAGAAGACGAGGATGAAGAGGAGGGGGAGCAAGAGCAGGTCGAGCAGGAAAGCGGGAGTTTCCGGTGAAAAGTTATAGACTGGAGCTGGAAAAATGGTCCAAGAAGTATGGGATGTTTTTTTTTTCTTCCCCCAATTGATGTGTGTAAGTGAGGATGATGTTTTCAGACATGTAGGATGTTTCATATTAATAAAGCGTTTGTGTCTGTGATCCTCCTAGAGGTCAGAGGTCAGGGGTCAGGTTCAGCGACAGAGCAGGTCTTTGACATTTTTCTTTATTTATTGGATATAAAATATAAAACACAATGCAGTCTTTATCGTTGCTTGTGCATGTGTGTTACAGTGTGTAACTGCACTTGTCACAGACAAACAGCCATTGTTTTTTGAGCTGGCAGGGGTTCCCATGGAAGTGTTTGTTTGTGTGTGTGTATGTGTGTGTGTGTGTGTGTGTGTGTGTGTGTGTGTGTGTGTGTGTGTGTGTGTGTGTGTGTGTGTGTGTGTGTGTGTGTGTGTGTGTGTGTGTGTGTGTGATGGCCGTAACCAGATCCATAGTGGAGGAGCTAGTCTAAGGCGTGTCTCTCTTAAAACTGGCCAAACACAACTTTTGGCTGCCTGGCAGTGAACCCCGCTTACTGTGTTTGTGTGTGAGTGTGTGTGTGCGTGTGCGTGTGCGTGTGCGTGTGCGTGTGCGTGTGCGTGTGTGTGTGTGTGTGTGTGTGTGTGTGTGTGTGTGTGTGTGTGTGTGTGTGTCTAGTGATGAAGACAAGATAAGATAGATTTACATTCCTTTATATGAGAAGATAAACTAAACCATTACCCATCCCATGGATTCATTTACAAGCTTTTTTAAAGTAAATTGTTTGTAAGACGAAGATCGGATGACTGTCTGGTTAATAGGAGCGGATATTTGAATTCATTTGAAATTGTACATAGAACTTTCGTAAAATACTGACATAAAATTTAGGAAGTTCAGATTTCTGAAAAATAGGAAGGATTTGAACAGGTTGTGATCAAAAACATCTTTGTGTTCAAGGCGTAGAAAATGTCCGTACGATATCACTGCGCAAGAAGTTTTGAAATCAAAGCTGCTCTTCGGCATCAGTTTGTTTATATTTATGGATCAAAAGACTAATGTTGCTCAAAGTGCCGAAACCACAGATAATTATTCTCAGACTCTGCAGTATTTAACCAGCCTGGGAACCAGTTGAATCTGCCAAGCTCATGTTTCATTCGCTCTGCAGGTACGGCCTTCACACTCAGACAGAAGCTACTGAAGCTACAACTGCCATCCTATTGGATATTCCTCACCTGAAATGTTTTCAGAAACACATTTAAGTGTACTGTTTAGCTTTGATTTAACAAAGGTTGATCTCCTGCGTCAGAATGGACCAAACACCGCCTAAGCATGCATGTGTCGCTCAGTGCTGAGTCGTTTTGTTGCTCTGATGGGTTGTAGGTCTATGTAATTGCGTTTTGGTCTGAGCTGTTGACAATGCACCTTTGAAATCTAAATTGAACTGAGAAGTTCCAGACACATTTATGAACATCTTTCAGCTCATTGTTTATTTTTTTATGGCCTACAACTTTACTGTTCTGAGACAATCCCACTTTACACCACATGATCACATTGCACACAGACAAGTTAGCAATTTTCTGATGAAATAACTAGAAAATATTATTATATTATACAATAGAGATACATTTAATTGGAGACCAAATCAGAGCTGTATTGGCAGTATATCAACATTCACCAGGTGGAAACAAACACATCTCCAAATGAACAATACATGCATTTCGTAGATAATATGTTATTATATGTATATAATTACTTTTATAGCTGCATTAATAGATTATTTGGCCATTTGGGGACAAGCTTAAATCATAGAAATATGGATGTAGCCTCCATGAAATGTACAGTTGTTGTTTTTTTTAATGTAGTTAAGCATTAGGCTAAAGAATCTTCAAATGATGATAGTGGATGAAAACGTGACATCTGCTGTAGTTCAATACAAGATACATTTCCTGTGTATTTGTGCCCTTTATAAGTAAAAAAAATGATGATTCATTTGTGAAGATGATGTCATTTCAGATATAAATGCTGCATCATAAAACTAAACCATATTCAAAAGGCCCTTGAGGTAAGCGGCAGTGACTGCTCGGTTATCCTTCCAAATAAAATAGAATAAAATAACTTCACCCCTGGGCCCTGAACAAACTTCTCTGTACTCCGATCAAGCAACTGCTGCTGCAGGATCTGCAGACACCCGGTCCTTTGTGTTCAAGCAAATGTAAGAGCTAAAATGAGACGCGGGTTCTGGGAATCAGAAGCAAACCAATTAACATCTCACTCCAATTAAACGTCTTGGTGTCATGACCTTTAGCGTTGTAGCAACAGACGAGGGTCTACAAACACACTTCAGTGACCTTTGCAGATTCAAACATGGACAGGTTGACAAAGGGTGTGTCAGCATCTGCAGAACAAAGCAACATCCCCCATTTAGACAACATGAAAGCTACTCTTGCAGCATGACTCACTGCACAACATTAAAATTCTGTGGTACCTTTAAAAAGACAAGTTAGCTCAGCGTGTCATTAGCACAAATCACGAGAAACCAGCCCTCATTTGAGGTAAAGTAGTGATACATGATACATGATATTGGAGTGAATGAGACATTCTTTACCTTTAAGACTATTTGAAATTTGAGCTTGAGACTACGGTGTTTCCAGTAACCTCTAATTTCTCACTCACATCCTCGAAACCACAAGTTTTTTTTTCCAGACCAGCGTTTACAAAACAGAGATGCGAACTGAAACTTGCATGTGTTGTGACGATGCAGCAGACCGATCGATATTGAATTGAAACAAACACAATAAACAACTTAGGGTCGGCCCACACAATAGGGTTTGCATTTTTTATGATGGTTTTAATCCCTCGGCCTGGAAACCGTCACGCTGTGTTTGGCAGTTTGACTTGGTGACACACTAAGAGACGAAAGCACGATCCCACTCATAACACGCCACTCACTTTGTGTGACTCACAGCTGTTTCATTCGGCATCATCTCTGACAAACAATAAACACGAGTGAGACATTGTGGGGAAATTACATTTAATTGCTTTTGTACTGAGATTTATACGAGAAGACTGAGGACAGGGGGATGTGTGCTGGAGTATGTCTAACTTTCTGGTTGGATAGTTATTTTCTGGCATCAAGTGGAAAACTACAGTGAAACAGGTGATAAAATGAAATTGCAGCCACTCCCAACCTCTCTCTTTACTCTTTGCTTGCTCTCTTGTTACTCCGGAAACACCTTCATCTGCATGTATGTACCTGTTTGCCCTTCCCCATCCTCCTACACACTCAACCCTAACAAACCAAACCCACCTTCCCTCTCTCCATCCTTTCATCTTTGCCATGAAGTGAACTTAGGAATGCAGTTCAGTGGGTTCCCATACAAACACGTGCAGACTCAAAAATAAACATAAAGTCAGGGTCAAAATGAGCTGATTCAGGAGTTCAAAGGTTGGACGTACAGCTCGGTGTTAAATGCCATAAAATACCTTTTTTTTAGTCCATGTGGTCATGTGTTCACATGAAAATACAAAATATCTAATTTGGCTGCTGGATGGTGATATCCTGCGGGGCATGGATGATCAAACATGGCACTTCAAAGCCTTTATCAGACATGCACCTCCTTACATAAATGTGGATTCATTTAAAGGCGGCAGGAGTTCAAGCCTCCAGACTCGGAGAGAAATGAAATATTGTTTCCCTTATTACAGTGAGATCAATGCAATAGATCTATGACGTATCATCTGTTATTCTCAAACAAAATATCAGTTTAATGAACAATAAAACATTATGAATTAACCGATTTTAAGTTGTTAAGTAATTGATTGAAACAATGGCAGTTCGAGGGCGCCATGCCCCAGTAATATTAAGTCTGACCCTCCTAACTAAGCTGTCTTTAATGGGCTGTAGCGAGCTCAGTGTAAAACTATAGTGGAGATATTGGTATCATATAAAACTAGACAACTTAAACCTGTGGTAGGCAGTTTTTTTTTGCCGTTGTTTGGCACAAAAACCATAATCATCTTTCGTCATATTGTACTTCAAGTGTTCTGAGAGAAAACTAGACTTCTGCACCTCGTGGCCCTGAAGAAAATCTAGCCTGTGACACGAGATATTGGCTAATCGCAGGTCACATCAGTCACATCAGTCACATCAGTCACGCTAGCTTGTTGGTAATGGGACTAGTAAGGTAGGGGGAAACTGGCACTTTGAAAGACGTCCTTTGACCGTTGCTAACGTCCCAAACACTGTTGCTGCTCTTGCACCCCTCAGTGTAGTGTTGAGCGGTGTGGTGCTGCACTATAAAACAATCATCAAATAGAAATTTAAGTACCAAACTCATGCAGAGGGGTAAATTACACTAACGTCAAACAAGAATGAACATTACAATAAAATAAGAGAGATACATAAAAACTAAACTACCAAACTGATTATTGGGAATAATAACATTTGAAGAAACTAAAATAAGGCACATTTAAATAAAAATTGTGGCAAACAAAAATTTGAGCAAGTTACACTTTAATTTGTTCACGGTAGCCTTAACAAATGGCGTTTGCCCGCAACTCCTTCTGTATCCCACATGAATGCTTCATTAGTTGCCTCACAATCACTTTTTTGTGTGCATGTAAACGGTG
The DNA here is from genome assembly GCF_963691815.1 of Echiichthys vipera. Classification (NCBI taxonomy): domain Eukaryota; kingdom Metazoa; phylum Chordata; class Actinopteri; order Perciformes; family Trachinidae; genus Echiichthys; species Echiichthys vipera. The sequence goes on from NC_139836.1 coordinate 24,602,653, forward strand.
GTGGTTGCCATTTACAGATACACACAGACACTATAAACATATGAGGGCAGACACATAGACACACACGCACACACACACACACACACACACACACACACACACACACACACACACACACACACACACACACACACACACACACACACACACACACACACACACACACACACACACACACACACACACACACACACACACACACACACACACACACAAACACACAGAACCAGAGACATCCTCCTGCTGCACAAACAAAGCCAAAAAGCACCTGTCAAACTGGTATAGTTTCGACCAGAGGGATGGATGGGGAGGTGGAGTGGAGGAAACGTAGAGGGGAGGACAGCCTTTAAAAAGCAGATTAACACAGGCTACACATCTCATTCAAGAGGAAAACGCAAACACACATACACAGTGTTTTTGGACTATGGCTTCCACCACCTCTGTGGATTTTCTGCCCACAGGCGGCAGGATCTTAACTTCCATTCCTGACGTGTTCTTCCTCCCTGAGTTTGTGAGTTTCTCATCTGTTCATTGGCATATTTTGGGGGGTTCCTTTTACTGCGTGAAACATTAACCCTTTTAGCCTCTTTATCTGTACTCGGCTTACCCAAGTGAGTTGTAAACTAAGGACTTATTCCTCTCTCTTTCATCTGCCTGTGTCCTTCTTGCACATGCTCCTCTATCATTGGTAATTCACTCTGGTCAGCACCATTTAGATTGTGATCTTGTTTCCCCGACTCACTGACTGCCTCCTCATCATTGCTCCATTGAAGTGAGTCTCGGTTTCAGATAGGAATCTTGTCTTGTTATGTTTGGTCAGCAGGCATCAGTGTTTGATCAGTGGAGCAGAGTGACCAGCCAGCCAACATTGAAGATTTAAAGAGTTGGATTTGGCTGGTCCAAAAAAGATACAAGGAAAAGACAATGAAATTGGTCAAAGAGGAGATAAATAAGAGCCTATCTAGTCTTTTCTATTCATGATTGTTTGCACATAATTATGAGTCATCAGGGAACTTGGCAACCAGTTGTGTGTATACTAGCAGTTGTTCCCTGTAGGAAAAATAATTTTCGGTGAAAAACACAGGTTACTATGGCAACAGAAAAACAGAAACTTCGACGTGCTTTAGCAACAAAAAGCAAACATTAGTAGGTTGAAATTATTCCATTAGTCTATTATATGTGATGCAGTAGCTTTACTGCAATAATGCAAATGTTTTCAGTTTGTTCACAAGTTTATGGAGCAGGGACAAATACATTGTACATTGTTGCATATACAATATAAAATAGATGCCATGCATACAGGTCAAACATGTGCAACCCCTGTGTGCGAGGGTCAATGTTAACAAGCTTTTTTCAATTTCAACCATTGTTCTACTTAAGACTGTCAATGTTTCGATGTTTGCTATTTAAGAAGGAACTATTTGTAGCAATGCTGTACATACATAAACAACACGTGTCTCCAGACTTTACAAACTTAAAGGTGATTTGCTCGAAATACTAAAAAAAGTGGGCTGGGATTGCGTCCACATGTCTCTAATGGAAGGCCCTCTGCGTAGGATACCAATGCACAAGGCCCTCACATGCACGTGTGGCCGGCAACCAAAACCTGATGCCCGTTTACCACCACGGTAACCACTTTCACCAGTTTGTGTTGAACCCTGCTTCAGCTAGAAAATATTAGTTATATATTAATACTCTGAGTGTCGAGTAGCCTACAACTCCTTTAAAAAAGATCACCGCAAAGCTGCAAACACCGCAGGTCACAACAAAGCAATGACTCTCAAAGAGAACATGCTAAATTAATTAATATAGCAGCAAACAAATATTTGCTGTGTAAAGATATAGTGGAGTAATGGCGTCCTGAGCAGAGGATGAAGTCACTCACCATCTGTGAGTGTTGTCTTTCGAGCTTTTCTGTTTTATAGTCATGTGAGTGCCCGTGTGTCAGTATCACGCAACGAGGACCGTCTCAAAACGTTGGTATATGACGAGTTGGGGAAAGGTTGGTGAGTGCTGTATTTTGAGGAGAGCACCTTAAAGAACTATTTTCTGCATCAATTAAAAAAAAATCCACAAAAACAAATTAAGATGAGTTTCCAAAACTGATGCATATGATAATTTCCAAGACAAGCATTTACCAGTCAGCTGACAAGTGTTTGACTCATGATATATCACTGTAATTCTTCCCTGATGGGAACTTTTTACTGAATAATATTTTTATTTTCAGCTATTTACATCAGTTTGGAAGAGTATTACAAATTATCTAATTGTCTATTATCCTACTAAACTAAAGTACCATAAGGTTTACATTTCAAGGTTTCAACAATGTTGCAATGGTCATCGGCTTTTCACAATTCACTTTTTAAGGAAGTCCATTTATTATCAAGTTAATTCAGTCATTGCCGTAAATACCAAAGAGACCTAGGGACGTTACAATCGTACAGACTTCCTCCTTCTTCCACGGAAAACTGTCGACTCAGAGTCGCTTGGAAACGGCTGCAACCTCCCATTTCTTTCTTATCCCTTAAATCTGTCCTGAGGTGCATCTGTGGAGGTGGAATATGACACCATCATAATTAAGTTAATTAAAAGTCAATAGTTTATTGGATGAATATAAGACATACAGCTCCCGTTTGAATGAGTCATTAAGGATCATAGACCACTGCAGTTTCTGCACAAGCAACTGAAGATTAGATCTTTGTGAAACAGGTGGAAAAACAGCTTTAGTTGCAGAGAGAGGTGTAAATCTAAACCAACCATCAACTCACATGGTTTATTTGCTGGCTTGTGTTTTTTGTCTGGCTGCTGGCCAGGTATGGAAATGTACTGGTAGTTGTTTAGGAGATAACTGTCAGAGGACGTGTTCAGAAACTTTTTTTGGTTGAGACGAGAAAACGGCAAAAAGATATCGACAAAGATGGCGCATTGTTATTCCGACCCCTCTGCCTTTAGCAAATCACACGACACAAACAGGGACATTTGCGTGAGGGTTGAGCTTTTTGCGTTCTGGACCAACAAAGGTGGAGTCGGACTTAGCTTTCTTAGTTTCTCTTGAACAGTTTTGAAAAACAATTGCAAAAAGAAAAAAACGGCAAAAAAGGAACCAAAAAACAGAGCAGCATGCAGGCTGGCATGAAGCACACACTGGAAAAAATACAGGACAAGGATGAGAGTGACTGAAAAAAAAGTATAACAGGGCAAAAGTAGAAAATCACTAAAGCTGTTAATCAGTAGAGAGTGAACTACGCAGAAGCACCACCGCACGACACAGCGTTATCTGGCACCTTAGTGGAGTCATGAGCAGGGTTGTATGGAGAAGGTGATTGTGGATGATTGGCGCCAGGTGTGCCTCGCTGCAGCTCAGAAAGTGAAGGAGGGAAAACCAGCCACGCCTCCTTCCACGCGCGCACACACACACACACACACACACACACACACACACACTGCAGGAAAGAGAACACAGAGGGGAGGGAGAGAAATGAAAACCCACTGAACACAAAAACCCCAAACTTTCACAATTTTGTGACAAGTCGAGGTCAACATTTGGAAACTCATCTTATTTATGTCTTTGTAGAGACTGAGCCCAAGCTTTAAGCCCCTGAGGTGCAGTTCCACAGGTAGAATAACTGACGCTCTTTATACCTTTTTTGAACAATGAAAGTCCAAGTCATATTTGCAATTAAAACAATTGGTTGCATTTATTTCCATTAATTCTTCCTTATTTGTCCAGACAAGCTGTGGCTTTTATATGTGACTGGGAAGTGTTGTGGTGTGTCTGTGGTAAGTGTGTGTGTGTTTGTTTGTGTGAACGTGTGTGTGTGTGGTGCAAACAACGACACAATAAATGAGTGTTGGCAATAACTTCGATCAAACATTTAAAAATAAGCCAAGCTATATTTTCAGGTGCATACGTTTTGGAATTATACCAGAACATGTTTACATGCTTTAATGTTTTAAAAACACATTATATTTCTCATATTGTCCGTCTGAACATACCTCTATGCATCCTCCGTATGAAACGATCTATTTTAGCGCCTGTCTCTTTGAGCCCCCCTCCTGAAAAAGCCCAGTCTGCTCTGATTGGTCAGTGTTTCTTCTTCTGCATCTGCACTCTCGGCCTCTCTGCACCATCATTGCAGATCGTGGTTGTGACTTCACAACTGTACAGAAGTCCTGACGCTTAATTTAACACAATTTTTGAATATGGGCTACGTGCATTTTTCAGTGAATTGAGCGTTTTTATACTTTAACGGTATTTATTCTAAGACTGCACCATAATAACAATATTCAATACAATTTAGGACCTTTAAAGGAATACTTCACTGAAAATCTATCTTTTGACTTTAAAATGCACACCTTGAAGCATTAAAGAGGCTCTGCAACTCATTCCAGCAGCAACATATTATACCATGTAATATGTTAACAACAATGAATCAACAAATCAAATATTTCAGAGACCTGGTGGAGAGAATTATATCTTTTATGGATTTGTTTTTGGCTACAGGCCAATTCCCTTTGACCTGGAATGAAATGTTAATACATATATAATGTTCCTCTGGTATGGGAATGGATAAGACTGATATGTAGAGATAATAGAGTTATGCAATATTTTCTGATACCACTAGTCTATATGTGATAGCTTAATGTTAGTGTGAAGTAATGTTATGTTTTCACAGTAATGAACTGTGTTTGCTCGCAACCGCTTTGTCAACATCGAGCACTATCGGGTATTTGACTAATGCAGCTTTCTCCCATCAAAGGTTTGAATTTAATGTGAGAGTCGAGGACATGAGGGGACTTGTTTGGCCTTACAAATATCATTTTGAAACACATATTTTACAGTAAGATAGAAAAAATGACACACTGAAGTACAAAATCAGGGTGATTTCTGGATAAAACCTTTAAAACTCTTTGTAAACCTGAGCAGATAATGTAATAGTTAGTTTAGCTGAAAGCATATTTTGTTCAGTTATAAACATTATGAAAAGCTTCATATATCCTTAGATAGCTTGAAAATTGTGATTTTGTGATTCAGCCAACTCTATTTACAACAGTGCTACATAAAATAATAAATTATCATATGGAAAGGTAACCAGTGAGTCAACCATTTTACCCTTTATGTTGAGTTGACAAACTGTTGTTTTAAACTCACAGAAAGTCATTTTTAATTCTAATCAAGGCTGCAAAGTTTTCTAAATAAAATATGACAGACATCGATAAACATTCTCTTAGATGATGGTGCATAAAAAACATGACATTTTCTTTTACGTCAGTGTGAGCAACGTTTAAATGAGGTGTTGAAACAAGAACCAAAGAATCTTTGTCATACAAACAGGAACAATGTCTTGTAACTTCCAAGTTACTGAGAGGGGACATTCAAGGTAAAGATCGGAGTTTGTCGGGTTAAATGGCTCTATCACAGAAACACCTGCAGGTGTATTGTTTAATTCAGGGTGTGGCACGATCTTTACATGTGGTCAGATTGAACTTTGGTTGCCGAGCTCAACAAAATGCACAGCAGCTATAGATTATGAATAGACCGTCCTGGCTTTGAACTCACTGTGTTTACACAGCTGAGTGAAAAGTGGTTTCACTGCATCTGTGAGACAATTTACCAAGGAATTAAACAACATTATCTTTCATTTCACCTTCACTTACAGCTAGAGTTTAATAGTGCAGTTCAATTTCCTAAATGGTGTTTGGATATCAGCTTAATAAAGTGGTGATATTTAAAATTAAGCAAAGTATGGCGAATTATTCACTCTAATCTTAGTTTCACTTCAGTTAAGTTGTAAATTCACTTATGCCGTTTTTTTAATGACCAAGATACAACACTCAAGGAACTGGTGGCATAAACATTATTCTGTTTACTTCATTTATAATTATATAATTCATTTATACAATAATTTATGAGTAGCGGAGAAGAGGTAGGAATGAATACATTAACACTTCCCCCTGCCTCTTTTCAAAGATGTAAGATATGATTTGTGTTTTTTATGAGAAATATATTTATAAGTTTGTAAATAGGTTTATCGTTCATTTTGTTTTATTGTTTTTATGTTTTTTTGTTCATTTTTAAAATTTGTTTCATATAAAAGAACAGACATGTATATGCTTCATTCGCTCATAGACATGTATTCCATATAATATATGTATATATATATATATATAACTAACCTTAAAACTATACCACCATTTTAAATTGAACATAAAACAACTATGTAAGCCTTCAAAAAATGCTAAAGAGCTGTTAATATAAACCTGGTCATCCTTGTTGAAATTGCAGCCCAGAGCCACTGTGTAGCAAGATATGTGAAAGGGTAAAAGCCTTTTGTTTTGTTTCACAGAGTAATTGTGTGGATTTCCTTCTCCCAGAAAGCCGTGAGGACTGTTGTGCTGCCATGTGTTAATCCCTCACCTGAGAAGCAGGTTCATTTGAGCTGTAATTGTGGGAAATGTCCTTCCTACAACGCAAATCTGCTTTTATGGGTCCAAATGTGCCCCTGCAAGTGCTTGCTCCAGCTCTGCTCATTTACACCTGATACTTAATGGGGCTTAATGCTGATTGACTGAGCTGCAGGGACCCGCGGGGTCTGTGTGTGTAGACCTTAGTAACTGCCCAACTGGAGAAATTCAAAACACTGATAACACAATGGGCATTTTTTTACAACAGACATTTCCACTTGGCATCATTTACAATGGCTCTGTTCTATTTAAGCGTCTCAGTATTCCAACACAAGGAGAAAGTCTTATTGCACAACACAAATTAAAGTTTTTTCCTGTATCCAATGTAGAGTAAAGCATTTCAAAGTGCCTCTTATCACAAAACAAATGGTGAAGGTTCATGCTCTATCTCAAACGAGCAGAATGTTTGTCAAAGGAGGAGAGAGAAAGAAAATACACCCAACATTACCACATTATGTTTGTGTGTGTGTGTGTGTGTGTGTGTGTGTGTGTGTGTGTGTGTGTGTGTGTGTGTGTGTGTGTGTTTGAAGGCCCAACCCTTATTTTAAATGAGCACTCTGGAAGTCTGAAAAATGATAAGCTCAAAGGTTACACATTCATAACAGACAGTCAAGCTGCATTATGGGAACCGTAGGATCTAAATTAAAAAAATATACCTCTTGCAAGTCCTCGACCTTATGCAAAGCTGATTGTACAATAAAGTCATTTATTGTTAAAGTAATTATCTGACGCATGACAATGACCAAACCGCATTCAGACAAATTTAGAGACTAGCTGGTGAACATAACATGTTGGACCAATGGCTGTGATCTCAATTTTTATTTTTGTCAAATAAAAGAAATTTTAAAAATTGCGACATCCAGCATTTTATCATTTATCTAGCCTGCTGTAGTTACTCGACAGGAGCGGTATAGCTGAGCGTCAACAACAATAGTGGGCCAAGAATCGAGCCTTGAGGAACCCCACAATTAAAATGAGCCACAGAGGAACTGGCACTTTCTAAAAGAACAGGGAAAGTTATATTCTTCTGTTCTACTGTCTATTGCACTTGATAGTGAATACCTCACCTATGTGACCCTGCAGGTGTTCGGCGGTTTGGTGTGGACGCTGGTGGCATCGACTCGTGTCTTTCCAGACAATCCTCTGGGCTGGGTGATGTTCGTATCCGTCTTCTGCTTCGTACTGACGACACTCTGGTTCCTCATCTTCCTCTGTGGAGCCAATCAGGGCAGCATTTGGCCCTCCCTGGTTAGACACGCCCATCACGTGCTGCTAAGTTGTTTTGGATACATGGTTAACAGTGGATGTATAGATACGTAGATATATGGATTTGCCAGTCTTTAGCAGATCATTGTATGCTGTAAAAATGCTATAGCTTGCAGGGGTGTCCACATATTTTTAGCATGTAGTGTAGATAGATAGATAGATAGATAGATAGATAGATAGATAGATAGATAGATAGATAGATAGATAGATAGATAGATACATATATAGATAGATAGATAGATAGATAGATAGATACATATATAGATAGATAGATAGATAGATAGATAGATAGATAGATAGATAGATAGATAGATAGATACATATATAGATAGATAGATAGATAGATAGATACATATATAGATAGCTAGATAGATAGATAGATAGATAGATAGATAGATAGATAGATAGATAGATAGATAGATAGATAGATAGATAGATAGATAGATAGATTGATTGATCTTCTGTTGCCTTCCTCCTTGAACAGTTTCTCACTTTAATGCCGACTCTTCCTTTTCCCTGTCTTTTTAGGATGTGGCGTATCATTTTGTGGCGGCAGTTTTCTACCTCAGTGCGTCCGTGAGTCTGGCTTACGTCACCGTTCTGAAAGGCTGGGGTATTACAATTTCGGCGGGTAACCTGTTTCTGACGCCTTTACTTATATTTGAAAATCTCAAAATCTTCAGGCTGGACATCGCTGCAGTGGTACGTCTCACTTTCACTCTCTCTCTCACACACACACACACACACACACACACACACACACACACACACACACACACACACACACACACACACACACACACACACACACACACACACACACACAGATCCTAGATGTTACTATTAACATACTACAATACTCTGATATACTAATTAAGACCGCATTCTGGGAAACGGTCGTGTAAACAGCCTTTGATCTGTACGTTTGTCATTGCTCTTCATTATTCAATCACATGCAAAATAATCTACAGCCATCATTTCATCTTGTGTCATTTAATGCATATTTCTCGATATTTCTCGACATCTTTGGAAAATTGAAGCTTCCACTAGAATCTGAAATAAAGTTCTTTGGATTTGGAGCAACGGGGCTAAAGATATAATCTTATCTTGCAGCTCTAATTCAATCACACGAGGGTATTAAAATCAAAATGCATGTCAGTGTGTTGACGCCTGCGTCCTGCGTCTGTGTTTCTGTGTGTGTGTTTTCCAGGTGATGTCCCATCTGACCACTCTTCTCTACTTTGTCCATGCAATTTTCTCTGCGATTCGATGGAAGAGGTCCCAATGAAACAAAACACAAACCAAGAACAAGAAGACCTAAAGAAGAAGCCAAATACCCAGCTGACCCGTCATCGGACTTAACAGAAAATTACATTTTGTGCTTTTGTTATTTTTATTTCCATGTCAGCAACTTGCTTTTGCTTTTGAACCAAAGTTGTGTGGTTAGCGAGGGACGCCTGGATATTATTTCAACGCATTTGACTCTTTTCTTAATGAGAAAGGCAGAAGTTTGGGCAGAAGTGAAATGATCCTATTCAAGTTAAAATTAGTTTTATAAAGAGATACATGTATCAGGAATATAGCAACATGTAGTATAGAGAAACTAATGAGTGTAAATAACTAATTTAACCACAGAATAACTGAACAAAGCTGGTACTACATCATTATATTTGAACACAGGTTAATGAGGACATCCACTTTTTTATTTTTACTTGCACTGGATCTTTTCACTAAATAAGAGAAAGTCAATTTACCCAAATTACTAAAAAATATTTTCTTATTCACCTATAAAACACGCTGTCAACAGTCATTATTGAGGTAGAAGGAAGCTCCAATAAAAGAAGAATAACCACAGGAACTAGGATGTTAAGTTTCCAATGCTGTGGGCACCACAAATTCAATTTGATTTACCTCTAGCGTATTAGTTTGAATGGGTAAAGCTTAAAAGCTCAGTGGGTGAGTGAAACACAGGACTTAAAACCAGGGGAGCGGGGTTCAATTCCTGTCCGATGACCAATCCACGGCTGTTTTTCGAATCCTAATCTAAGTGTTTTTCATGCCTAATCCTAACCGTCACCTTTCGTTGGCTAAAATCGTTGTTTTTTGTACGTTGTTGCACATCTGGTTTGCCGATTTTTCAGGGCTGTTTTCCTGTCCGTTACGGCATTTTTCAAATCCTTACCAAGTGTTGTTCATGCCTAACCCTTACAGTCACCTTTGTCTGCTACAACGCAATCCAATTGCTCACGTTTTTTTGTGCAAATTTCTGTACCAGCTTTTCGTAGAATTTCGTACGGAGCTACGCGTGAGAACTCGTTGAATGCAATGCTATAAAGTTGGGAGACATAACAAAACCTTTTTCAAAATTGAAGCAGCAGAGGCACAAATATCTCAACTCTTATGATGCTTTCCATTTACTCTTTCGGAAGTCAGAGGACTTTAACCAGGATAGCCATTGTGGGTTAAACCACGTGATAATGCATTAAGCCGTATTTTGCACGTACAAACACCAAATCAATTTAATGACTCAAATAAGACAGGAGTGCTGCTTTTGATACAAGTTGTTCTTTGAGTTAGAAATCCAGCTTCATCAGGTGTTATAGTTCAAATTTCAACTGGGAGGCCCCATTAGTCCCTACAGTGAGCTGAGCCAATAATAATGGGTACTGCATTTCCCATAATGCATCTTGCACACCCTCTCTGGCAAACTCCACGCCCACAGTTTGTAACACAGTCTCCAAAAGTATCCAAGCCCGAGCTGAGATAACCCCTAGTGACATCATCAGGGTTATTCTAGACCTATATAACATATAACAATATGTCAGTCGAATATTTCACAGATTTGATTGGACAAAGGAACTGCCTTTTTTTCCTGCATGTTTTCTCCAAGTTTACGAACAAAAAATGAACGGATACATTTAAATGGCCTCTCCCTCTTGATCATAAGTCTTTTCCCCCCCAGTTTTGATACCTGTGTTGTCCTTTTTTTAAAGACTCAGTTGATGTACGGTGCAGATTTTTCCACTTGATTTATTGTTTGCGTTTTGATGAGAACTTCCAAAAAGAATTTCAAGATCTAAATGTTTAGATGATTTCACTTTTGGAATCCGCGATACGACATAAATGATTGTACATTTCAAACACTGTGGCTTTTGTGTTTATTCAGACCAAATCAAGTCAATCAACACATCCCCATGTAAACTGTCATGGGATAAGCACTAACTCTGAAGCTGATGATGTATTATAAGGGGGAAAAAATGTCACTATTGCAAGTTTTTGCAAATCTAGGGTGAGCATCAAAACCCATGCCCTCCTCCCTACGCAGAATTAAGCGCCCTAACTCTGTCATCTGATTTATTTGCTTTTCTACAGTAACAAATATGTCAATTACATAGAAATTACAGTGCATTACTTCTCGTTGTTATTTGTACAAACAGTGAATGGGAACAGCCTGGGGTTTGTGACCGCAAGTGACCCCTTTCACATTGCACATAGCCATTTGAAATATTGATCAATGCAGCTTCAAAGTAAGTCAGTGTGTGCTAAATCACAAGGTTGAAGTGGCTGAAATGAAATGCCTTCACCCGTTAAGACAATCATGAACATCTATATTTTGAAAAGTACCTCCTGTTATAAACCCCTGTGTGCAATACAAATAGAGGCTGTGGGCACTCAGCTAACACAATGAAAGGGTCATAAAGTCAGTAGGACCTTAAAACTCAGTGAGCTGTTTCTTTACACAACAGCAACAATGAAGATATTTCAGCTGCACAGGTATCACAGTAGCCCCAGGACACAAAATTCCTCTTATTTCAAACCCCCCCCCCCCTTCACAGTTCACCAGCTCACATTAAACACCAGGTAGCCTTGGGTGCTGTGAGATGAAGGGTGTGTCTGGTTTGTGCCAGTGTGAGGAGCTGTTGTGGGACGGCAGCAGAACGGGTTTGACTGCTAACTTAGCTTTCCTATAAGGGTCAGTGACACCTGCAGCTGCTGCGTTAGTTCAGAGGAGAGGGCAGGACGCTCGCTGTTGATTCGGCACTGGGTGAAGGAACAGGCAGAGATGGCTGCAACCACTGCTCAGCCGATGGGGAGCCTGCCCAGCGGACTGGAGATATGCACCACAGCCCCGGATATATTTTACCTGCCTGAACTGGTGAGTGGACAGTGACAGAGGACAGATCAGCTGACCTTGAAGTCAGTTATGAAGGGATTCTTCCCATTTTGGACCTTTTTTTTCTTCTTCCTGACTTTTCTGACTCAAACTGATTTGATTAGAGTAATTTAAACTAAATAAACATTGCAAAAAACTGCCATGAATTCATTTCACAACAACAATGAACTTATATATCTCAAAGTTAATGCAAATGATAATACAAAGGCACACAGGGTAGCTGGTAGACACAGTATTCATACTGTTGCTGTTTGGAACCTCAGCTGAACACTACAAAACTAACAGATGAGAAAGAGTGCACATATAAACTCATATAATACATATAAATCCCTCTGCTGCAGCTCATGTCAGCATGGTTTGATAACTTCTTCGATGACCTATGGAAGATGCTAGCCCCTAAAGAAATACCAGCTTTTGTTTTAATTTTCATTCTCCAAATAAATTCAGCGAGCTCTTTGTGCAAAAAAATGTGTATTTTGGTGAAATAGGAGATGATGAAACATTTCTCATACGGGAGGAGCACCTTCGTCTTTCCACTTCTCACATTTCACTCATATTGTATTTGTGCCACTAATCTAAGAAAGAATGCGGCCAACTCTTCTTCTCCCCCTGAACGATGACAAAAGATAGAAACTTCTCACATGGCCGCTGTGAACTGCACCGGGGGAAGGTGTTTCGGTTTAATTGTGTAACAAGTCGCCCTGAATGTATTTGAGGTTGTTTCTTTAAGCTTTTATTTATTAATGAAAGGGTTGTGATGAGGATGCAGGTTCCATGGCGCCCCGCTCTATCCATGCAGACAGTCATGCTTCCATTCAAAGCTGCAGGAAGACATGCAAGACTTCTGCACACACTGCAATGGCCAAATGTGTGGTTTCTGCATCTATTTAGTCTTTTGGATATCAACATGTGTACAGATGTCTTGCCTGTCTTCTGTTGGCTGCTGATTGAATGACTTAAGCACCGTGACTGTTTCTATTTTACCCATAATCTCCTTTGACAGTTCAGTTCCTTCAGTTGGAGCTGACTGTATGGAAATGTGATGAGAAACTGTCGGTGTTGGTCGTCGTCTAAAACTCGCAATTTATTAAGTAAAAAGGAGAAAAAAGTGATAAAGTTACAAGTCATCTAGTTCTAATTTGATACATTTTCTTACATCAAATGTGATTTTCTGGAGAAAATGAATGGGGAAAAAGTGAAATCATCTCACTTTATGACAGAATGTTTCAAGAACATCGAGATGTGAATGTTAAATTCAACTACAAACTGTGTGAATTGATTTGATGCTGAATAGGACAGGTGTGCAGTATTTTCCTGTACTTTGATCATCACACATGCGGCCCAATGGAGAATAAAGTAGTAAGTTAGTTTTTGTCTGTGAGCAGCATATATACAGTATATATGTACATTTTTGTACAGCTCATGGTGACCTGAACTGTACACTAGTGCAGTTTATCAATAATGTTTTGAGAAACTGCACTCAAAACATGATGTTGCCCTCTTATTTTAGCCGATCAGAGGGCTTTTCATTTTCCCTGCGTAAAGGTATATAAACTGATCCATTACTTGATTCAGTAAACATCATCAGCGAGTCAGTGGTTGATCACCCTCTGCAGATATTCTGGTTATTTTGTTGTGTGCGTCAGTAAAACGTCTGTTCTGTGACTGTGAGTGATTCTGAGGCATTAAACGACTGCAGTCTTCCATATATCTGCAGATTGGGTCGCATATTTTCCAGTGATATTTAACACTTTGATATTCACTCTCAGAGGTGATATTCCAGCACTAAAATGTATTAATGTCACATTATCAAAAGACCTAACTACGACTTTTCACACTGAAAAAACTAAAATGCCATGGTTGACTATGGAGTTATTTAACAAAACACAGTTTCTTCACTGGGCGTTAAATAAGGTCCAATAGGCTATGATCACACAAAGGTAATGCATGATGGTGACTTTACACTACACTGGAAATAAAGGGTTTCCCCTGAATCATAAGATGTACAACACTGACTGAAAGAATAAGCTCAGAATTGGCAAAAATATAAAATGTCTTTGAGCTTGACATCAGTGCTTCTTGTTGTTTACAACAGGTGGTTCTGATCCAGCGTTTGGTCAATTGTCATTAAATCAGGCATTACTTGTGTATAAATTGATGCTTAGCCTTTTAAAGATGAAGCTGTGGTCAAATTATACGTGTTCACTCATCAGCGAGGCTGTGTATGACACATCGTAAACACTTTGAAGTCCAGAACGTTCGACTGCACGGATGTGGAGAACCCTATCTAAAGAAACAAGGCAAATTAAACATATGAGGTGTTTGTTAAGTCAATATTTAGAGATATGGCTGCTTCTCCTGCTGATTTTGCTGCAGCCGCCCATATCCTACTGTAGCTTGAGGAAGAACTCATAACTTTAATGTGACGTCAAAAGCTTAAACAAATCCAGTGATTTTTAAAATATCTGATGCATGTGTAGCTGTGTAAACTGCCTGCATCCAGTTAATGTTTAAACAACACAGGTGGCCTATCAAGCACTGCCAGAGTCAAAATAATCATAGCGAAGGACGCCTGAATGCAAAATGAGCAGACACTCGGATCAGTTATCATGACAGAAAAATGTCAGCTTCGCCCAATTAGACTGAAAGAAAATATGCATGTGGGTCACAGGTCATTTAGGGGGAAATTAACTGTCTAAAGAAGCCAAACAAGAGCATCAAAAACGCATTTCAGCTGATTTCATGTCTTCAGGGAACTACTTTACTGCAAAAATGGTCTTCTTAGCAGTCATTTCAGACTGACTTGCTGCAGTTACTGTCACTGTGGGACAACACAATTTAGAGATTAAAGATGGACATCAGTCACTGGTTTACCTTTGGGCTTTGTCATAGCCAAGCTTGACTGTAGGACGCTGCATCCTTGACAGCACTCAGGTAGTAGTAGAGTAAAACAAATATCAAAGTAGTTGCTTGTAAATCCATACTGTAAGACTGTAACAGAACAAACACCCAGTGAACGTACAGAGGGTTAGCTTACCAGCACCATTAGCCTAGCCTGCTTGTTCTAACGATATTATATTAAGTGTAAAGCGATAGCTAAAAAAAAAACTCCTGGTAGTTAACTAGCTAGCACAAGCTACATCTGGCATAAACAGAAGACAAACCATGGACAAACCATACAGAACAAGGTGGGTGATGATAATATCGTATGAAGCTAACTTTAGCTAGCTAATGGCACATTGGAGACATTATCTGCTGCAGCTACACATTAACTAACATACTGGCATTATATCACAGATGTAGCTTGATGGCTTTATTCCATGTAATATCAATTCGGTGATATCACCCCTATGTTCTGTATTTTTGATGGTTTTATCTAAGGTTTGCAAGCAAAATGTTACTTACCTTTCACAAAGTGATCACCGCACGCACAATCATTGCCAGACTCCACTCTACTGGACTTAAGGCAAAGGTTTTTTATCCATGCCTGGCAGCGCTTCTTTGTGAGTTTTCTTGTATTATCACCTTTATGGTTCACAACTTTGGGGATGTGAAAATACCTTTGTTTTTTCTCCCTGTGTTGGATCAGTTTGAGTTTCCATACACCAAGCAAAACATAGGCATCTTTGCAGCTTCCTTACCTTGGTTCAGCACTTCCTGCCCTCCACTTGAAAAACGTACACATTTGGGACATCATCTGCAAACAACCTACAGAGGAGTTCAACATATGTTATGCAGAAAAGAGCATTAACTAGTAAATAGTTTCTAAAAAGTCATATCTGTGTAAAAGTCTAATTCCAGACTGTTTATTTTTAATATTTGGTGAACCAGACAGCTAGGATTTAGTTTGATTTACAACTTTCAGTTTATCTAAAAAAAAAAAACACCAACTTTCCATTTGTTCCCTCCATCTTTGCAGGTGTTTGGTGGTTTGGTATGGATCCTGGTGGCGTCGACCCACGTGGACCCGCCGAACCCTCTGGGCTGGGTAATGTTTGTCTCCGTCTTCTGCTTCGTCATGACCTTCCTCTGGATAATCATCTTCGTTGCCGGAGGTCATAAAAACAACCCCGGCTGGGCTGCTGCTGTAAGACCGGAGAGAAACAGATCAGAATGAGAGAAAGATAGGATGAAACAAAAGAATAAAGCTGTACAAAAGGAGTGATGTTTTAATGTTATTTCACCTGTGTGTGTCCAGGATTTTGCTTACCACGGCCTGGCAGCGTTCTTCTACCTCAGTGCAGGGGTGGATCTGGCTTTCATCACCTTCCTGAAGAAAGGAGGCGAATTAAGAATCTACCAGATTGACATCGCCGCTGTGGTGAGAATTGACATAACAGCTATTAGGTGTTGATTAGCTTCTTCTCATTTCATTGAAAAACTGTTCACAGAATAGTTCAACATTTTGGTAAGTACGCTAACTTGCCTTCTTGCAAAGAGTCATAGAAGATCTGATACCACTCTCATGTCTGTCCGGTAACTATAAAGCTATGCAACAGAAGGAAACAGCTCACCCGGCTCTCTTAACTGTAACAAATCCACCCACCAACATCTCTACAGCTCACGTATTTCTTATATTGTTTGACCCAAACATCCACCGCGACCTCCTCCCTAAGCAGAGTTTGAGGCTTGTTGTACGTCACCTGACGTGATGGTGACACTTGCTCTAGACGTGTAATATTAACGTCTATTTTTTTTACATTGGTGTCAGTTGAAAGCCTGATACATTACATACGGAAGCCAAATGCCAAAATGTATCGACAAATGTACAATGCCAACAATTCTTCTGGTGACTGGGATGAAAGCAAAACACTGACAGCAAGAAAGACAGTAAATCATCATGAAATACCTGCTCACATCACAGGCTGACCCTTTAAAATGTAGGTTCAAGGATGTACTCTCTGTTTACTGTATGTGTGTGTGTGTGTGTGTGTGTATGTGTGTGTGTGTGTGTGTGTGTGTGTGTGTGTGTGTGTGTGTGTGTGTGTGTGTGTGTGTGTGTGTGTGTGTGTGTGTGTGTGTGTCTCAGGTGTTCGCCTTTGTGGCCACACTCCTCTACTTCATCCACACCATCCTCTCTTCAATCCGATGGAAAAACTTCTGAGGAGCAACGTTGAATCACAGACCCCTGTGTCCAAGAAGTACTGTGCATCCGCATGTGTGTGTGTGTGTGTGTGTGTGTGTGTGTGTGTGTGTGTGTGTGTGTGTGTGTGTGTGTGTGTGTGTGTGTGTGTGTGTGTGTGTGTGTGTGTGTGTGTGTGTGTGTGTGTGTGTGTGTGTGTGTGCGTGCGTGCGTGGTGGAATTATCCACAAGTGACGTCAACCTGGTCGGATTCATAATAAAGGTTTCCAGCTCCTTTTTTGGACATAAATGATGATGTGAAGCATAAAACATCAAAACCTGCAGGAAAAATTAAAGCAAATGAAGAACTGTACCCTTGAAATGTTATATGTTTGTATGGAAACATTATTAGGCTACATGAAATGAATGATTTATTGATCAAATTGGTAAAAGTGCTGTAATTATGTTATGCATGAGCCCAATATAAGAAACTTTTGAGCCACTGATGTTACACAAGAAGAAGGTAACATATTAGGTTGTTTTTTTTACAGAAGCCTGGATTATGGTGTAATGTTATTGTTGTGACTGCAGGTGGAGTTTTGTGCAGTTTCCCCTTGATCCTTTCTTAAATAAATGACATTTCAAACCCTTTTTGTTACCTTTATTACGTGATATGTTCTTAAATCCACACATTTGCCTCTTTCTGCCATCCGAGCCATCTCTCTTTTCCTTTTCTGACACTGCTGTAAAAGTTTTCAAGCAAAATATCTGATTTTTAGATATTCTCTTTCTGTTTTTTCTTTAACATATATAATCCCTGTCAACCAATCATAGGTACTAAAAGGCTGGTAAAGTGTATTTTTTAGCTAAAAGGCTGAAATTTGTATAGTTTTGCCATTTTTGTATTGTCAAGATGAAAACAAGATATAGATGTTAACATGACTGAGTCCTTGTTTTATTTCTTCCACTTCGTCCCTGAAACATTGAAATAAATTCATTCCATATTTTGACTTATTTGTAGTTTTCATTCAAAAGTGAAGTTTTAGCTCAGTTGTTCCTACAGTGCTGTGTATTTTTTTCAATATTTAGAGTTGATAAGCAGGATAAGAGTCCTGCAACTGTTGCAATAGCTACATTCAGAAGCAGAGGTACCTTTTTGGAAAACCACAGCAGTGTTTTGTGTGCGTCATGCACACCCCTATAGCGTTATGGAAAATGGAAATGCTCCAAGTGAGGCTCGAACTCACAACCTCGGCATCACTCTGCAGTGTACTGTCTTATAAGTACCGCGCGCTGACCGATTGCGCCACTGGAGCTCAAAACAACTCTTACATGTTGTGGATTCAATGTAGCTACTAATGCACTGAAAACAATGTACCAATATATCAATGTCCATATATTTGATGAAATGTAAACGTTTCAATAAAAAAATGAATTAAGTAGGAGTTCTCATGGTCGGACATTAAAGCACTACCCTTCATATGTGACATTGACCCTAACAACAAGTTACCTAAATAACAGTTTGACATGATAAGATGAAAATGTTGATAACACTCGTGTTTGTGCACTAATAATGGAGCAGGAGTCAATTAGCTTAGCACCAAATAAATTAATACAGATATGTTTTACACCCAAAGATTTATGTTTACTTTAACCTTGGTTTTTACTGTGAATATGCTCAAGGGCACTGAATGTTGTAAATATATTATGACATTGAGTCCAGTCTGTGTGCAGAGCGTGAGCTGAAAGGTCAACAAATAGATGCCAGAAGTGTTTTACCTTCTGACTGGACTCATAGTAAACTCACATCATACCTGGCTCAAGGACACTACAGCACCATGCTTTACACCCCAGTGGCCTGATACCAACACTGAATTGTATAAAGTAGTATATTAGATGCTCCAGGTGAGGCTCGAACTCACAACCTCGGCATCACTCTGCAGTGTACTGTCTTATAAGTACCGCGCGCTGACCGATTGCGCCACTGGAGCTTAAATTCAATTCCATTGATTGACAATTTAGTATGTGCTCAGCAACTGTGCATTTTTTTAATTTTCATTTTGATGCATAATCTGACCGGTCAATGAGCTCCAGTGGCGCAATCGGTCAGCGCGCGGTACTTATAAGACAGTACACTGCAGAGTGATGCCGAGGTTGTGAGTTCGAGCCTCACCTGGAGCAGTTCAATACAGTGGACAATACAATGTAAATATCAGTAAAGTTTCCTTGAGTTCAGTCAAAAGGTGAAACACTTTCAGCATATTGACCTTTCAGCTCACTCTCTGCACACAGGCAGGGTGTGTCATAACACCGTTGCAACATTCAGTGCCACTGAGCATATTGACATTGAAAACCAAGATCAAAGTAAACAACCTTTGGGTGTAACTATTTATATCGATTTCTTTTTTTTTACATTTGTTTGGTGCTAAGGAAATTGACTCTTGCTCCATGGTTGGTGAAAATGTTTTTTTTTCTGGGTTGCAAATGCTTTTCTTCAGGAGGTTAATAGTCTGGTTTCTAGTTTTCCGAATTTCTTTACATCCCCAAGAACATTTTAATTAATAAAAACATTTAATTAATTGTTCGTCCAGATAATCAGTAGCTCAGTGAAAAGCACTTACAGCTGCATTATTCTGACGGTCAAACTGTAACATTTCTGTTACAAAGGAAAAACCAGGCTGCACTGCTGTTTGAGTTCATTAGTGTACAGACACCACGTGAATTATTTAGTGCTCCAGAGACAGAAAGGGACATCACACACATTTTTACAGACCTGCACTTTATTACATTAGTACATGTTGCAACTATTCCACTTGAATGAAGAAGTAGATAATTTTATTTTTTACAGCTATTAAGGAAACATTGATATCTAGGACTTTAATATTTGTGTGTGTGTGTCATTTTGGGCCTTTGCTGTGTGAATCTGGAGTATTACGTTTTCAAATGAGATGTCTTCACTTGGAGAAACATGTTACTTTAATCCCCCGATGACAAAACAATCACAATCCAAAAGATTCTGAGATTAACAAAAAATTATATTCAGCTTGAGGGGAAATGTTCTTATTCCTCACATATGTACAGCCTTTCTTGGCAAAGCCAGAAATCAGACCCTCCCATCTTAAGATCCTGGCTTCTATCAGTCCAATCATCTGTGTTGTGGTCCCATTGAGTCATCGGCATATTCCCACGCTACCAGATGGTGCGTTTGACACTTGCCCAGGCCGATCTTTTCATTCCCTGTGCGGACCGTACGTCGTCCCAGTGCAGCCGGGTGTTGGGGATTTCGCCTTCGGGCTCTGGGATGGGTTGCGCCCCGTCTTTCGGACTCGCCACCACCATGGGCAGCAGGCCTCGGTTCGGTTGAAACTCGACGACGTGGAGCTGCTTTTTGTCAGCCAGCCTCTGGTGGATTTCCTGCAGGGTGGAAGAAGAAGAAAACAAGGTAGATGTCAGCGAAAAGAGGTGGGGAAGAAGAGAGATGGGACTGAGCACTAAGGGGTTCAAGCTCAGCAGGTTCATTCATTCATTCATCTTCAACCGCTTGTCCCTGTCGGGGTCGCGGGGGGCTGGAGCTGATCCCAGCTTACATCGGGGTACACCCTGGACAGGACGGCAGTCTATCGCAGGGCACATAGAGACGAACAGAGACAGACAACCATTCACACCTACGGGCAATTTTAAGAGTCATCTATTTACCTAACACGAGCATGTCTTTGGTTTGTGGGAGGAAACCGGAGAACCCGGAGAAAACCCATGCAGACGCGGGGAGAACATGCAAACTCCACACAGAAGGGCCCCAGCCGGGATTCGAACCAGAAACCCTCTCGCTATGAGGCAACAGTGCTAACCACCACAGCACCGTGTCGCCCGTTCAGCAGGACGTGCATGATATAAATCCTAATTATATGGATTTTGGAGGTGAATACAACCTTCATTTCCTCTACAACAAAATGTTAAAAGTTAAATTCAATATCAGAGAAGATGGTGTCTTCCTGATTAGATTCTCCCTACCTTTTTCTGATTTTCAAACATATTTAAGACCTCATTTTATTGCATGGTAGATGATTGTTTTAGTTTTAATTTCTGGAAATACTCCCACTGTGCCAACATGACTTCACCTGATTGGCTAATCCAGTAAAGAGGGCCGTGGTGATGTTGAGGAGATTCACAGATCCTTCCACTTTGCAGTACATGTCCTGGATGCCGATCAGCTTGCACATAGTGATGACTGCGCGGTGGCAATGCAGACCGTAACCTGAGGTGACAGAGGCAGAATGAATATGCACACATTGATATCACCATGACTGAGCACTAGGGGTGGTCAATATAGAGTCCTCTATCAGAGAAATAGCCACAGTACCTCAGTATAAACGGTCTTTTAAGAGTCTGTTATTTAGGGATAATATTTTTTAATACGTTACATGGAAAGAACTGTAACGTTAAGAACTGTTAAATACCAAACATGTAGAAAAAAAGACAAAATGTTAACCCTTATCTTAACAACTAAATACGAGGTGATCTGAGACGTACCTTCGTTTTGTTTCTTCATGCGGAGCGTCGTCCTCTTGAACCTCGATTGAATGTCATGATAAACTGTTAGAGTGGAAAAACAACAAATGAATTACGATCACTGGATGTAAACTAGGTACAGAGAGAGAGAAAGAGAGAGAGAAACAAACCAAAACTGACACAAACTTATTCCAACAGCGACAGTCTATCAGTCTAATGATCTTCATGTGTTTTGTGTCGTTTCCAAGTGAAGGCGCTTGTGTTTTGTTATGCATCTTTTCTCCGGTTCTCCCTCAGGTCTTGTGTTTCTCTACCTGCCCACCAGATGTCCTTCCGCATGCCAGCGTCTCCTGTTGGCTGCAGCAGCTGTGGCTTATTAGTTATTCAGACACACACAGTCCCTGAGTGGGAGCTGTGTGCTTCTGAACCAAGCCTGAGAAAAGCTCCACGGCTTGAGGTGAAAACGTGGTTCTGGTGTCACATCACTCTGACTGCTGTTCCTGCATCCTCGAGACGTTCAGTTGGAATTTAGCACGCGTGACGAAATAGGTTTTGTACTTAGATGCTGCAAAAAGAGAAGGAGTAATGTGTGGAAGTAAAGAAGCGGAAGCACTGAGCTTAATATTTGCTGTGTCAGCAGGACGTCAGGAAGTCAAAGCAGGTAGAAAGAAAGCAAATTCCCCCTTGACACACACTCTTTTATATTCCAGAGTTTTCACTGTGTTTCGATCTCTAACTCCAACACTTGTTTGGTTGTCCGTCGGTCAAAAGGTGGTGAAATGCTCTGAGGAGAAAGAACCAAACACGCTGCCGCATTCAGATTTATTCTAATTCCTTTTGGCTTTGTTTTGTTTATTCATTTCTGCTGAACACCACTAAAGCCACATGCATATTCACAAAGCATCCCTAGTGCTGGGAGAAGTGAGAATACCGGTGCCAACAACAAGAATTGGAAGGTCAGCGGAGCGGTTTGTTTTTCCACCAAAAACAACACTTTTAGTGGCCAAGTCGGGGCGTCCAGATGTTGGAATTCCCAATAAACACACCAACAGCTTAACGACCATGAAGAAAAACCTGTTCATCATCTGGTGGAAGAAATCCCAAGATCTGGACCGCCACCAAAAACCCAAGTGGCACGGACCTGCAGGCAACCTCGCCACTGCACTACGTTATCTTAACAACCCTCAACAAACAGATGGGTTGAAAAATCCTACAACCTTGCCAGTAAAGGTTACAATGGCTTCAGTGAGTGAGCAGAAAAGATGACAATAATGGTTTGGTAGCTGTCTGATCTGTCAAATGTCAAATGTCCTCCGTGAAAGAGTGTCATGACGACAGAACAAAGAAGTAAACACGCGAGTGTCCAGACAGGTTGCAGATGGTCGAACAGTGAGAGCTGGCATGTGGAAGGGTTCAACTGTTTTTTTTTCTTCTATGAACTGAGCAAAAATTAAATATGCCACAGTGTTGAGCTTTGTGTGGAAATACAAAACCACACACACACACACACACACACACATGCACATGCACACGCACACGCACACACGCACGCACACACTTCTTCTCTGGTGTCAGGCCAAAGCAGGAAACTTTCTCCTTCGGTGTGCGCGGTGGAGGATGATGACTCACACACATTCATCTTGGCTCCGCTCTCCAACAGCAGCACAAGTAGCCAAATGGCGTTTTACAATATGAAAGTACAAGTGGTGCATTTTAACCCTCATACCTTTCTTTACAAATCCAATTTTTACATTAAGTCGCTTGTACGAGTGCAAGCGTGTGATTTGCGAAGGGAGAACAGAGGACGAGGAGTGGAGGCGATGGAAAGGAGGAGGGAAGTTAGAGAAAAGAGTAGCAGGTGGAGTGAAAGAGATGGAGAAAGGTAGAAGGGGGAGTTGTGAAGTGGGAGAAGCTCCGCGGGCGCCTCTGGCTCTGGAAGTGAAGCCCCGTTCATTTTATTTCATGGACGATGTTAATGGGACTCACAGTTGGAGCGCTCGCCGCGTAAAAAGAAAATATGGTTCTTCGATAAAAAGCCGAAGGTGAAAGACTCACATAAAAATGAGAAATGAGGAGTTAGCTATGACTCCCCTGGTGCATTTGGGTAAAAAGCATTCAGTCGTTGAGCACTAAAAAAAATGTAATATACGCCTCTGACAACCAGTCAAAGATAAAGATTATATTGTTGAGAAAATGGATAATACAGCATAATACATAATACAGCCTGCAGCTAAAATCAACTCACTATTGGATTCGGGGTCTCTTTTGGATTCATTGGGGATCAATTGTTCCTAGAAGAGTTTTGAACTTGCTGCTGTTCTGATTCACCCCTCTGACTGCCCTCCAACACGTGTCTGTGTAAAGGCATTATGAGCATATGTTTAAAGAAAATCACTTACTGGTGTGGTCGTTGTATCGTTCTATGTAGTACAAGTAGTGGATAGCTCTGTTTTTGGCCTGCAGATCAAACATTTGTTATTGTTATTTTTATCATCAGCATCTCAGTTGGACAGTTGCTGCAGCTGTAGACAAATTGCATTAGCATTAATTATTCGGTACAATATCATCATTAGCACAACACAGGGCACTCTACATTTGCCTTGTGGGAATTACACGGAAGAGTGCCCTCGGTACGGTTCTTTGTGTGGTTTCTCCAACGTACCGGGGCTGAATTAGATACAGATGAATATTTTAGCTGTGGCATAAGAGTCCAAATATGTTATGGATGTAATATATGTTTTGAATTACAGAACTCCGCAGGGAACAAATACAGGTTAATTAATCTACATAGAAATTGAATAATATTTGTGTTGGTCTTTGGGTGATGTGCATAAAAAGATGAATGTGGACCAATTCATTGTAATGTGATGTAATAAACTGCAATCCATGTGCATTATAGAAAACTTCAATGGAGATAAAATGCCATAAAAGCACCAAGATATACAAAATAAACCTTCGTTGAGACCTTACGTTGTCCACGGCTAAATGCTGTTTCCAATGATGTTCTAATAATCCTAATAAGGAAGCACAATTGTTGGGGATATTAACACAAGAACTTAGTTAATGATCATTTTAGTTGGAATAAAAGTAACTTTGTGGTATTACCTTCCTCAGAGCTGTCATTCTGTCTGCTGCTTTCCCCAACGCAAACCCTGGTGGAGGCAGGAGAACAGTTCATGGGGTTATTACCGGTAGTTAGGAATGCTGCCGATTACATATAGATTTTATTGTTTCCAAATGTTGTTATAACAGGGCTACTGATTACGAGCCTCCACGGAAACTGTAACTATGATGGCATTTGAAATAAAGCCGCCCTCACAGACTCTGTAATGAGAGGTGAAAGACAGGTGAATCTCAGGAGTCAGTTAAAAGTTTTCTCAGCATTTTTCAAAACGAATTTTTTCGCTCACTTCTGAAGAGCTTAAAAACTGTCAAACTTTCCTGCACTTCCCCGCGTCTACTCACTAAAGTTATCTTTGCAACTTTTGCAAACTCTCTGAATCTGTCAAAATCGAATCCGCGTATTCAGAACTGATGTGTTCGATGTTCCAAACTTATTCTTTGTATTAAAACAACCTCATAATCTTTTATTTTAGATTTATTTCCTACAGTCGGGATCGAAGGTTTCATTTTCAGAGTGTCGCACCTGCGGCCCCTTTGCCGTTTCCCACGGCGACCAGACAGCTGACGGACCTCTTCCTGCCCTCCTTGGCCGTCATGTTGAACACATTCTTCACCTACAAAAGAACAAACAAGCAAACACTGCTTTAACCACCTGACATAGATCAAGTTCTGGTAATCGTCGCACTAAACACACTCATGGTATAAACATTAAAACATTAAAAGGGGGTGCGTGTTGCATAAGAACACGTTGAAATACCACTGTCATGTTAAAACTATTATATTATTCATGAGGTGCTCTTGTGATTGTAGACAGAGCCAATCAGTGTCATCCATCTGTGATGCATTATTTTACTTGACTTTTCGACATGAACAAATGAAAACGACACTAAAAAACAAAGGAAAACCAGCTTGTTTTGTCTCAAACTGTAGATGACGTGCAATCTTCATTATGTATTCTCGCACAGCGCTTCTTTTTAGACTTGTCCCCGTGCTTTCACATTGTCTTTGAATGTGCACGTTGTATTTTCTGCTCTAGTCAGGCCAACAAAGTGACTGAACCGGCAACAAGAAGTGATACTTCTACAGTTATATCACTACAACAGGTTCTCGAGGCCTTTCACTGTGTGTTGTCTGGACCAGAACGCCTGTCCAGATTTAAGTGAATTTCATCGACCCGTTGGTAAACACAACAAATAGTCATCCATCTCACACACAGCGCCCTGTCCTCCGTGGCTGTGAAAACACCAGGGGGCAGCGTTGATACACCACAGAGAGGAAGGAGGAGTAGCGGACAAGAGCGGAGGGAGGGTAAGTGATTGGAAAGAGGAGGAAAGATGAGGTTGGAGTAGACCAGAGAGAAGAGGGAAGGAGGAGATACAAAAGGTCAAAAAGAAGTGGGGAAGAAAAGGAAATGAAATAACATGAGAGGACATGAGACAAATGTGGTGGAGGATAAGAGGGGGGGAAGAAGAAGGGATTTAGAAGAAAGATGGAGGGAAGAAAGCAGGCAAGAAGGGCAGAGAAAGTGAGGATATAGGTGGGGGAGGAGGGAGAGGGGGATGAGTGAAAGGGAAAACTGGATTTAAGGCCTCTTTAGACGCAACATGATTTAGATGAGGTAATCAGAGGCAAAGCAGCGACCTTCACATGATGTCACAGTGAAGTTGACCTTTAACTTTTTGGATACAAAATGTCATCACTTCATCATTTCATCCTATTGGACATTTGTATGAAATGGTGTCATAATTAGTGTAGGATTTATTGAGTTATGGGATGGGTTTTGTACGATCACAGTGACATTTGACCTCCAAAATCAAGTGAGTCCAAGTGACCTTTTGTGCCAAATCTGAAGACTTTCCCCCAAAGGCGTTCCTGGGATATCGCGTTCACAAGTATCACAGAATGCCTCAAGGTCACGGCTGTCGCGGAGGAATTAAGAGAAAACAATGGAAGGGAAAAGGGAGAGGAGGAGGCAGGGTGGCACAGCAGAGCAGCAGACAGTGAAAGGTCTCGGTCTGCCGTGAATCACAAACAACGCGTGTGTTTGATTGAGCGCACACGCGCACGCACACACACACACACACACACACACGCGCACACAGTGAGAAGAGTAGAAAGTTTCTGTTGCTAAATACAAATTGATCACAAAGTCTAAACAGCCAGTTAGCGTAGCTGCTGAATGTCTGGATACATAAATCTAGGCTGTTATACTAATGAGCTAATTAAGCCGAGGTAATTAAGATAATTAGAGCGCTGATTAGAACATATTTGAATGACTTACGTTTCTACACATAATACATTGTTGATAAAAAACTAACTCTATAGTTGTTTTTGCATTAAATAACTACTTTATCATTATTGAAAGCTGCATTATTATGGATTATAGTTACGTACTGGCCTATCACAGAAATATATCTGCGGTTTGTTTTATTATCTGCAGTGACAGACCAGACCTGTATAATCTCATGTGATTCCATAAAGAAGCGTTGCCATCTTTGTTGTGCCTGTTGGAGCTGAGCTGGTATTTCTTTGCTGCGGCTGTGTTGGTTTTGTTTTAGAGTTGGTTCTGGCATTTGTTTTTTTGTCGATCAAGTCAGAAAACCTAAAATACTGCGGTTGTTTCTGAGGCCGCAGCTTGGTGGCGGTGTATTGAATTCAGCTCAGTTGTAAGGTGTTGTGATAACAGTGCATGTGTAATTCTATAGAAACACAGGAAAATCTAGTGTGTATTTACATCAAACAGTGAGCTGGGAAGAGAAGTGATAATACATTCAATATCCAGCGTTCAATATTTATTAATTCTGTGGAAAAGATATCAAGCTATCAAAGCAAACACGACTTTGGAGGTATTAAAGCTTCCACTGCTCATAATGTGTGAATGTGTGTCAAACAGAGAGGGAGAAGGACAACAAAGAAACAGAGAATTGTGAAGAAATAATAAGGGCTGAAATAGGGCTGCAGCTTATTTCCATTATCAATAAATCCGTAAATCACTTTCTGGATTAATTGATTAGCCGTTTGGTTTATAAAATGGTGAAAAATGTCCAAGGTAGCATCTGCAAATCTCTTGTCTTGCCAATAAATAGTTACCTATTACTTGGAAGGAAAAATGAAAAAGAGAAGAACAAAGTTTTTGGTGTTTTTCACCTTGACTTGAGCATAAAGGGATGGATGATTATCCAAAGATTTTGGAACGTATTTGACGTGTTGGATCCATTGTATTCACTTTTCGACAACACACTTTGCAAATTGGACATCCATCTTCCCTGGTCCAACTCCCTGGTCATTTGCAGATATCCAAAATGCTCCCACGCTGCCAATTTAAAGCACTTTTTTGGCGGATATAAGGCTGCAATGTCAGTTCCAGCTCTTCTTCTCAATGCTTCTGGTGAGTGGCACCTAATACAAAACTCTCACACACAAAAAACTGGTGCACACACACACGCGTGACTCGGAAGAGGAGATTTAATCACACCCACACAAATAACGTTACTCCTACTCGTTTTCACAGGGAAGGAATCTGGACATCACAGATATCAAGGCTTCTACAGCAAAATCGGTGAATCCCAACATCCCTATTACACACTGATGATAAAACCACCAATGAAACAAACCCCCCAGAACCCCACTACGCACAAAACCCCTGCCAGAGCCAATTTACAGCTGAACATCTCCTTCACGTCCACACTTACCAGTCCTTACACAGGAACCTTTCTCATTCTGGTTGTCCAAACTGAGACAGGCTGTGTACCCCGACATGCACATCCTTGCTAATGTCTCATGTTGTGAACAAAAAGGACAACCCACCCCACTGAATTGGATGTGTTACGTGTCTGTTTGTAGGGGCCACAGCTTGTGCACTGACCCCCAGCAGCCTTTTGGGGACTTTATCTGGGACAAGAAAAAAAAACTGTTCATGTTGACGCTTTCATCCCCGCCAGAGAGAGCGCGAGGCACAGAACAGTGTTGAATTTCCGCTGAGAGAACTTCAAAGTCAAGATCTGCCTTCAGCTTCACTAGTTATGTAATGCACATTTCAGCAAAGGGTTTATAATTTGACTGCAGGGGCCGCAGCAGAAGGATTGGGGTCAGGGTAGCAACAAACACCCAAACACTGAAAACACAACCCTGCAGGGACCTATCACAATACTTCCAAACATCTTCTTACCTTACTCTCCCTTAAACAAACATGCACACACACGAGTGCTGTTACTGAAGCACATGCAGTAATTACTAGGCGCTTTCATAGCTTAAATGAAATATTTAGACAGACACTACAGGCCTGTAAAGGAGGGCAGCAACATATCCTGCTGTCTGGGAAACTCTCCTCCCGACCAGATGGGATTTTAAACACTGTTTTCCTAAATCAAGATCCAACAAGTTATTAATTCTCATGTTTCAATGCGACTGGTAACTCCTCACAGCCAGTTTCTGTGAGAAGTGTGTGTAAAGGCCTCCAGTGATGTTGCGCTCTTGGCTCTATATTCCTTATTTTAGGTGAAGATGCAGCAGTTCTGGCATCGCGTTAGCAGCAGAGCAGATGGGGCCGAGTTTTTTTTCCCTCCGCCGGACAAGCGACAGCATGTAGGTGGGAGGATGCTTCTAGCTCGCTCTCACTTCTGTTTCATCACTTATTTTCTCAATCTGTTGATGCATGTCTCACTATCTGTATCCGTCTATATGATGCAGTGCCGGGGGAGGAGTATTGGCTGCATGGACCCAGAAGGCGCCCTGAGAGCACAAACCTCCGCCAACGCTTACCACTTTTTATGACTTGCTGTTGTACGGCTACAAATGATTTCTTTGACTTGGATTTCAAGTTGCTATCTTGACTCTGCATCCGCACTGAATACTAGAAAAACAACAAGAAATCTGATGAGCAGTGAGATCTGAACTTCTGCAAACCCGCAGTCGATCAGGATTCAAGTCTCTGCGTTTTTTCAAATCATCTAATGCAAGGGTGTCAAACTGATCCAGTAAAGGGCCGTGTGGCTGCAGGTTTTCAGTCCAACCAATCAAAAACACACCTGGTCCAACAAATCAACTGTGTGAAGACAGTTCAGGTGGTTGAGTAAGTCGAGTCAGGAGTGTTCTTGCTTGGTTGGAATGAAAACCTGCAGCCACACGACCCTTTACTGGATCAGTTTGACACCCCTGACCTAATGGCTCAAATCTCAGATCACTGTAAAAGTCTGTTTAGTAGTTTTGGAGAAAGCTTGCTCACTGATACATTGTAAAATCCGGACACAAAAATTGTTCAATGCATAATCTGTTTGGTTCCATGGTAAATTAGTCACAATATGGTGTCTGGAATTCAAAGAGTGAAAATGTGCTGGTTCAAATAACATAAACTGTTGTCTAATGAAAGCTCGTTATGGCCAATGAGCAGAACAACAATCGTCTTGTTGGCTCAGGAAACCGTGTACAAATCATGCAAATGACTCAGAAGGGCATGGTTGTCATTGAATGAGTAAACAAGAGAAAATGAGACAAAACACATCTAACCGATGTTGATGTATCCTTTAACTTCTCCCACGTATCGTTTAAGCTATACGGGGAACGTTAAATGAGCATCTTGCGACGGAGCTCGCACACAAAAACAGATGAGATTTCTCAGTTAATTGAAACTTAGCAATTTAGAGACAATATAAATTGAGTTTTTTCAGGCTTTGTGACTAATGAGCTCTTCTTGTAATTTCAACGACTCGACATCGCTTTAATTAAAAACACGTTCATTGTCGGAGCATCGCGGCCAATGCGTTGACACTACAAACCACCGTCATGAGCTAACAGATAACGTTGCATTTGTGTTCTGTCCAATTTGCCTACATGTCACTAAGATCATTTCAAGTTATATGCGATGTGTATCTTCAAATGAATGAATGAAACATATATGAAATATTATCTTAAGTACCATCATTAAAGTGGTAAATCTTTGATGTTGTTTCAATAACCGCAAAAAAAGCGGCGCTGACTTCAATGTGGTCCAAATGTGATTCCTGCTACAGTAATGTGCCGTTATTACAAAGCTGAGCTGCTTCAAATCACATTTATAGATGAGAGAGGATGTGAACGTTCAACAGTCTGTATCACAGATGCAGGTAAAGCTTTTAACAAATTAACAGCCATGCTGTATCAATGCCCTTTATGTGAATTTCACTTTAGATATTAACTTTTGGACGTGCCTCGTTGAGCTCCACTTTAAACATTTAATCCAATTGAAAGTTCTCGCAAAGTTGCCGCCGCCCCTCTGCTTACTTTCTGCAGGACTTTGAAGGTTGTTGCCTTCAGAGGGAGACAAATGAAAAAAAAAAAAAAGAAAAAGAGACAGAAACCCTGTTCTGACACTGACGATATCCCATCTCTGTTAATTAAATCACTGAGTCCTGTCCAAGTGGCTGTTGTATTTGGAGAGAGGCCATGAACATCACTTTTCTCTCCGTCGCTCTGACTCTCCTCCCACTCTTTTTTTTTTTTTTTTACCGTTACCTCTGCTCTCCAATAATCACTTGCTCTCTTTTTCATTTTTCTAAGGTTCAACTTTCACTGAACTCTGTGCCAGGGACGCAGAGACTCATCATGTCCTCACCATGACTCCAAAAGCGAGTAAGTCCCCATAGAGCCCCATGTTAAAACGCCCAACTTTACAGCAGAAATAAACATGTTTACAGCCAAAAAATCGGTTTTGGTCTCTATAGCTTATTTCCCTGCTCATGATAACTCAACCAGATAAATCATATTAAGGCCAAAAGTTATGCATAATTAAGGTTGATGCATGTCTCTCTATTTGTATCCGTCTATATGATGCAGTGCCGGGGAGGAGTATTGGCTACATGGACCCAGAAGGCGCCCTGAGAGCACAAACCTCCGCCAACGCTTACCACTTTTATGACTTGCTGTTGTACGGCTACAAATGATTTCTTTGACTTGGATTTCTAGTTGCTATCTTGACTCTGCATCCGCACTGAATACTAGAAAAACAACACGAAATCTGATAAGCAGTGAGATCAGAACTTCTGCAAACCCGCACTTAATCAGGATTCTAGTCTCTGCATTTTTTCAAATAATCTCTGCGTCCCTGGAGAGACTGTAGGCTTTATCCGGCCCACCTCAACTCTATCCACGCTCCACCTTGTAGCTGGGAGCAGGCGGCGGCGACAGCCAGAGCCGCCCACACGGAGCTTCACGATGGCTCTTCAAAAACCTGGGTGACGTCATGGAAATTACGCTCATATTTTATACAGGCCATGGTCTTCACACGCCTCTACATAAACCTGCATTTTTGACTGCCATAAAGCAATGTTAGTATTTCTTGCCAATGTATATTCCCCTACAAAACATAAAAGTATTATCTTTCCCATTCTATCTTTACTTATTTGTATCATCATGTATCATTAGCTTCTTTAATAATAATAATAATAATAATACAATTCTCTCAATATGTTTTTGTGAGACCGACTGAGATGTGTCCATACCCCTGAGTATAGAAAACTGTCAAGTAAGAGAAGATGCCATCAAATGTCTGGGCAGTTAAAATACTTACATTTTGAGTCTGTATTTATACTATTATCTAATGCATGCCATTGATCTAGACTATATATTAAAGTAGGTATAATGACGGATTTATCTCTGTGAATGAATTACTGTTAATGACTCACAACAACTTATTTCAGTCTCTCTTTACTGCGTCGCTTTCTGTTCCTCTCCCTCACCTCCCAACAACACTCTCTCTCTCCCTTTCCCTCCCTCCCTCTTCTTCTCGTCCTGCTGTTGGATCTGTTCAGTAATGGCATGCCCGCATCATCGTCCTTGGAAGACGAGCCTTTTATTCCAGTAAGCCTTTTTCATTTCATTAGGGCTGAATTTATAATGCCCCCCTCTCACTCACACACACACACACACACACACACACACACACACACACACACACACACACACACACACACACACACACACACACACACACACACACACACACACACACACACACACACACACACACACACACACACACACACACACACACACACACACACACACACACACACACACACACACACACACACACACACACACACACACACACTTTATAGAGGGAGATGGCACCATAAAAGCTTCATTCAGTTTCAAGAGGGAAGCCTAATGTCTGTGACACCAATCTTAATTTTGCAAGCAGGAGGGATGGGGAAGACTATCAATGTGACGCACTATCCGAGTCTGTGTACATATGGAACGAACTGATGTAAATAGGATGATGAAAGACGCACACAACCATGCAATACACACACATTAAAGCAAGCACCCTCTGAAATGACAAAGAAACACAGAAAAACAGAGAAAAAGACACACACGCACACACGATGCAAACTGTTGATTGAAAAACAATCTTCTAATATAAAGGTATAAATAAGAAAGTTGATACTTAAATGTATTGATTCCCTACAAGCGTTTCTGTGTGTGTGTGTGTGTGTGTGTGTGTGTGTGTGTGTGTGTGTGTGTGCGTGCGTGTGAGGATGTCTATTTGAGTGTGTGCGCGAGTGCGTGTGACCTCGTGGCATTATCCCCATTAGTTTAGTACGGACGGTCCATTAGCGCTAATTGAATTAAGGTAAAATACAGCAGGACACAGGGAGAATCTAAATGAACGGCCCGTCCATACAGCTGATCTTATCACACGGCCGCTCAGGATTTAACCTTCTTCATTTAGGGGCAGCAGCTCGAGGGTTTGAGTGTGTTCAGGGATGTGGACAGTTGCTGGTTCAAGTACTCAGCCACAAGTGGTTTCATTTGTAGATTAAGTCTTCGGTGAGAAACATGGACACTTTTTTTCTGCGCTACTTTATTGGAGTAAAATCTAATGAGGTGAGTTCTCTGCCGCGAAAACAAGATTCTCAAAGTGAAGCGTCTCTTTTCTATCATGTGAAGCTCATTATGCACCATTTCTCTTCTGATCTCAACAAGTTGGATGAGCAGCTTACTGTAGAAAAATATATTTTTTTAAATTAGTAAAACAGCAACGAGGTGCCGTGTCTTCCTACTCAAAATGCTGTCCACACCTTGAGTGAACGACACAGCTTCAGGGATGATGAACCTTTTAATTTGCTTAATAGGAATTAAGCTGTTCGGCCTCTTGAAGCACTAAAACCAGGTCAAAACTGAATATTTTAATGACCATCTTGTCTCCGAACAGCTGCAAAATGACATGAAATGTAGTGCTCAACTGCAGCTATGCTTGCTCAGCAAATGTGCCTCCAACACCGTCCATGTGTACACGCCACACTGGATTTTCCACCATTTTGAGTTCCCTGAAAACGGCCCCGAGGCTTTCTCTGCGTCATTATTCTGTACAGTTTCATTTAGTCAGAGCAGTGATTCTCCGTGACCGGGCTGTGAACTGGTAGAGGTCTGCACAGTGTTGGCTACCGCAAAGAAGTTATCTGACCAGGAACGATCATCCATCCACTGCACTTGTGTAGCTGCTATAGATGATATGTCAACGCTGAAAGAGCTCAGTTCAAGTCGCCAAA
This sequence comes from Echiichthys vipera, assembly GCF_963691815.1. Classification (NCBI taxonomy): domain Eukaryota; kingdom Metazoa; phylum Chordata; class Actinopteri; order Perciformes; family Trachinidae; genus Echiichthys; species Echiichthys vipera. The sequence continues at coordinate 24,636,779 of NC_139836.1, forward strand.
ATAGTCGGTTATTGCAGGTTTAAATATAATTTCTGTCAAAGTGAAGGGAAAGGATTCTATAAAACGAGTTATCTCAATTAAAAGTGAGCTAATGTGACAATTTTATGATCGTTTATGGCATTTTGTGCAGCATAATAGTGTACTTATTCAAGATTCAGTGCGGTTTTCTTAATATTCTAAACAACTTTCAAGTCTAGTTTTATGTGTGGTATAATTAGGGAGGTGTTCCAGGCACGTCCAGCTGGGAGGAGGCCTCGAGGAAGACCCAGGACCAGGTGGAGAGATTATATCTCCACACTGGCCTGAGAACGCCTCTGGATCCCCCAGTTAGAGCTGGTTAATGTGGCCCGGGAAAGGGAAGTTTGGGGTCCCCTGCTAAAGCTGCTGCCCCCGTGACCCGACCTCGGATAAGCGGATGAAGATGAGATGAAATGAGATGAGATAATTATCAAGACACTCACCTCAATGACACGTGAATCAAAGTCCTCATAGGTTTCTGTGGAGAGGGGGGAAAAGAGAAAAACGGTTTTATATACAAACACATTTTGGCACAGGCACACACACTCACTATACGCTACTATAAACAGATTAAACCAGGCTCCTGCTAGCGTGACAAATACCCAGAAGCCCTTGCAGCAGCAAAATGAGTTGACACTTTTCATTGTCAGTGACCTCTGAAGGATGTCACTCTCTCAACGGCGGCAGCTTGTTCACTTCTAACCAATTAACGAAATACAAAGGAGAGCTGACTCGAGGGCTCCGAGGAGAAAACACGCACGCGCATACGGACGCACGTCCCTCTCAGCCCACCATCTCTAAGAAGCTAAACCTGATCAGAGACAAGCAACCTAGTTACAGCTCTCTGCACATCTCATTCACTAAGCCCCGTGTGTATTTGTGTTTGAGTGAGAGTGACAGAGTGTGTGTGTGTGTGTGTGTGTGTGTGTGTGTGTGTGTGTGTGTGTGTGTGTGTGTGTGTGTGTGTGTGTGTGTGTGTGTGTGTCTGTGTGTCTGTAAAAGAAAGGGCTTGTACTTTTAGGGGAGAGCGAGACAGTGAGTGGTGTGTAGTGGGTATATGACGGTGTGAGAGCTTGGTAGCATGGTGACAAGAGAGAGGAAACATCAAGATGAAATGAGAGAAGGAGAATACTGAAGAGGATGCAAAAGAACAAGCAACTGAGAGAGAGAGAGAAACTCAATTTAAGAAAATGGAGCAAGAAGCAAGAAAATATGCTTTGCACACCTGTCCCTTTGAGGTAAACGGGCTAAACTCAATTTACGACAGCAAAGACCAAGATTTAAACATTTAATAAGGCTGGGAGCAGGAGGTTAGCAGCTCTGTCAGTGAATCAGGACTCGACCAGGGGTTCCTCAGGATTTGTAATGAAGACTTGATTAGGCTGCAGATGCGCCTTTATGGGATTTATGACTTTATAATACTATATTACTATCAACCTCCCACCCCAAGTCCTGATATAAACCTCCTGTTACGGGATGCAATTCTGAAAACTGATGATGTTGGGTCTACAGTGTTGATACACTTCCTTTCAGTACCATCAAATTTCCACCACATGACACCTGGGTTTATATATATTCTACTATTATCATGAGTCAAATTGTCCACAGTGGGAAAGGTCTACTTGTTTTTTCTTCTGAAACCACATCAGACAGCTGTTTTTAGTCACTGTCTGCAATTTAAAGTTAATCTGAACTGTTAGATTAGCCTACTTTTACCCAATCACTAGGCAATAAATACAGTATATTAAAAGTAAATAGAGATTGGTTGACTGGCTCTTGATAAAGTACACCATCTATTTACTTTTTGTATCTGCAGGCACTCCGAAATGACAACAAGGAAATTCAATTAAATAGGGAGAGAGAGATGTCTTTCTAATTAGGAAATTGTCCCACTTGACACTTTGTTCACATCTTTGTCAGTACTAATGGGCCTACATACTTGCCTGTCACTCTCTTGATCTTGATCTCTCTCTCTTTCACACACACACACACACACACACACACACACACACACACACACACACTGAAGGTTTATTATTCCTCTATTGCTTCATCCATCTTTTTTTTTTTCATCACTACAGTCATCTACAGCTGTGCCGTATATATATATATATATATATATATATGTGTGTGTTAAGTCTTGCAAATGCACAAACACAACGTTTACATATTTCTAAACTGTGGGAGTGTTTGCGTGTTAGTTTACCTCCGTTGGGTCCAGGGTCAGGGGGGCCCAGGCTGGTGCCCCCCCAGGATCTTCCCGTCCATCCTCTTTCCCTCTTCACCTTCATCCTCCTCTTCTTGTCAAACTCATCCCTCTGACGCACTGCAGAAAGACACAACCGACACATTTAGCACCGAAGCCCCGAGAGCTCACAGAGGCCACCGCTGACTTCATGGAGCACGACACCATAAACATCAAAAGGTGCTATTTAACGATGTCAAATCAACAGTGTAATTACTTTTTAACGAATGAGATCACAGTGGAGACAAATTGGCAGCTATTATCTCACACCAGTGGTGCTGCTGGGGCTTCAGTTTTTCAGAGTTAATGGTTCCCTGTGGAGTTTTAGATCTCTAGTAGCGCTATGGAGCTGTTTTTCTACGAGTGGGTCACAGTTTTGTTTGTCTCGTGCAAGAAGAAGCACATGCACAAGAGTGGTGCGGTACACACTCCTGCCAATGGTTTCACACTATTCCACTGATCAACAGGTGGCGGTAAAAGCCAAGATATGCTGCAATGTACCAGCAAAGGTACTGAAGGAGAAGACTGTAAGAAATGCAGGATTTAAAATACTTTGCTTTGCAAACGATAGAATACTTTGCAAATGTGTTTTGAAGAAGGAACCACAGAGCCCCTTCAAAACCTAATTTTCCATGCTGTTCCTCCCTTGCAGTGATTGAGAAGCCTATTTTTCTGTAAAATAATTGCTCTTTGGCTTAGCTAAACAGAACAAAAATGTTGTAGGTAATTGTCCATTTGCCTGCCAGTCTTTTAACCATTTACCATTATTGAAAGTTCAGATATTTGGTACATTTCTCTGAAAAAACAGCAGCCTCTTCTTGTTTTACCATTAAAGAGATGACTGTCATGACATCATTGATATCATTCTTGGGTAAAGTCAAATGAGTAAATGCATAAAGGTTTGTAGTGTTACAGTAGCAGTAAATGCATTGGTAGGCAAGTTCTGATGTGTGTAATTTTTTTATTAAGTGTGTATGTATTGTATGTGGTGTATGTATTCACTGCGTTCTGTCCCTGTACCTAGTTCAGCCATCACCTCCTGCTGCTCACTCTCGCCTCTTCGACTCATGCTCTGCACCGTCCTGTCCTTCAGCAGTGGCGCGTTCAGACCAGGCCACAGAAAACCACCACGACCTGTCAGTTAAAGACACATGAATGAGGGAAAAAGTGAAAAAAAAAACCATCAGGGTTAGGGAGAACACAACAGCATAAAATATATAGTACCAATCATTTTCCAAGTCTGTATTTGTTATCATTGTACATGTAATGGAGAACTGAGTACATAAAGAAATTAGCACATAATCTACCGCAGATATATTTCAGTTTATGGTGTCTGAGGGTTTCAGGAAATTCATCTGAAAAGAAAACTTCTTTTTAAGACTTTTCCGCCAAGACAGACGGATGCGTAGAGATTGCAAAGGAGCGATAAACTCAAGACATTGAGTGAAGTGAAAGGGAAGAAAAGATAAGACATGCCGAGTAGACTGACACAGAGGCCAAATGAAGACTGATAAAGAATTGATTTAAGAAAAGTGAAAACAGGAGAAAGAGGAGAGGCAGAGTGGATGAAGGCGAACTCCTCTCCCCAGTACAGCGGTATAATAAATTAATAAACTTTAACTTATTAATATTCTAGTGTGTCGTGCCCATCAGCAGCAGCAGAAGCAGCACACAACTTATCAACAAAGGAGGAGACATTTTAACCCTTCCGAACAAAGGAAATACTGACAACAGTGCAGTTTTTCATGTTTGGAAGGCTTGAAGCAGACATCCAGGAAAAGTTACACTTTGTTCTGCATAAGAGATTAAAAGAAATTAGATTTTGCAAGTTTCTAACTTTTAACTGCACCTGGGGAATTCGAGACAAAACATCTGCAGAGAAAGAAAGACAGACCTGCAGATGGCTGATGACAGAGACAGACAGATTATGCATCATCACCTTCTCCGATCATCTGTCCGCGGTTCAGGTCTCTCTTCATTTTGCGCTTGGCTCTCTTCCCTCGGCCCTTCTTGGCTCCAGCACCCGACTCCGCCAGCACACCTTTCCACAACTCATCAGCCGTCACTGCAAACACAAACACACAAAAGACAACCATAATCACAACAACTTTAAAGATCTGTAAAAATGCTATTGTTTAACCATTTCATTTGTATAAGAAAAGAAAAGAGGAAAGGGAACTAGGGTGAATCATCTGACGAGCCGAACTTTGCTGAGCCCTCAAAAAAACGCTCGAAAATTCAATCAAAACATATTAAGGTACCCACAAACTACAGAAAATAATGATTTATGAAGTCCACCTGCACCCGATCACAACCAGATTTAGTCATGCGGAAGTGTTTAACTGTATCCTTTTTCCTCCTCTAAAATATCGGAACTGGCATTTTTATCTGTTCACCATAGCCTGATAAACTCATTAAGGAAAATGTTGTGAGTCGCAACTTCAATCAAATGAGATCAATGCCATGAGAGCAGCATATATGCTGTCTGTATTTTGGTAAATTCCTGTAAAGTGAATAATTGAGCAGACCGATCGGATCACATCCGCTGTGCCCCCAAATCAGATGTAAAGTAGTGATCTCAACTACACACCTGTACTGTTTCGTAACCGCATCTTGCACGGTTGTGACACTATTGATGTGCCTTTCTTTCTTCCCTGAGTCTGACTGAAGAGCCTAAATGATGCCAACGGATCCAGTTTCTCAGCTGCTACACTACTGTTAACCTCAACTCACTCTACAACTGGAGTAGTCTCTGAGAATAATTTCATAGGTATAATACAGCTGAACTTAATAAAAGCCAGCTGTCCTGAGGACGTATGGACTCTGGCGGCTGTAAGTGTCGGCTATAAAGATGTCCAACAGGTGACATATGAGATAGCCTTGGGACTGTAATTAAAATACAGTAAACTCCTGGTGGAGGCACATTACAGGTTCAGTAAAGTAACCCATAGTTTATATTAAGACCCACGGACAGTAAAAGTTCATTAACACAACCGAAAGTCTGCTGAGAGTAAATATTTAAAGACAGTCATGAAGAAATATGAGCCCAGAGACAGAGTTAATGGGAAGTAGTCTCGCTTTGCCACACCCTCCTCCAGCGCTGGAGTAGAGCAGTAACCCATGACAGGCATTCTGGGATAAAGGGTAAAAAAACTCTTGGGTCAGTTTGCATGTCTTGGAACCAATCACAATCGTCTTGGGTGACGCTAAGCTCTGGATACGGCAGTGGTGCCTCTGCACAATAATCTCTAGAGGAGACTAGTTTTTGGAGGAGGACCATTTGCAGAATGGGAGGGGAACCCTGGCATTAAAGTGATAGCTCAGCTATTCTGAAGTGAGGTTGTACTCATCCATAGTGTACATTTATAAATTTGCACAGCTGAACGGCATGTTTTTAAATTCTATGTACTTCTGACAGTACATCCAGTAGAATCACTTTAAAAAGCATCCGCTTTATGAAGCAAAGTGAAGGTATTTCAGCTGAGGAGCAACTTCATTTGGTGGTATCAACCACGCTACGCAAGCAAAATCCAAGTAACATCAAACAAATGGTAAATGGACTTGTACTTATACAGCTCCTTTCTAATCTTCTGACTACTCAAGGTGCTTCCACAGTGTTTGTCACATTCAACCATTCACACAGACATTCACACTGATGGCAGTGGACATCTACATACCATGTAATCTAACCATTCACACCACATTTACACAGCCATGCGCAGCACGCGGAGCAATTCGGGGTTCAGTGTCCTGCCCAAGGACACTTGAACATGTGAACCGGGGGAGGTGGGGATCGAACAGCCAATCTCTCAAGTGGAGGACGATCCACTCTACTACTGAGCCACAGTCACCCAACAAACATTTTGTAGCAACTGATACTTGAAGCACTAAACAATATATTTCCAAATAAGCTTTGCACAAAGCTTATAGATGCCTTTTTAAATTCAATTAATAAATACATGACAAATAATACAATTAAAGGATAACACCTCACTTTGGGCTGTAATTGACACATTATGATACTGTTGCTCCATGGGGACAAGGGATTTTGGAAATAAGTGTTTCAAATACTTACACTTGTTAAAGAAGCTGCCATGTCTGGTTTGCTGCCACGCTGTTGCAGGGAACAGAGGAAGTGCAGGGTTTCTTTGGAGAGAGGCAGCTGAGGCTCGGCTCGCCAACTGGGATACATGAACTGCTCCCGCTACGGTACGGAGCTGTGCTGCACCTGAGAGAGAGCAACATCCACCAAAGGGACAGAGAAGATATATCAAAACTCCTTTAAGCGCGGGCCCAAGCAGATCTAAAATACAAAAAGCTTAGAATAATAAGAATTACTTTATTAATCCCGCAAGGGGAAATTCAATTTTTTCACTCTGTTATTATACAGGTTACACACAAACAGGACCTATATACATGCAATTAATGGAGGGATGTCAGAGGGAGGGGGCTGCCAATCGCTCAGCACCCTGAACAGTTTGGGGGTTCGGTGCCTTGCTCAACAGCACCTCGGCAGTGCCCAGGAGATGAACTGGCACCTCTTTTCTCTCCGGTTCCCAGCCGAGTCACCTATGGACTGAGCTACTGCCGCCCGCAACACAGGCTCAGCAATATTACTGGTGGTACTTCATCTTGAGAAATGATCAATGAATGGAATAGACTGGATTAGACATCCTGCACCATGCATATATCTATTTTCCATTAAATAAATAAATAAATAAGATAACCTCTCAGGTTATTTCTTTGGTTGCCTCAATATATCCAAACATTAATAGACTACAAAGGAGAGATTTCACTGAAACAAAGTGCTGTTCTTCTATGTGTGAGTATGCCGAATAAAAGCATGGACGCACCCATAGCTTAACTAGTCTTTACCTTTTCTGTCAGAAGCGTTTTACATTTGCTAATAAGCACGAAGACACTAAATTGGCACAATTTTGAATGAAGTTTGGTGGGGCAAATACAAACATCATTGTTAAGGCTACTTTGGGATAATTTCTATTTAACAAACACGATGAAAATGTTAGTAATCATCGGTACTAACATTTAAGGACCTAATGTTGTTTTTAACTACATGCGATACATATTTCTGAGTGTACAGAAAAGTAAATTATGTTCTAGACATGTTGACAGCTCTGCAGTAACGACATGCTCGTCTCGGGTCTGTGGTAAACTGACCTTATTTTAACCAACTGGTCACATTTATCAACATAAATACAGTAAATAAACTCCAGCATACACACTAAACTGTTTTAACACAGCTGTAGGGGATAAGAAAGAGGAATAATTCACCTCCGACTGTGATGCGGAGGGCACAGCACATCCGTATGGTCGCCGCCATGTTGGTGTTATGAGGGGTCCTTCAGAGGACAATGAGGCCTCTGAACTACGCCTGTTGAAAAATAGGAAAATACCGAGTTGGGTTTTTAATTAGCCCATTCAATTTTTTAGCTTATTATTGTTATATTATTATTTGTTTTATTATTATTATTATTATTATTATTATTATTATTATTATTATTATTATTATTATTAGCAGCAGCAGCAGCAGAAGTAGTAGTAATAGTTGTAGTAGTAGTACTATTAATATAATAGAGCATGCTCCTAATTAAAAGCTTGTTTGAAAATATAAAAATATCTATTTTTTAATTAATGACATTAAAAGGTTGAATATGTAGAATATTTATTAAAAGCTATATTTTCAAAAACTTAATACACCCAAGGGACGTTTTAAAGGTATACAGAATTAAAGTATTGCTTTTCCATAAAAAAATATTAAGTCTAAATTAATATTTTACAATTTTTTTTGACGGGTTTGACAATGACTTTCTATCATATTTTGTTTACATTGTACCAGCCAATAGCGACCGGCATTGCTGGTTGCCAGGGTTGTCTGTTGTTGGGTGCAGCTACTATAGGCTGGCGCTGGGTGAATTGAAGTTTGCCAATCCTGCAGCTGCTTATTGTCCCAGGAGCTGAGTGACCGGAGATGGGCAAGAATGAGAGTCAATATAGGCAAAGCATTCACTCCATGGACTGAGATAAAGGAGTTCAACGGCATTGAAACGCACGCCCAAATGGCTACGTTTCTCCTTGTTCGGTAAGCTAACTTTCATTTTTTCTTAGCTGCAACGGCTAATGCTAACAGTAACTGTCAGTCAAACTCCTCTGCAATACTGGTTTTTGTGATTTGCCGGAGGGGACGGGTTCAAACAGGCTCAAACAGACTCCGGTCTCCTGTAGGCTATTGGGCCGGGTCTGACCAACCTGGCAACCTGAGTGCTTTTAATTATTTTACTACGATCTTGAGACAATAGATGGCGGTGTTCTGCTCATTCGCCATATTCAACCTTTAAAATATGTCAATCTTTTGGAACTCGTGGATACAATATAATAAACCAGACAAGAAAATAATAAAATAGTTCAAAAACACAACCGAGGAAATATCCTCCTTCTCTCTTCTGCCCTTCTGCCTCTGCTCATTTTCTCCTCCTTCTCCATCTTCATTAATTTTATCCTCGGCTACTCATTCTAATTTCCTGTTAAACAACACAGAACATCATCTCCTGTTCCACTAAAACACTGCTGCATGATACAATCAGTTACACAAACACACACACACACACACACACACACACGCGCACACACACACACACACACACACACACACACACACACACACACACACACACACACTCACACACACGTATCTCTATGGCATTTGCAGCATTTACTTTACTCTTCACTCTATTGATATTATTGGTTAGATTTGATTAGGTTAGTTTATCAAAATTGAACCATCTTTGTTGCTTTTTAAACTGAGTTTGTTAGCACGATGAGCTGCATCATTTTATAAAACACGGCCTGTGAATTATTTCAACATGAATTATGTGTTTGTGCCTCTGATGAGCTCTGAGTTCCACGATGAAGACAATCAGACGAAAAACGAATTAAGGAGATTTCTCCAAGATGATGTCTATTGATTGACAGCACATTTAAAAATCCCACAGAGCTTTGGGTTCCCCTCTTTCTTCTGATACGAATCATCACATCAAGAGGAGAGGAAACACGATTATTCTAATGTGGAGACGATGCAGAAGAAAGGTGAAGTAGATGAAGAAGAGCAGCGGAAGGAGAGGGTGGAGGAATTAAATCCTGTTTACAGATGGTAATAAAATAAAAATAAAAAAGAATTATTCACACAGAACAAATGACATTGGGAATGGGAAAGAATCTGCTGGGAAAATGAGAAAAATGTTTAAAAATATTCAAGCATGGGTAAAAAACGTTGTGACTGTCGATAAAGAAGTCAGCAGCACCGCATGTCATACTTGCAGAAAGTAACCCCTCGGCGGAGGTAATAAGACTTTATCGATCCCCAGGGGCGAATTCACAAAGTACCCAGCAGGTTATATAGCATCCGCTTTAACAACTGCAATATGAAAGTGATGAATTCAAGAAGTCATTATTATGAAATACACCATTCTGCAAAAGTGGTTCTTTTAATGTTGTAGCAAATTTGAGAGGAGTTAAACTTTGGTTAACTTTAACTTGCAAAGTTGCGGCGTCAACCAATAGCAAAGCGGTATGTGTCGTTGACCCTGTTTGGCTGTCATTGGCTGTAGTTTTCTGAGTGATCCAAGATGGGGAAGATGTTGCTTGCTCAGACCATCGTGTAGGAGCCATATTGTTCATTTTCTGTTTAGTTTATATGTTGTGCACACTTATGCTTATGGATGGCGGTGTTTGTTAGGGCCTCAGGTTTTCTATAAAGTTATGTGTGTTATTCAGCGGCGTGTAACAGGCGAGTTCATTGTGAGTTCATTGTGAATGAAGTAAAGAAGATTAGTGTGCCTCGACGATATAAAATAAAGCAAACGAAAAGGTAAATGTTTGGACATTGACTCGTGTGACACTACACATTGTTACGACCCAGTGGAAGCAGTGTGTGCCGATACTGACATAGGGCCACTTTACATCCATATCCAAAAAAACAACTTTAAAGGTAAATTGTGCAAGCAGTTTATAGTTTAACATTACGCTTGCTGTCAGGTGAAAGCCTCAAGTGGCTGTAGTTATTATTGCAGGAGCAACGAGGAAGTACAAATCCATCGTTAATGTAAACGCATGGAAGGCGTGCTAACGTGTGCTCACGCTAACAGTTAAGCTGTTGCCGCACGCATAAGCCTGTCAGTTAAACAAAGATCTAATTTTAAAAATGCCGTTCTGCCGAACCAGTGTGCCTAGGTGGTAAAAGAGCAGCATGTGTATGGCCCCTAAGGTGACATAATTATCAATCACACTCACTCATCTTCAACCGCTTATCTGGGGTCGGGTCGCGGGGGCAGCAGCTTTAGCAGGGGACCCCAAACTTCCCTTTCCCGGGCCACATTAACCAGCTCTTACTGGGGGATCCCGAGGCGTTCCCAGGCCAGTGTGGAGATATAATCTCTCCACCTAGTCCTGGGTTTTCCCTGAGGCCTCCTCCCAGCTGGACGTGCCTCGAACACCTCCCAAACTCCGGAGGAGACAGGTTTGGGTGTTGTTGACTAAATCTGACACCTTGGTTGTGTTGCCTAGACTTAAATAGTTCAGTTTCACATTACATTAAACAGTTGCATGATCACTACCATCACATCACCGTGTGGATGTTTCACAGCATTACACAGAACATTCTTATATTTTGGAGTCATTGACAATCGACCTATTCTGTTGTTTAGGTATGAGGATGGTTAGATCGTTGCTGTGTTCAACCTCCTATCACCTCACTCACCTGCATTTGCGCATGTCTGACTGTGCCATAACGCAGGATGAACTCACGGGGGTGCCTTGGGCCAAATCAAGCTGTATGCGCCTGCAAACCTTCTGTTTTGTGCATTGAATGTGCATTATTATGTGATAACAGGCCATTTGTATAGTCACTCTTTTCCCACCCAGTCCAACCATATTCACACTGCTGGCTCTGAGCGTGTGCAGCAGGCCACCAATCAGCACCTCTAGCTTTTGGACATGATTGCCACGCAGCATAGTGATTACCCACTGTACAAGTCTCAATTTCACCTTATTCAAGATGATTTCTTTAATACAACAGTCCCTTTTCACAATGCGGTGGAGAGCTGCAATCAAAGAGCTGCTTAGGAAAGGATAGACGCCCAGCTGTGTGGCAGCTGGAGGCGGGGAGTTGCTGCTAAAAGAATTAATTCCTTCACTAACTTTTCTCCAAAATAATTGCCCCATAATGACAGCTTCATCCAGGATTGTATGTAAAAGAGTGAGTCACTTTCCTCTGCTTTATTCAGTAGCGAGCAGGGGAGTGAATTGTGGGAAATCTTTTTTGGATGGTAAACAGTGCGGCTGGAGTTCAGTGCTCAAGTCAAAGTAAGAGAAGTTTGCCTTGGAAATACAGAAGTGCAGCTATAAGAAAGTGTTGGTTGATGCAGTTTGGTTTCTGCAGCATCTGCGTGGGCTGTTTCTAGCCACAAGGGTCATCTGTTTGCCTGTTTCATTGAAGATTAGATTGTATCATATGTAAAGTTGGAGTTATCTCAGGCATCCATGATCCTGGATGTAAAAATAGAGCAGTTCAAAGGCCTCAATGGAAATATTTCATAAGTGCTGATGATGTGCAACTGTCTGCATTAGAAAATATTTGGTTCTTTGATAAAAGATTGCTCTGCACAGGCTAAGTGGCTCTGCAGCATCATTCAGTTTCTAGAGGTGATGACATTATCAACTCACTACTCTGTAGAGGAGCATAATAGATTCATACTCTCAACACACTTTGGTCTAAACAACATGATGGATGCAGACTTCTGTGTTGTTTTGTCTCTGATGTGATGCAGGCGGCACTAAAATAACGCAACTCCCACTATCCATCCATCTATCCATCCATCTTCAACCGCTTGTCCCTATCGGGGTCGTGGGGGGACTGGAGCCGATCCCAGCTGACATCGGGCGTGAGGCGGGGTACACCCTGGACAGGACGCCAGTCTATCGCAGGGCAGGATCCACTATCCTATAGATTTTAAATCCTGTTCAACCAATTGCTCACCTGTTGTAGGTTGACTAAATATGTGTTTTCCTTTTTGTCTTGACGAAGACACAGCAATGTTGAAACATTAGTCTGTTAGTCTGCACAATTAATGAGCAGTGGCGCTCCCCGGTACTGGGGCACAGAGGACTACTAGCTTAGCCTCAAGGCTGCAAATGAATCAGTATGCTCCAGTCCTTTCTTTTCCCTTGGAAGTTTTAAAGACATGTCATGCTACTGGCATAGCTAATAACACAAGAGTAAAGTCACTGTATGAACTGCTAATGCTGGACATAAACTAAAGACCTGCTGGACTTAAATACGCATCCAGATTCTTCATTCTGAATGTATTTGGCAACTGTGCGGCAGTGTTTTGTTTCCGATTACAACAGCAGAGCATTTCAAATTTGCTACAGCTCTGATCTGAGCTTCTGACTTGTTTCCTCTCCATCACAAAGACAGCTGAGGCTCTGCTGCAGACATCTGCTGTACCAAACGAAGCAAAGATGAAATAATTGAAACTGATTTTCCAAAATATACACCTACATGTAAGTTCACAGGAAACAGCTGTGCACAGCTTCAAGATCCAATCTGAAGTTGGATGGAGCTGGGATAGGAGTTACCTGAGGTCACCAAAAGTTCTTTCTTATTTCCTAATAAGAAAGAGGAATGAATCATCCTGACCCAGCAGGTGCATGAGAACAAACAAGAGACAAATAGCAATTTGTACACGCCCACACACTGAGACAGGGCCTAATCAAGCTGATTAGGGGAAAACACCTGGGTGTACCATGGGTGTGTTAAAAAAACATTTTCACAGCAAACTGCTTCTGCTACTATATAACTGTATGTGTTTATTTTGTTATCTAATGAAGGAGGCAAGTAGGTCTTTAAATGCTGTTCTATTGTAACCACAAAAAGCACTGTTTGAAGAACAATAGAGTAACTATTAAAGGATTGATCTTCTCGTCCTCATACTAGTTGTATTATACTTGAATTTTCCATTTTGCATGAAAGACTGAAAATGTCCTGGCTTAAAGTACCAGCTCATGTCATCTCTACTAATCTTTCTCCTCAATACACTCCGCTGCACTCTTCTCTGGATCTTAAATGGCACCTCCACCTCTATCCTCAGCCCTGCTTTTCTCTAACAGCCTTCCTTCACAATATCATTTTAGCTTCTCCAGATAAGAGGGTTTGATGGTTTGTCTATGAACTGCAACTCTGACCCTTTACTGCCTAGATTGTTTGCACTTTGGTATTTGTACAGCTGTACTCCAGGGAGCTGCTCTGTATCTTGCACGTCTGTGGATATCTGTGCTCCTAGGTAGCGCAGCATCTTGAGTAGAACAAGTAATGATTTATTTGCTGGTATCAGTTGTGAACACTAAAAGTTGCGATAGCTTCCTGCTCGAACACCAATCAGCCAGTTACAGATCACATTTCTTTAACCTATCAGTCGTTTATTAGAAACATATATATCTTTTTATGATATTCCTTCCATTCCTTTGTGTTATGCATTGCTTTAATATGACCAAGACCATCAATTAATCAAAATTCCATGGAAATCTTCTAAACATCCTTTCAGACTGGAGCCACAACACTAAACTGACTATCGCCAGATGACTTTCATTCTGCCTCGACTCCGCCTAGATCCACTCAACCATCTGGGATCGATCCATTGCAGAGGGACTTCGGGGTCCACAAGAAAAGGTCGAGCCGATCAGGACCGCCGGGCGGGGTTTTATAGATGTGACTTAGCGGAGAAGCGACTGTTGTGATTCAGACAACAATGGCGTCTCGCAACAAGGAAGCAAGTGTCAACATCGATGCTGCTATATCACCCGTGTTGTCCAATCTAGCGAATATTTTTTCTTTAAAAGAACACCAGAGAACAGCTCTGAAGGCTTTTGTTGGTGGAAACTATGTTTTCGCCCTTCTCCCGACTGGGTTTGGCTTTTCCCTGCGTCGCTCTCATCAGCGTTAAAGGTTGGTTTTGATTTGAGTGGTTGAAGTAGCATGTCAATCAAGATAATGGACAAGTGGTTTATCCAATCATATGCAAGGATTTTTGATAAGGCCCAGCCTCCTGAAATCACCTTCTTATGGAGAGATCCCAGATCTATGAGTGAAGCGAGGCGGAACGAAATTCATCAGGCGAGAATCAGGTTACCACGCCGCTGCCTGCAAGTACAAAAAATAAAAATACTCTTGGCTCAGTGTGGGATCAGAATCAGAATATACTTTAATAATCCCAGGGGGAAATTATTTAATAATAATTTGATAATATGCTCACATGTAACGCTATTATATTTGGTACCAACAGCAGACACTGGCAGGCTATTTGGTCTTTACAACCTATGTCAGTCAAACTCTGACACACACCATACCCATTTTCAGACACTACCTATTTGACAAACTGTTTGTGGCAGTGGGGTGTGGTTAAGGTGTCGACTGCTGGAGTCGAGGGAGGAGTGGCTCAGCCGGTGATCAGACAGCTGGACAGAATCAGGTAATCAGTCAGCTACATAAGCATGTTTGTAACCTGGTTCTGCCTCTTGCAGTAGGCTGGGTCCTGTGAGAGGACCCGAGCGGCGACGACCCAGAAAGAGGCAGCGGACACCTGACCACGGCCGTCAGAGGGACGGCTGCTCGTTGGTGTAGTTTGTTTTATGTTGAGGAACGTTTGGGGAAAGCCTGGAATAAACGGTTAACCACCGACAACGCTGTCTCTCCCTCATTTCCCGTCTGTCCTGTGAGCAGTGAGGCTCACATCTGGCGCCCGAACAGGGACATGACGGAAGCCCAAAGTCCGCTGTCGCTGGCCCTCCAGCACCTCGCCGCGATGCAGGAGAGCACCACCGCTCTCCAGCAGCAGCAGTCCCGTGCCCTGGCCGACATCGTGGCGGCCCAGAGGGAAGATCGTGCTCTCCTGCAGGAGCTGCTGCAGCGCCCGGCCACCCAGCCCGACCCGGAGCCCAGTCGCGGCCGGCCTCCGCCTGTTGCCCTTCAACGGATGACAGCAGAGGATGATCCGGAGGCGTTCCTGGACATCTTCGAGGGCACGGCGGAGGCGTGCGGGTGGCCGGAGGAGGAGAGGGCGGTCCGGCTTCTCCCCCTGCTTACCGGCGTGGCGCAGCTGGCCGCGCACAGCCTGCCGGCGGCCTCTCGCCACGACTTTACCCACCTGAAGAGAGCCATCCTGGACCGGCTGGGCAGTACGCCAGAGGGACACCGGCGGCGGTTCAGGGGGCTCTCTTTTGAGGAAGCCGGCCGCCCCTTCGCCTTCGCGCAGCGGCTCCTCGATGCAGCGAGGCGCTGGCTCCAGCCGGGGACCCACTCCGCCGAGGACGTCGTTGGACAGGTGGCGCTGGAGCAGTTTATCGCCGGCTTACCCTCGTCCACCGCCAACTGGGTCCAGTGCCACCGTCCCCCCACCATCGAGGCAGCGATCGTCCTCGTGGAGGACCATCTCTCCCTTCCCCGGCGGAGCATGAGGGAGGAGGCCAGGCCAGCGGCGATCTCCGCGGGCCGTCCCACCCCGGCCCCGAGGAGGAGATTCCCGGCGGCCGCTGCACCGCACCCTGCCCCGCACACACACACACACCCGGAGCCCGGTCCGCTCTGGCCCACTAATAACACACTGCCTTCTGTTCCGCAGGGCCCAGCCTACGTGTCTGATCGACCGGCACCCCGGGGGGTTCCTCAGACGCCAGGGCAGGGGTGCTGGCGGTGTGGGCAGCCCGGCCATCTCCGGGCGGAGTGCCCCCTCATGGAGGTGGGGCAAGTGGTGCGGGTTGCGGGACCGCCAGCTCCCTCCCCCGGTTCGGAAGGGACGTACCGTATACCGGTATGTATACAGGGGGGTACACACCAAGCTCTGCTAGACTCTGGTTGTGAACAGACCATGATCCACCAGCGCTTGGTTCGACCGGGGGCTTTGCTAGAGGCATCGTGGGTGAAGGTGAGGTGTGTGCATGGGGATATTCACGATTATCCGGTGGTGGCTCTAGAAATTCTTTTTAGAGGGAAAAAGCATAGAGTTAGGGCTGGCACTCGCCTCACGCTACCTCTAATCTTGGGCACGAATTGGCCGGGGTTTGCTAGCCTAGCGGGGGAAACTATGAGGGTGCGGTCACGTACGTCAGGGAAATGCGGGTGGTGTGCCGTGCTTAGTGGTGAGACGGGGGTGCCGCATCCCGACGCCATCGGGGGGGGGGGGCGTGGGGCCGGCGGGGCCAGCACGGCTGGCTCCGGGGGCCCTGCAGATAGCCCCCATGGAAGATTTTCCACTTGAGCAGTCTCGGGATGAGACCCTCCGTCATGCCTTTAACCAAGTGATGAAAATTGATGGTTGCCAGGTCCACCCTAACACAGCACTCACTCACCCATATTTTATTGTCATTAGGAACAGGTTATACAGAGCGAGTCGTGACGCTCGGACAGGCGAAGAACTCACCCAGTTGTTGGTGCCCAAAAGCCGTCGGGAAACAATTTTCCAGGCGGCTCATCATAACCCCATGGCGGGCCACCTAGGCTATGACAAAACACTGAACCGGATCATGGCCCGATTTTATTGGCCGGGCATTCGCGCAGATGTAAGTCGGTGGTGTGCATCATGCCGCGAATGTCAGTTAGTCAATCCGCCGGCCACCCCAAAAGCGCCGTTGCGCCCACTACCACTAATGGAGGTCCCATTTGATAGAATTGCCATGGACCTCATCGGGCCATTAGACCGGAGTGCACGGGGATATCGCTTTGTGTTAGTCCTAGTGGACTATGCAACCCGATATCCCGAGGCGGTGCCTCTGCGCAATATCTCTGCAAAGAGTGTTGCACAGGCACTGTTTCAAGTTATCTCCCGAGTTGGGATCCCGAAAGAGATCCTGACCGATCAGGGCACATACTTTATGTCACGTACACTACGCGAACTATACGAATTACTGGGCATCCGTTCAATCCGGACTAGTGTGTACCATCCCCAGACCGACGGCCTGGTGGAGCGGTTTAACAAAACGCTAAAGAACATGAATTCTAAGTTCGTGCACGAGGATAGCCGTAATTGGGATAAATGGTTGGACCCTCTGTTGTTTGCAGTGCGGGAGGTTCCCCAGGCCTCCACGGGATTTTCTCCCTTCGAACTCCTGTTCGGCCGAAAACCACGGGGTGTCTTGGACCTGGTCAAGGAAAACTGGGAGGCGGGTCCAAGCACCAGCAAGAACGAGGTGCAGCACGTCCTGGACCTGCGAGCAAAACTCCACTCACTGGGTCAGTTATCACGGGAGAATTTGCTCCAGGCCCAGGAACGTCAGCAGCGTCTGTACAACAGAGGGGCAAAACTTAGACCGTTTTCACCGGGAGATAAAGTGCTTGTATTGCTACCATCATCTAGCTCCAAATTGCTCGCCAAGTGGCAAGGGCCCTTTGTGGTCACACGGCGAGTGGGGGATGTTGACTATGAGGTTGTGCATTCAGACAGGGGCGGAGCAACACAGGTTTACCACCTCAACCTCCTTAAAGCCTGGAGGGAGGTGACTGCTGTTTCTCTGGCTACTACGGTGATCATGACCATCTCTCACCGAGCCAGATAGCAGATGTGGCCTCGTTGCAGCAGCGTTTTGCTGATGTGTTCTCGCCCCTGCCAGGACGCACAGGCCTCATACACCACCACATAGAAACACCCCCAGGGGTGACCGTGCGTTCACGACCCTATCGGCTGCCAGAACACAAGAGGAAAATTGTTCTGGCGGAGCTTCAGGCCATGTTGGAGATGGGGGTAATAGAAGAGTCCAACAGTGACTGGTGTTGCCCCATTGTGCTGGTTCGCAAGTCTGATGGGTCAATACGGTTCTGTGTGGACTATCGCAGGGTCAATGAGGTGTCCAAATTCGATGCCTATCCAATGCCCCGGGTCGACGAACTCCTGGATCGGCTGGGCACGGCTCGCTTTTTCACGACACTGGATTTGACCAAGGGCTACTGGCAGATTCCCCTGTCGCTGGAGTCCAGGGAAAAGACGGCCTTCTCCACTCCGTACGGTTTGTACCAGTTTGTCACACTTCCGTTCGGGCTGTTCGGGGCCCCAGCTACTTTCCAGCGCCTCATGGACCGGGTACTGCGGCCTCACTCTGCATATGCTGCGGCCTACTTGGATGATGTAATCATTCATAGTGAGTCCTGGGAGCAGCATATGCAGCAGGTGGGGGCGGTGCTCGAGTCTCTGAGGAAGGCGGGGCTCACGGCCAACCCGAAGAAGTGTGCGGTTGGACGGAGGGAGGTACGGTATTTGGGGTACCACTTGGGGGGCGGGCAGGTGCGGCCACAGGTGCAAAAGACCGCAGCAGTTGCGGCCTGCCCAACACCCAAGACAAAAAAAGAGGTCAGGAGGTTTCTGGGGCTGGCCGGTTACTATAGGAGGTTCATTCCGGCCTTTTCAGAGCTGACCAGCCCCCTCACCGACCTGACCCGCTACTACCTCCTGGGGCGCTCATTCACCCTCTGGTCGGACCATGCCCCGCTCCAATGGCTCCACCGCATGAAAGATGCCAACGCGCGGATCACTCGCTGGTATCTGGCATTACAGCCTTTCCACCGCATGGTCGTGGCTGACTTTCTCTCCCGCTCCGCGGAGGGGGGGGGGGAGTGGGCTTGCGGCCGGTGGGATCCCGGCCTAAGTCGGGCGGTGGGGGTATGTGGCAGTGGGGTGTGGTTAAGGTGTCGACTGCTGGAGGAGAGGGAGGAGTGGCTCAGCGGTGATCAGACAGCTGGACAGAATCAGGTAATCAGTCAGCTACATAAGCATGTTTGTAACCTGGTTCTGCCTCTTGCAGTAGGCTGGGTCCTGTGAGAGGACCCGAGCGGCGACGACCCAGAAAGAGGCAGCGGACACCTGACCACGGCCGTCAGAGGGACGGCTGCTCGTTGGTGTAGTTTGTTTTATGTTGAGGAACGTTTGGGGAAAGCCTGGAATAAACGGTTAACCACCGACAACGCTGTCTCTCCCTCATTTCCCGTCTGTCCTGTGAGCAGTGAGGCTCACACTGTTAAATTATAAACAATGTGATGAAGGCGCAAGATAGACAGAGACTAAATCATCCAATCATCTGTCTTCTCCAGGTGGTTTTAGAGATTAAATGTTGACATCTATCACACTGTCTGCCAGGACTTGTTTGTCCTTTATGGCAGAAAGTCAGGAGTTTGACACTTGAGATTTAGGTGTGTGTGTGTGTGTGAGAGAGAGAGAGAGAGAGAGAGAGAGAGAGAGAGAGAGAGAGAGAGAGAGAGAGAGAGGAGAGAGAGAGAGAGAGAGAGAGAGAGAGAGAGAGAGAGAGAGAGAGAGAGAGGAGAGAGAGAGAGAGAGAGAGAGAGATGAGAGAGGAGAGGAGAGAGAGAGGAGAGAGAGAGAGAGAGGAGAGAAGAGAGAGAGAGAGAGAGAGAGAGGAGATTTTTTTGATTTTTGAATCAACCTTTATTTTTCGTTCATTTTTTCAAAACATAACGATATATTATATTCAAATCTTAACACTCTTACTCTTAGAGTAAATAAATTAGTGAAAGAATAAATAAATAAATAAATAAATACTTGATTCACATGAGCACATCTCCAAACTGCAGTGTGTGGTTTTCCACAGAACACAACGCCTGATTAAAACACCAAACCTGCTGAAAGGAGTCCAGATCTCCTGCTGCGTTAAAATACTTAAAATCAATGAGGAGTCTGGACTTCATCATATTAATACACACAGTCACAGGTTCAACAATAAAACCATCCTCCACCTTTCTCCTCCGGCTAAAATACACCGCCATCTTGGCCTGCCCTAAAACAAAGTTTAAAAGCTGGCATTTGTTCTTGTGTTGGCGTGTGTATTTAAAACCTAGGATAAAAAGCTGCTTGGTAAAAAACCTCCCCACATTGGTAAAAACAGTTTGTAAAAACAGAAACAAGGGTAAAAGACGAAGACACTCATAAAAACAGTGAAACACAGTCTCTCTTTGGTCGCAGTAGGGACACTTGTCCTCTACTGCAGGGTTTATGGTGGACACAAAGGAGTTTACTGCGATTACTCCATGGAGGAGTCGCCAGTGAATGTCTGCATGTCTTTTGGAGAGTGGAGGCTTGTAGAAGGACCTCCACTCTGGTCTGGCTGCAGGAGCCAGTTGCAGATAACTCCTCCATGGAGTGTCAGGTCTTCTGTCCAGTTTTGTCTTGTTTATTGCTTTTTACCAGTATTCTGTAAAATGTTTTTCCTGTTGTACCATCCAGTGGTGCGGGGTGTGTGTAATCCATTAAAAACCCAGAGCAGTCTTTAAAATCCGGTGCCAGGAAAATGGCAGGAAAGGGATCGTCATCTTTCACTGCTGGATTAAAGGAGGAGTTTAAAAGCAGGCGGTCGTGTCCGTGAGTCTCTCTTTCCAGTGTTGCAGGAGTTTCTGTGTGACCCTCACTGATGTCAGTCCCAGCTGGGCAGCGAGTCTGGAGGGGTCATCCATCTGGGGCCCAGTCAGTGCCACCACCTGCCCCAGAGTAACAACCCCCCCAGTCTGCAGTCTCGTAGTTAGATTCGTACCTGCCCAGCTGGGAAGGTCCAGACGGGTCCCCCACAGGACCGGCTCCTGAAGGATCCAGTAAAGGGAGTCCGCGTTATCCCTCCTCTCCTTCTTCAGCAGGCTCCACACTCTAAAAACACTTTTATAAAAAGCAGGCAAAGGAGATGTGCTCATGTTTGGTATGTTCATTAAAAACAAATTAAAATCATGACCAAGGCTTTAAAACCCTGCAGAATGCAGCGGGACAGGGTCTCCACAGAGTGTCCTTTGGCCCGGTCAGCAGTCTTTGAATAAACTGGAGGCCGAAAGCCGCTCCCCTGCTGGCCAGATGGACCAGGCCTTGCCCCCCCTCTTCTTTAGGTAAAAAAAGGACACTCTGTGGGACCCAGTGTAACTTGTCCCAAATAAATCAACTAAAACCGACTGAACTTTTGACAGGAGAGAAACTGGAGGATCGACGCAGGCCAGCCGGTGCCACAAGGAGGATGAGACCAGGTTGTTGGCTATTAAGGTTCGGCCTCTATATGACATCTTTGGGAGGAGCCACCTCCACTCTCCAGCCGACCTTTCACCTTCTCCAGGACATTGTCCAGTTTTTATTTTTATTGGTCTCATCCCCCAGGAAGACTCCAAGATATCTGAAGCCTCCTTTTTTCCACTGTAGGCCACCAGGCAGCCTGAGCCGACCCCCCAGCTCTCCCCCAGCCATCAGAGCCTCGCTTTTCCCCCAGTTCACCCTAGCAGATGAAATAAAACCAAAGTCTTTTACAGTGTTAGTTAAAAAGTCAATATCTGTTGTGATTTAACTAAAACAACGAGATCATCCGCGTACACAGACAATTTAAAAGACACAGGACACTGGGGGAAACACACACCTGTCAGTTTAGCTCTGAGTTTGTGGAGCAGAGGCTCGATGGCGATAGAATATAACATCCCAGAGAGACAGCAGCCCTGCCTCACCCCTCTCTGGATCTCAAACGGGTGTGCCCAGTCCGCCGTTAATTTTCAGAACACTTGCAATGTCACTATAGAGAACCCGGACCATGGCTATGAAACCAGGGTTGAACCCAAAAGCAGCCATAAAGAGTGAATGGTCTTCCTTTGTCCATTTTTCCGCTCCAGCCCAAAGAAGAAGCGAGATGGGGCGTCCATCTGTGTGATGTTCATGAACCTAGACCTGACCAGAGCCCCCTGTGCTGAGACGCCCAGCAGGTTGGCTATGGCCGACTTCTTTGACTTGAGGGAGTCTAAAAGCCCTCGGTTTGCTGTGGAGTCTGCTAAGGTCTGCAGCTCCACCACCTGCGACTCCAGATCTTTCATGGACCGGGTTAAGTCTGTAGTGACACCACAAGTGAACTGCTGGCAGAGCTGCTTTATCTGGGTCTTACCAAAGTCCCACCACTGTTGTATGTTAGTGAAGGCAGGCCTGCTCTCTCTGTGGGACTCCCAAAAAAAACTTAAAAGCAGTTCTAAAAGCCTGGTCATCTAAAAGGGCCGTGTTAAAATGCCAATAGGCACTCTTAAAACGGATGTTTTTGATAAAAACATGACAGGAGACTAAAAAATGATCACTAAAACCCACAGGCTGAATAAAGAACCTCTTAAAAATATTTAAATGGTGTTTAAACAATAAAAGCGGTCCAGTCTGGCTAGAGATAAAACCCCCTCCCTACTGTGGCTCCAGGTGTACTGTCTGTGCTGACTGTTAAAAGCCCTCCACACATCACTCAGCTCATGGTTCTCCATAAGTTGTTTGAGTGTGCGAGATGAGGGAGGGTGTGGCTCAGGATGGTTCCTGTCCAGGGTTGGATTTACTGTGCAATTAAAATCCCCCCTAAAAACATAAAACCATCATCCTCACAGTTTTTAACACAGTCACTTAAAATGTTTAAAAGCGCTACCCTGTCCACTGCGTTAGTGGGAGTGTAGACATTTAAAAACACAAGTTTTACGTTTTCAAAGACAGCTTTTACTTTCAATAAAACACCTGGAACGACTTCATCAATAGTAAAAGAAAAAGGTAAAAAGCTCTGAGCAATAAAATCCCACTCCTCCACTCAGACTGGACCTGTGACTTAAAACCACCTCCCCTTTAAAAGCCCTCTTCCAGTCACTTTCATTGTCTACAGTGCTGTGAGTTTCCTGAACAAACATGACATCAATTCTTTTAGTCTCCATCAGTTTAAAAAGGGTGGCTCTTTTAAAATCAGACCTGGCACGGTTCGGGTTTAAGGTGCTGATGTTAAAATCACACATGGATAAAAAAAGAACAACAGTAAAAAGAGCAGTCAGTAAAAGAAAAAAACATCTAACAATCCTCTTCATCATTGACGATTTGAGCTCTCACCTTCAGTATTAACTTTTTTAATCTAAATATTTCTTGCTCGGTTAAAATTTCCTCTCCATAGCTCTTCCTGGTGAGCGGCTTGGCTGAACTAATAAAAAGGTGCAGGTCGGGAAAGAACTCACCTACATTAGTCAGCCTGGCTCCTTTCGTTTGCTCAGGAAGGCTTTAATTTTTTCGGAGAGTAGTGAGACTGAGGGTCCAGCTGAGTCAGGAGGAAATCACTCTCTGACTCAGTGGACCTCTGTGAACTCGTTTTCTTTACTTTGCTGTTTATTTTTCCACTTTCAATATTCTTTCTTTTCTGAGACATTTTGAGGAGATCGTCTTCTGACAGATCCTCCTCCATCATTTCTTCACACATATCGTTTGTCGTATTGTTTATTGATTCGTTAGTCGCAACCACGGGGACCGGCGCCGCGGGAGGATTCTCCGCGACGGACGGTCCCACCGGAGCAGAAAAAACCGGCCTTGCGACAACAACGGGGGTGCCCCACACGGTAACCGGGGCAGGGGTGACATCCGCGGGTGGATCTCCCCCCGGAGCCGCAGCCGCAGCAGCAACGGGCGGATCCCCACTCGGAGCCGCAGCCGCAGCAGCAACGGGCGGTCCTCCACCCGGAGCCGCAGCCAGCAGCAACGGGCGGACCCCCGCCCGGAGCTGCCGCCGCAGCAACGGGCGGACCTCCACCCGGAGCCGCAGCCGCAGCAACGGGCGGACCTCCACCCGGAGCCGCAGCAGCAGCAACGGGCGGATCTCCACCGGAGCCGCAGCAGCAGCAACGGCCGGACCCCCACCCGGAGCCGCAGCACCGGGCGGACCGCCCGCCGGAGCCGCAGCAGCAGCACCGGGCGGACCGCCCGCCGGAGCCGCAGCAGCAGCACCGGGCGGACCTCCCCCCGCAGCAGCCCGCTGCGCTCCGCAGTCCTTCGGACAGGACCGGACCAAGTGCCCCTCGCCCCCACAACCAAAACATTTCATCGTTTCCGATGAAACAAAGACGACATAATTAAAACCATCAATTTTAAAAGAAAAAGACAGGTTCAGATCGGTGTTTCTTTCTTTTAAAACCATATAAACCTGTCTCCTGTGACAAACAACATGTTTTAATTTAAGGGATTTACATCCCAGCGACACCATTCTGATGGGTGAGACTATCTGTCCGTATTTTGACAGTTCTCTCCCCAACAATTCATTTTTGATGAACGGGGGAGCGTTTGAAATCATGATTTTTGTGGCCGGGTTGACGAGAGGGGAGACGGGAGTGAAGGTGTCTCTGATAACCACTCCCCTTTCCACCACCTCGCCAACCTTAGCCGTACTATCTAAAAACAGGACAATGGCCCCGTTCATGCGTGAGGCAGACCTAACACTGTCGTACCCCACCACTTCTCCTACAGCTAGTCCAGCCCTCCTCCACTGAACACTGCACTGCGGGGAAAAGCTTAATCGCATGTCTGCGAGTAAGCTTCTCAAAGTCCGCAGGCAGAGCCTCAGCGCCGGCATTATGCCTCAGGCAGCACTCTGCCCCTCCAAACAATTACACACACACGTTCACACACAACACAAAACAACCCTTACACCCAAAAAAGACAAACAAACAACTCATAAACACACTCACACCGACGAAAAAGGAAATGGCTTTTCACAAACTTACGAAATCTGAAACAAAAACCAAACGCTCTCAGCTCCACCATTCACTCGCACCCAGCACACTCACTCCCAGCATGCACTCCGAGAGAGAGAGAGAGAGAGAGAGGAGAGAGAGAGAGAGAGAGAGAGAGAGAGAGAGAGGAGAGAGAGAGAGAGAGAGAGAGAGAGAGAGAGAGGAGAGAGAGAGAGAGAGAGAGAGAGAGAGAGAGAGAGAGAGAGAGAGAGAGAGAGAGAGAGAGAGAGAGAGAGACTATCCTCTGACTTTGACTCTGAAATTCTGACTTCCAATGCA
>NC_139836.1:24662108-24827108 GCF_963691815.1 Echiichthys vipera
TCATTTCATTGCAACCACAAACCTCAAGATCCAACTGGAAACTGAGGACGAGCCAAGAAGAGAGGGAGGGAGAGAGAGAGAGGGAGAGAGAGAGAGGGAGAGAGAGAGAGAGAGAGAGAGAGAGAGGGAGGGAGAGAGAGAGAGAGAGAGAGAGAGATTTTTTTTTTTGAATCAACTTTATTTTTCGTTCATTTTTTCAAAAACAACGATATATTATATTCAAAACTTAACACTGTTACTCTTAGAGTAAATAAATTAGTGAAAGAATAAATAAATAAATACTTGATTCACATGAGCACATCTCCAAACTGCAGTGTGTGGTTTTCCACAGAACACAACGCCTGATTAAAACACCAAACCTGCTGAAAGGAGTCCAGATCTCCTGCTGCGTTAAAATACTTAAAATCAATGAGGAGTCTGGACTTCATCATATTAATACACACAGTCACAGGTTCAACAATAAAACCATCCTCCACCTTTCTCCTCCGGCTAAAATACACCGCCATCTTGGCCTGCCCTAAAACAAAGTTTAAAAGCTGGCATTTGTTCTTGTGTTGGCGTGTGTATTTAAAACCTAGGATAAAAAGCTGCTTGGTAAAAACCTCCCCACATTTGGTAAAAACAGTTTGTAAAAACAGAAACAAGGGTAAAAGACGAAGACACTCATAAAAACAGTGAAACACAGTCTCTCTTTGGTCGCAGTAGGGACACTTGTCCTCTACTGCAGGGTTTATGGTGGACACAAAGGAGTTTACTGCGATTACTCCATGGAGGAGTCGCCAGTGAATGTCTGCATGTCTTTTGGAGAGTGGAGGCTTGTAGAAGGACCTCCACTCTGGTCTGGCTGCAGGAGCCAGTTGCAGATAACTCCTCCATGGAGTGTCAGGTCTTCTGTCCAGTTTTGTCTTGTTTATTGCTTTTACCAGTATTCTGTAAAATGTTTTTCCTGTTGTACCATCCAGTGGTGCGGGGTGTGTGTAATCCATTAAAAACCCAGAGCAGTCTTTAAAATCCGGTGCCAGGAAAATGGCAGGAAAGGGATCGTCATCTTTCACTGCTGGATTAAAGGAGGAGTTTAAAAGCAGGCGGTCGTGTCCCGTGAGTCTCTCTTTCCAGTGTTGCAGGAGTTTCTGTGTGACCCTCACTGATGTCAGTCCCAGCTGGGCAGCGAGTCTGGAGGGGTCATCCATCTGGGGCCCAGTCAGCGCCACCACCTGCCCCAGAGTAACAACCCCCCCAGTCTGCAGTCTCGTAGTTAGATTCGTACCTGCCCAGCTGGGAAGGTCCAGACGGGTCCCCCACAGGACCGGCTCCTGAAGGATCCAGTAAAGGGAGTCCGCGTTATCCCTCCTCTCCTTCTTCAGCAGGCTCCACACTCTAAAAACACTTTTATAAAAAGCAGGCAAAGGAGATGTGCTCATGTTTGGTATGTTCATTAAAAACAAATTAAAATCATGACCAAGGCCTTTAAAACCCTGCAGAATGCAGCGGGACAGGGGTCTCCACAGAGTGTCCTTTGGCCCGGTCAGCAGTCTTTGAATAAACTGGAGGCGGAAAGCCGCTCCCCTGCTGGCCAGATGGACCAGGCCTTGCCCCCCCTCTTCTTTAGGTAAAAAAAGGACACTCTGTGGGACCCAGTGTAACTTGTCCCAAATAAAATCAACTAAAACCGACTGAACTTTTGACAGGAGAGAAACTGGAGGATCGACGCAGGCCAGCCGGTGCCACAAGGAGGATGAGACCAGGTTGTTGGCTATTAAGGTTCGGCCTCTATATGACATCTTTGGGAGGAGCCACCTCCACTTCTCCAGCCGACCTTTCACCTTCTCCAGGACATTGTCCCAGTTTTTATTTTTATTGGTCTCATCCCCCAGGAAGACTCCAAGATATCTGAAGCCTCCTTTTTTCCACTGTAGGCCACCAGGCAGCCTGAGCCGACCCCCCAGCTCTCCCCCAGCCATCAGAGCCTCGCTTTTCCCCCAGTTCACCCTAGCAGATGAAATAAAACCAAAGTCTTTTACAGTGTTAGTTAAAAAGTCAATATCTGTTTGTGATTTAACTAAAACAACGAGATCATCCGCGTACACAGACAATTTAAAAGACACAGGACACTGGGGGAAACACACACCTGTCAGTTTAGCTCTGAGTTTGTGGAGCAGAGGCTCGATGGCGATCGAATATAACATCCCAGAGAGAGAGCAGCCCTGCCTCACCCCTCTCTGGATCTCAAACGGTGTGCCCAGTCCGCCGTTAATTTTCAGAACACTTGCAATGTCACTATAGAGAACCCGGACCATGGCTATGAAACCAGGGTTGAACCCAAAAGCAGCCAGAGTCTGCCACAGGTACTGGTGTTCAACCCGGTCAAAAGCCTTTTCCTGGTCTATTGAAATCAGACCAGTCTCTATACCCAATGAACTGGAGAGCTCCAAAACGTCTCGAATTAAAGTGACGTTGTCACTGATGAGCCTGCCGGGCACACAGTAGGTCTGGTCAGGGTGGATGATGGACGCCATCACCTCCCTCAGTCTAAGGGCCAGAGCTTTGGACAGGATCTTATAATCCGTGCACAGCAATGAGACCGGCCTCCAGTTTTTAAGCTCCTGCAGGTCTCCCTTTTTTGGCAGCAGGGTTATTGCGGCCCTCCTGCAGCTCAGAGGCAGTCTGCCGGTCTTTAGACTTTCGTTTAGGACCTCTAGCAGATCTGGTCCTAGGGTGGACCAGAAGGACTTGTAAAAATCTGCAGGAAGGCCGTCCATGCCTGGAGCTCTGCCGCTCTGCAGGCTCATGGTGGCAGTGTGGAGCTCCTGCAGCGTCACCTCTGCTGCCAACTCCCTGTTGTCAGCCTCGCTGACCTGAGGGAGACCGCTGAGGAAGCTGCTGCACACATTTGGATTATTTGTCCACTCACTCTTAAAGAGGTCTCTGTAGAAACCGGCAGCATACTTCCTAATCTCAGATGAGTCTGAGACTTGGGAGCAGCTACCTGTGCGTAAAGAGTGAATGGTCTTCCTTTGTCCATTTTTCCGCTCCAGCCCAAAGAAGAAGCGAGATGGGGCGTCCATCTGTGTGATGTTCATGAACCTAGACCTGACCAGAGCCCCCTGTGCTGAGACGCCCAGCAGGTTGGCTATGGCCGACTTCTTTGACTTGAGGGAGTCTAAAAGCCCTCGGTTTGCTGTGGAGTCTGCTAAGGTCTGCAGCTCCACCACCTGCGACTCCAGATCTTTCATGGACCGGGTTAAGTCTGTAGTGACACCACAAGTGAACTGCTGGCAGAGCTGCTTTATCTGGGTCTTACCAAAGTCCCACCACTGTTGTATGTTAGTGAAGGCAGGCCTGCTCTCTCTGTGGGACTCCCAAAAAAACTTAAAAGCAGTTCTAAAAGCCTGGTCATCTAAAAGGGCCGTGTTAAAATGCCAATAGGCACTCTTAAAACGGATGTTTTTGATAAAAACATGACAGGAGACTAAAAAATGATCACTAAAACCCACAGGCTGAATAAAGAACCTCTTAAAAATATTTAAATGGTGTTTAAAACAATAAAAGCGGTCCAGTCTGGCTAGAGATAAAACCCCCTCCCTACTGTGGCTCCAGGTGTACTGTCTGTGCTGACTGTTAAAAGCCCTCCACACATCACTCAGCTCATGGTTCTCCATAAGTTGTTTGAGTGTGCGAGATGAGGGAGGGTGTGGCTCAGGATGGTTCCTGTCCAGGGTTGGATTTACTGTGCAATTAAAATCCCCCCCTAAAAACATAAAACCATCATCCTCACAGTTTTTAACACAGTCACTTAAAATGTTTAAAAGCGCTACCCTGTCCACTGCATTAGTGGGAGTGTAGACATTTAAAAACACAAGTTTAACGTTTTCAAAGACAGCTTTTACTTTCAATAAAACACCTGGAACGACTTCATCAATAGTAAAAGAAAAAGGTAAAAAGCTCTGAGCAAATAAAATCCCCACTCCTCCACTCAGACTGGACCTGTGACTTAAAACCACCTCCCCTTTAAAAGCCCTCTTCCAGTCACTTTCATTGTCTACAGTGCTGTGAGTTTCTTGAACAAACATGACATCAATTCTTTTAGTCTCCATCAGTTTAAAAAGGGTGGCTCTTTTAAAATCAGACCTGGCACCGTTCGGGTTTAAGGTGTTGATGTTAAAATCACACATGGAAAAAAAAAAGAACAACAGTAAAAAGAGCAGTCAGTAAAAGATAAAAACATCTAACAATCCTCTTCATCATTGACGATTTGAGCTCTCACCTTCAGTATTAACTTTTTTAATCTAAATATTTCTTGCTCGGTTAAAATTTCCTCTCCATAGCTCTTCCTGGTGAGCGGCTTGGCTGAACTAATAAAAAGGTGCAGGTCGGGAAAGAACTCACCTACATTAGTCAGCCTGGCTCCTTTCGTTTGCTCCAGGAAGGCTTTAATTTTTTCGGGAGAGTATGAGACTGAGGGTCCAGCTGAGTCAGGAGGAGATCACTCTCTGACTCAGTGGACCTCTGGGAACTCGTTTTCTTTACTTTGCTGTTTATTTTTCCACTTTCAATATTCTTTCTTTTCTGTGACATTTTGAGGAGATCGTCTTCTGACAGATCCTCCTCCATCATTTCTTCACACATATCGTTTGTCGTATTGTTTATTGATTCGTTAGTCGCAACCACGGGGACCGGCGCCGCGGGAGGATTCTCCGCGACGGACGGTCCCACCGGAGCAGAAAAAACCGGCCTTGCGACAACAACGGGGGTGCCCCACACGGTAACCGGGGCAGGGGTGACATCCGCGGGTGGATCTCCCCCCGGAGCCGCAGCCGCAGCAGCAACGGGCGGATCCCCACTCGGAGCCGCAGCCGCAGCAGCAACGGGCGGTCCTCCACCCGGAGCCGCAGCCGCAGCAACGGGCGGACCCCCGCCCGGAGCTGCCGCCGCAGCAACGGGCGGACCTCCACCCGGAGCCGCAGCCGCAGCAACGGGCGGACCTCCACCCGGAGCCGCAGCCGCAGCAACGGGCGGACCTCCACCCGGAGCCGCAGCAGCAGCAACGGGCGGATCTCCACCCGGAGCCGCAGCAGCAGCAACGGCCGGACCCCCACCCGGAGCCGCAGCACCGGGCGGACTGCCCGCCGGAGCCGCGGCAGCAGCACCGGGCGGACCGCCCGCCGGAGCCGCAGCAGCACCGGGCGGACCTCCCCCCGCAGCAGCCCGCTGCGCTCCGCAGTCCTTCGGACAGGACCGGACCAAGTGCCCCTCGCCCCCACAACCAAAACATTTCATCGTTTCCGATGAAACAAAGACGACATAATTAAAACCATCAATTTTAAAAGAAAAAGACAGGTTCAGATCGGTGTTTCTTTCTTTTAAAACCATATAAACCTGTCTCCTGTGACAAACAACATGTTTTAATTTAAGGGATTTACATCCCAGCGACACCATTCTGATGGGTGAGACTATCTGTCCGTATTTTGACAGTTCTCTCCCCAACAATTCATTTTTGATGAACGGGGGAGCCTTTGAAATCATGATTTTCGTGGCCGGGTTGACGAGAGGGGAGACGGGAGTGAAGGTGTCTCTGATAACCACTCCCCTCTCCACCACCTCGCCAACCTTAGCCGTACTATCTAAAAACAGGACAATGGCCCCGTTCATGCGTGAGGCAGACCCAACACTGTCGTACCCCACCACTTCTCCTACAGCTAGTCCAGCCTCCTCCACTGAACACTGCACTGCGGGGAAAAGCTTAATCGCATGTCTGCGAGTAAGCTTCTCAAAGTCCGCAGGCAGAGCCTCAGCGGCCGGCATTATGCCTCAGGCAGCACGCTGCCCCTCCAAACAATTACACACACACGTTCACACACAAACACAAAAAAAAACCAAACGCTCTCAGCTCCACCATTCACTCGCACCCAGCACACTCACTCCCAGCATGCACTCCGAGAGAGAGAGAGAGAGAGAGAGAGAGAGAGAGAGAGAGAGAGAGAGAGAGAGAGAGAGAGAGAGAGAGAGAGAGAGAGAGAGAGAGAGAGAGAGAGAGAGAGAGAGAGAGAGAGAGAGAGAGAGAGAGAGAGAGAGAGAGAGAGAGAGAGACTATCCTCTGACTTTGACTCTGAAATTCTGACTTCCAATGCAGCATAAGTGTCTAAGCTTTAGGCATAGTCCTCAGGTACCTTTGTAAAAGTAGCCTTTTCTATGCGCCGTGTCACAATGAGGCAACATTTTGTGCAATGTTAATTGCTAATGGTGCTGCTAATTGCTAATTTTTTTAGTTACTCTTCCCATAAATTAAGAAACAGAGTCGTCCTAATGCACTATACGGAGCGATCGATGCATCACTGCAGCCAGGTAGCCTTCTGTAATAACATCTTTGAATCGATTGGAAAAAACATCTTCAGCTTACGTGATTGGCCCTCATATTGCCACCTGTTGGTTTGGCATGCTCTTGACAGTACTACAGTGTGTTTTTTGTGCTTGTGTGGACAGGATTTTTTTGAGATGGAAGGAGGAAAAGAAAACTACCAAAAAACAGGTTTGTGTGGACCGGGCTTTATATGTAATATGCTGTTAAAACCAGAAAAGATGGAAAGACACAGCAACAGAGTGAAACTCCCCAAATCACAAATAGCAGTAAAATACAGAACAAATGTGGGTAACACAGCAGCACATTATGAATATGAAAATCTATTCCAACTGTTTTAAAGCTTTTTGAATGTACGTACTGACCTGAGGAGGAGGTTGTTTCATGCTGCTGGAGCTGAAACTGTCAAAGCATAGCTTTAGTTTGAGCCTTGACCACACAGAACATTTAACAGCTGCTGGTCAGCAGATCTGAGAAGTGCCGTTGTTTTATATGAAGTTAAAAGATCAGAAATATGGGAGTGAGTGGGAGAAATGTGTGAAAGAGAGACAGCGGATATGATGGCACCTACAGTGAAAAGACACCGATATGCCCTTGGTTTCAAATTGGATCATACTGTGACATCTTCCTCTAAGATTCTGTGGATGATGTCTGTGTTTAATCTTTCTTTTTTCTTCAAAAATACCACAAAAAGTGTACATTTTTGGTGCTCGGAAAAACAGATGACCAGTTCCTCCACAAAAGAAAATGCTGGACTGATTTCAAACAAAAAAATTACTCTAAAATGCATAATGTCTTGGGTGAATTGAAGTAAAATAATTACTTCTTGGACAAATGGACAATTGAAGATAACTTAAAGTAGTGTTACAGCACATCACACACATGCAGGGGAGAGATTGACAATTGTTTGAATGTCAGCAATTATATGTAAACATTTGCAGATGATAACCACAGGTTGATGTGTCAGTTTATAGTTAAGATGCATTAAATATTTCTGTAAATTCCAACTGCACCTTTAAATAACCTGAAATGAGGTGACACAGCAGCTGGAAATAGAAGGACAGAGGCAGATCATTAGAGTGGGATGAAAGCGTCTCCCAGAGGACTTGTCTTTAGGTCATCTCAACCTGACGTGGATCGATACTGTAACTCCCACCTGTCCCCCTCTCTGACACCTCCTCTTCCTCCTCTTCTCTCCTCACACAGACAGGATGGGACAGGAGGGCAGGGGAAGTGACACCACACCTGGGTTCAACTTCAAATTGAATTGAATTGAGCTGTGCAAACCAACTGTCAGCAAATTCATTCTGGCTTTGTTTTAATCTCTTTGTTTCAGCAGATATTTGAAGGAATTAGTCCAGCCTGAAACATGATGTCAAACCGGCCCACAGCAGCAGTTTTGGGCACCCGGTCGGCATTTTTTCATGATGTGGGGGGCGGCACAAGCAAAAATCTGGTCTGTGTGGAGCAAGTACTAGGACCCCAGGACCAGGGCTCTTGTTGTTTACCACTACGGGCTAAGCGACCAGGCGCGGCACTATAGCACTCACCTGTATGTGTTGTGTCTGATGGCCCTGAAGCACATTCGCCCATTCACTCCCATACATGCGCGGAAAAGGAGATCACCTCCGCAACCTAAAATGGCGGCACATTAAGGAAGATTGCGCCATTGAGCAGCTTTTCACAGGAGTGAATAGGCGCCATTTTTGGTACCGTTGTCATTTCTTTTTTATATGTTCATGGCAAGTACCCCTGACTGCAGCACCTCAGGTGAAGCTTCGGAACAATTTTATTATTTTACACAGTTTGGCACACCTGTCAGCAGGTGGTCCTCGGGTTTTTGTTCACCGCAACATTCCAGAGTCATTGTAAGTTTGCCTCGGACGCATAATGAATAGTAATGTGTCTACTACTCACAGAGGTGATGTTTACAGGGTCCCCAATTTCCATGTTTTAAGGTAGCAGTGAGGAGAATAAAGAAATGCATTTGTCAGTGGAAAGAGTTTAATTCTCCTTCAAACACATTTATCTATGAACTGTGGAAAATACCCTTCTTGTGTTTATACTGTTGTTTAGATTTTCCCCTTTCGTTTGTGTACCAATTTTTTTTGCCTTGCTACAGAAAGCACTGGCGATTGGTTGAAATGAATCCACCCCCTCTAGTACAACAACACTGCCCTTTTAATCTATTCTTGTCTTTATGGTTTAGCAGAAAAGGTTAAAAAACTTCTTACACTGATCGTAAATTATGCAGCTGCCTCAGCAGAGGATGAAAAATTTACCAAGAGAGACATTATGTAACAATAAAAAAACAGAAGGAAGAGGGGGGCGAATAGACAGGTGGAAGAGATGCTGTATGAATGCATATATGTTCGCAACGCTAGACTTTGAAAGCACATAAAAATTGTACAAAAACTAGAAAGATGTGTCCCATCTCTTGTGACTGTGTGTACGTGTAAAACATGTTCTGACAGATAAAATCTCTTTCCCTTCCATTGTTCAACGTTGTGCCTTCGATGCCTTGTGAACAGCTAAAGCAAAACACTAGTAAAGATGAGGAAACTGGATTCAATATTTGGGTATCATAAAATAAATATAATACTAGGGCTGTCAGAGTTAATGCAACAATAATGAGTTAGCACAAATTCTTCTTAACACTACTCATTGTTTTTGACGTGCGATTAACATGCACACGTTCTGCGATAATGACCCTCAGCCCACTCCGTAGTTTGGGGAATCAGGAAGCGATGCAGCAGTAACATTGTGGATGGCAAGCAGAAGCACACCTACTTAGCAGAAATGAATAAACGGCGAGTTCAGCTTCAAAGCCAGATGGTTCTTTCAACAAGAGCAAAGTTATCTGCATTTAGCATCCAGGTGAATTGAGTTACCACCGGAGTACGTCCAGCCTCAGATACAGCCGATGCAGAGAGGCTCCCCCCCCCTCGCCAAGGGCAGACCACGCTGGTTAGTTTCACCACATTGCGGTCGTATTACTAAGTAATGTTACATCAATTGTCAATATGCATTTTCAGCATATTATTTGAGCATGCAGTACCTTTGAGGTTATTCTGGACAATATTCTGAACAGTATTTGTCATTGTTTCTGATGGTGCAATAATAATAACATCATACATTCGCAAAAAGCAGCATATTTCTTCACTCCCATGTTGATAAGAGTATTAAAAACCTGAAAAATATACCTTACAGTCACATTTAGAACAGAGGAAAATGTGCGATTCATTTGCGATTAACTGCAAGTTAACTATGGACAATTGTGCGATTAAATATTTTATTCTATTGACAGCCCTAATAAATACACATTCTGCTGTTCCTGTCTCCTGTACCCTTTTTTATGCTGTGGCCGACTGTAGATGTTTCCAGCAGCTACAATGAAGCTTAAGAGCAGAGTTTATCGTTTACTGTTTATTGTTTTTTTTTATACTTTCTGTATTTATTTAGCGAGAGAGTTTATTGGTTACCCTATACTGTATTGTTCATACCGCCCTTGTGTTTTTGTAAGCTGCTGGAAATTCAATATCCTTGCGGGAGTTCATCCTAAAGAGATCAGTAAAGAGAAGTCTAAGTCTAAGTCTAGGTCTAATGTTTCAAAAATCTGTAACACAGTGTCAGGCTTATTCTGCACCATCATTCAGCAGTTATGAGGGATAAATCCATAGAAGTCCAGAGAAATTTCTACTCCCAAAAGTATCATAAAATGCACCACAATGCATTGCAGCCAAAGAACTGTTAAGGTAAACTGCAACCAGTATAACCCAAAGCTAGATTATTCTAATATCAGATACCAGAATGCCTTCGGGGAAAAGTAGGCAATCATTGACTTGTTCAGAAGTAGATGAGGTAGGATGGGTATAAAAAGATTAACATTTCACCACAAACCCACTCAAATGCAGAAAAAAATAACATCAGAAAGAGATATCTTAAGTGCGAGACGACTGGAGGAAGTAAATGGTGTGAATATTTTAACTTGGTGATAACACACTTGACAGGCTATCTGATGATGTTGTTTAGGAGGGAATTGGAACAGGGGTAGTGGGTAGATAAAGAGAAAATAACCGGAGTTACAGGAGAAAGGAACGAGACAAAATAGAGGCACAGAAGAGGAAACCCATGACATTCAATCATAGACATGTGGCTTTAGGGAGGGAGCGGAGGGGGGAAGGGGAGAAAGGACAAAAAAGGAGAGCAAGGACACTCAAAGAGGAAGAGAGTTGGAGAGAGACAAATAAAAACGCAACAGAACTGAAGGACCAGAAATGAAAAAAAATGTGGTTAGTGAAAGCAGTGAGAGAAAGTACTCTGAAAGGCAGCGAGAAGATGTGTGTACAGTATGTGTGTGAGTGAGAGAGAGGAGTGCACACTGGACTGTGTGTGTCCTTTTTTGACATGAACAAAGGAGATGGGAGGAAAGCAGTGGGTGAAATGAGTTTAAATGGAAATGTGCTGAAGTGAGCAGGGGGCAGGCGGTAGGTAAAAAGAATAAGGAGCTTAGAAATATGAAGGAAGGGAAGAAATGGTAGGAGAGGAGAAGATGTGGGATAAAGGCAAGAGTGACATGACCATATGTACACGCGTCATATAGTTACAGAGCCTATTAGTCATTCATTTCAATCATCCATATCCAAATGCAATGCAAATGAATTTCTGAGAATGATCCTGTTTTCCACGTAAAGCCCTTTGAGAATGAATGGTGAACGGTGAGTCGAGCTTTTAGCAGAGCGCTTCACGGATAGGACACGTGTTCCACTGCATTTATGGTCAGACTCTCTTTTTGATAAGTCCGTCTTCTGAAGTGTAGGGCGTTTTTGCCGATGCTGGAACAGCATCTTTCCGACACAGAATCGGGCTTTGCCATCTGAAGGGACTTGCACAAGCATTTGCATTTTGTAGCACAGCCAATAGGAACTCCCTCTTTCTGACAAGACCTGCGATTGGCCAAGTCTCCTGTCACAGGCTAGTTTTTCTAAAGCCCCATAACAGAGCCAACTAAGGGCGCACTCACACTGTCCATCCATACCGTGCCCCGTGCTTTAGGGTACTTGTCCCCCCCTCCCTCTCCCCCCACGGGCCAGGCCCATTTGTACTCACACTACCTGGGCCTCGGCGCGAATGCTTCTTGCAGCCTATACGTCATCACGTCCGTCCTTCTTTTTTCAATGTCCGAACAGGCGCACATAATATGACGTCAGAACCGCCGTAGGCCTCATGCTCGTGCTCATACTCGTACACGTGCGCACGCTCGTGCTCGTACATGTGCAAACGTGCTTTACAGAAGCCCACCTCTCTCAAACTGTCCGTGGCTGGCAAGCGTACCGCGCCTAATAGCGGTACGCTACAGTCACACTGGTCAGAAGAACTAGACTTTAGCCGTGAAACGTGCTTGGGCACGGTACGGATGGTCAGTGTGAGTGCGCCTTAAGAGAGTAGTTTTCTCTATATCTAAATTACAATATGCTGAAAAGGTTATTATGAATGTTTTTTTTTACCCATGATGCAAAGAAACAAAAAACTAAACAAAACAAAAACAAAACCCTGCCTTCCCTATCTTAAAAAAAAAACCAGAGTAAGGAAAGTATGCAGGAGAGGAAGCATTGAGGAGGAAAATAAGGGATCACAAGGACAAGGACAAAGGTAGTAGTAATGAGAGGAAGAGACAAGAGCAAAATGAGGAAGGACAGAGTGGGGAGGGGTGGAGCGAGGGAAGGATGAAATGGAAGGAAAGGATGGAGAAATGCATCAAGGAAGAGAAGAGCAGAAAGGAGGTTGGGGAGGTAAAGAAAAAGAAAAGATTAGACAAGATTAAATAAAGGGGAAAGGAGGATGAGCGAAGGAAGTAAAAGAGGATAAGAAGGGAGGAAGGCCACAGGGGAAACAAGGGAATTGTAAGCATATTCATACATTGTTAGTCACAGAGGCAGAGCTGGATACTGTAGCCAGCAATATCATCAGGCAGGGGCGACCTGACCACCTCAAGAGAAACAGAGAGAGATCCAATGTCAATGAAACGGATCTTTAAACAATGAAAACAACAGAAGAGAAAATAACAAATGACAGGTTGATGAAAACAAACACAGAGGCAGAAAACAGTGTGCGGCGTGAAGGTGTCAGGCAGCAGAGAAGAGAGCTAATGAGACATAAAGGAAGAAAGAGAGAGGGTGAAAACATAAGGGAGAGAACATACGGCCACCTGCAGAGAACAAAGAACGGATGAGACAAAAAGAAAGCGAATCTCTGAGTCGTAACATTAACCAGAGAGGAGCATGAAAAAAGCCTATAGAGAAGGGAAACTGGAGAGATGGAAAGTACTGGAATTTCACGGTAGATCATATTGTGTCCCGCGGAAACCATAACTAGTGATGTGCGGAAATGAACTAACATGCCTTTCTGACTACTCTTTTAGTGTGTACAGGGTCAGCCTGTCGAACGTGCCGAGTTCCCGTGAACCCTCGTCTTTTCACGCTCACACTACCCACACACTTGCTGCTATTGTAGGGTACTGCTGCTCATGTTCTCTCGCACTGGGACATATGAGTGAACAAGAAGAATCTTGTCTCTAGTCCAGACAGCCTGTCAGCGACATTCACCGGCACAAGACCGGATGAATTAGGAAGCCTTCAAAAGGAATGACAGGTTGTTGGTCAGTGACTTTTCTGTAACATTGTACAAAGCGAGATGCTGAATCAACTGTGTCACAGAGAAACTGACATCATGTTTTTCAATATCACATCCATCCCTTTCTAAAAAAGAAAAAAACTACAGCAATAACTGCCTGTAATGTGAGTTAATTATAACTAGCGAGGCATACAAAAGTGGTAGAAAGAGATGTAGAGAAGAAGAATTACTTTATTTATCCCGCAACAGGGAAATTTAATTTTTTCACTCTTATTATTAATCATGTTACACACACAGGATGAACTGGCACCTCTCCAGCAACCAGTCTACGCTCCATACATGGTCCACACAGGTACTTGAACCAGCGACCCTACGGTTCCCAGCCAAGTCACCTATGGACTGAGCTACTGCCGCCCCAAGAGAGAGGTCTG
Organism: Echiichthys vipera; assembly: GCF_963691815.1. Taxonomy (NCBI): domain Eukaryota; kingdom Metazoa; phylum Chordata; class Actinopteri; order Perciformes; family Trachinidae; genus Echiichthys; species Echiichthys vipera. The sequence continues at coordinate 24,675,528 of NC_139836.1, forward strand.
GAAACAAAATAGAATAAAACCTTCGTAAGCAAAATGGGGAGGGGTGAGTTCCCTTCATTCCCCCCATTTGCATTTTTAAGGCAGATGAGTGCTTTGGCATCCATCTGGATCCCTTTTGGCTCTGATGATTTTAGTCCAACTCCCCTTCATCTTGGCGAACGAGGCATCGAGTTCAACTCACAAAAAAGCTTGACATTCAAGTAAATTCAACATTTAACCTCACCTGAACCTCACCCTCTAAGCATGTGTTCATTATCCACTATGTGTCTTTTCCTGCCGACCTCTCTTAATGTCACACACACTGTGTCACTCGTCACAGTGGTAACGGGAGAGGAGCCAAGCCGCCAGAACTGAGGACATCATCACATTTTTACCGGCAGTGATGATGAGCCGGCCATGACCGCGATTATTCATCATGACTCACTCTGTCTGACACAGTGAGACACTGTTTGGGCCCATCTACAACATCTTATTTAATAGTTACATCACAGATTGATTGAGTTAACTTTACTTGCATGCAATACTAAAAGCTACTTGATATATAAAGTGCAGACAATACCTATGTTAATGTTTGTAAGTTAGCTAAGCAGAGAGGCAGACTGTGATATTTATAAATAGTGTTTGCTTGCTATACATGATCAAACTGAGCTTCGCGTTATGTTGCTTTTATTCCTGGGGAATCATCCGAACTCGCACTCAAACACCACATCCAGTTGATGCTTATACTCACGTAATGATGTAAGCAGTACGTGCAAGCTTGTGGTAACCATTGACACTGATTCAGTCTACTGGCATGATCTGAATATTGAAGAGACTAACGTGTGTTGGCTCTTGTGTTGGAGCAGGCTGCTGTCTGGCTGTTATTCATTGTGATCGTCCGTCTACGATAGACCAGTGACTGTTTCGTTCAAATATTGTTTAAAATTAAGCAATTTGATTACCAGCTCATGCGTTAATGCAAAACTAGGGGTTGCCAAGAAACTAGAAATATGAAAATACGCAATTTAAATGTAGCGGGACATTGAAGATACTAGGAATCTGAGCCATCTGTTAGCTTCAGTCTTAAAAGATGTATACATAATTATTCGCCAGAAAAAGCATTTACAGCAATTGTTATGGTAAGTGACAGGCATCTGTGCAACATCACATAGGTAGTTAGAACATAAGCTAACAGCACGGCTCAGCACGGCTCAGCACGGCACGTGTCTGGAGGTACCCTGCAGTCATGCCAAAGCTGTTGCCATTTAGACTGAGTGAGGAATTTGTTTTTTTAAATTACTGCCATTTCCTTATTCATTTAACCAGCACACTGCACTTATTACACGTGCTGAATAATGAACGCTGATAAATAATTTACTGTGAGGTAAAAATGGCTCCAGTTTTAACTGCGGGCTCACAATTAGCTGAGAGTCAGACTGAGAAACAGACTGCATGAGCAGAGAGCAAATTGTTGGGAAAAAAGAAAACATCTAAGAGTAAAAGAGAAAGAGAGAGTGAGATTAGGAGGAAATGTAGATGAGTGAATGTGAAAGAGAGAGACAGAGAGGGTCTGTGTTCAGCAGCTATTCACCAAGATCAAGAAGACAGCTCACTGTGTGCAGACGTTTTGGTTTAAGTGCAAAGTTAGAGCATTCAACCATCACAGTGATTTCAACTTTCCAGAGTAAAAGAAATCCCATCTCATTTAAACAGTGTGCAGTGTTTGGGCATCTGTTCACGGTCACAGTGGATCCTATTTCAACACGCCCCTCAGGTTCATCAACTCCTCGCCGTGGTTTGGGTTGGTTTGTCGGTTTGTCAGCAGGATTGATAAACTTCTGGCCCGATCTCCATGAGATTTGATGGAAGGGTGTTCCAAGGGCCAAGGAAGTCTCATTTTATTTCGGAGTGGATACACAATTTTTCACCTTTGTTAACGTTGCGAGATAGGGCATGGTTTTTATGTTTTTACACAATGCCCGAAAAATGTGAGGTCGTTTGACATCTTTGTGACATGCAACTACCTTACAGTAGCATTGCCATGACAACAAACCAGAGGAATCAGTCTTTTCACACAATGCCCGAAAAATGTGAGGTCGATGGACAACTTTGTGACATGCAACTACCTTACAGTAGCATTACCATGACAACAAACCAGAGGAATCAGTCTTTTTACACAATGCCCGAAAAAATGTGAGGTCGTTTGACAACTTTGTGACATGCAACTACCTTACAGTAGCATTACCATGACAACAAACCAGAGGAATCAGTCTTTTCACACAATGCCCGAAAAATGTGAGGTCGATGGACAACTTTGTGACATGCAACTACCTTACAGTAGCATTACCATGACAACAAACCAGAGGAATCAGTCTTTTTACACAATGCCCGAAAAAATGTGAGGTCGTTTGACAACTTTGTGACATGCAACTACCTTACAGTAGCATTACCATGACAACAAACCAGAGGAATCAGTCTTTTTACACAATGCCCGAAAAATGTGAGGTCGTTTGACAACTTTGTGACATGCAACTACCTTACAGTAGCATTACCATGACAACAAACCAGAGGAATCAGAGGAGTCAGCCAACTGAAGAAGCGGGGTGCAAAAAACGTTGCAATGCAAGGGAGAGAGACAGTCTCCGGGTAACAAACTGGACACCAGTGGAAATTGATACAGCTGCAGTAAAACATGACCAGTAGATATTCCTGACGGAGATCCAAAGCAGAGAGTGAAACACACGCGCACACCACACACACACACACACACACACACTCACACACACACACACACACACACACACAAACACACACTTTAATGAATTATCCTGGATACTCAAAAACTTAAAACAGTACACAAAAACGCTGTACGAGGCAATAGTTTTTCATCTGGTCACGGCCAAACCATAGATCAACGCCGAATGCAGAGAGAACACATCATATTTCTCTTTGCATCCAGAATGACTCACGAAGCATAAACCAGCAGTCTTTTTTTAACCATCCTGTTAGCGATGCATGTCTTAACTCCAACATTAATGGTGGCCGAGCTGTAGGAGAGAATATTTTACGGTTCAGCCGAAGCACTTTCCCCGTCCAAAAGAAGTGCTCTGTCTTCAAAAGACATACTGTGTCATTAGTGCCATCTCCTCAGATGAAATAACGTCTATTCCTCAAATCAGGGCAGCACTTTTGAGCCATGGACAAGCATGAGGTTTCAGAGTTAAGGATCCATCTCTTTGGCATCTGTAACATTCTAGTTTGGGACTGAGTGAGGATTAAACGAGCTGTGTTCTTTTAGCAACTAGCCACACATTTTCGTTGGGTTACAATATCCTTGAGGAAAATGGTAAACAATGTAGATCCCCTTTACGACAGTGTTCTGTTGGAGAGACATTTAATCCATGTATTTCCCACCAAGCTTTTCCATTTCAGGAAGGATAATGAAATTCACTGAACCCATCACTGCTTCAGATCCATTTGTATAAGGTCAAGAGTATAGTGTTTCTCCTTTCCTGATGTGTAGAAAATGTATTTAAAATATCCCTCGGTGGGTTCCATTAGTGCCTCTGTTTCCCCCGACAGGAAGAAGATTGGATCTAGTATGAGAGAGGTACAAAACAATATTTCTTTAAATCCAGATATCATGGAGGTTGTTTCACTGGTGCATCCACTACTTTGGTACAGACTGAAATATGTCAACAAATACTTCATAGTTTCCTGATACATTTTGAGCATTCATAGTCCCCTGAAGATGAAGCTTTTGTGATACCCTGATGTCCTCTCTAGCAGCATGTTGACATTTGTGGATGTCACACACACAACCTGCCTACATAGGTACATTCATTCATTCATCTTCAACCGCTTGTCCCTGTCGGGGTCGCGGGGGGCTGGAGCCGATCCCAGCTGACATCGGGCGTGAGGCGGGGTCCACCCTGGACAGGACGCCAGTTTATCGCAGGGCACATAGAGACGAACAGAGACAGACAACCATTCACACCTAAGGGCAATTTTTTTTAGAGTCAACAATGAACCTAACACCTGCATGTTTTTGGATGGTGGGAGGAAACCGGAGTACCCGGAGAAAACCCATGCAGACACGGGGAGAACATGCAAACTCCACACAGAAAAAGACACCCAAATTCAAAGAGTCTACTTTTAGTCGTTTTCTAGTAATTTTGGGTCTCTTCGTGGTGACGCTGCACTTATTTTTATATGGTTTTCTATGGACTATCAATCAGGATAAAAGCTGCTCTCGTCAGCGGGTCACATCTATCAGCGGCACACATTGTTATCATGTTATCATTGTTGATCGATTGTGTTCCTAATGTCTTCTTTATCCATTTTGAAAGTCAAAGTTTCTTCTTGTCAGACAAGTTAGTTGTATGGTAAGGTTTACCTCTTACCTTTTCTTAGCTGACAGTTTCGGCCGTACTCCAGCCTTCCTCCGAGCTGCTGTTTTCTTCCAGGTATGTTGTGTTTTATTCCTCGGAACGGACACAACCGGGCCGGGGAACTTTGTTTTGAAGTTTCCCGGCCCGGTCAGCTGTTTTCATAAAACACGTCATACCCGGAAGAAAACAGCAGCTCTGAGGAGTCCAGCTGAAACTGTCAGCTAAGAAAAGGTAAGAGGACATCCTTACCATACAACTAACTAGCCTGACAAGAAGAAACTTTTACTTTCAACATGTTATCATTGTTATCCACATCTTTCTGTTGCTGTTAGCCGTCATTTCAGTTGCCCACCAGTCGCAAATAAATTAGACACGACCACCACCGCCATTGTGTACACTCCATGGGAGATTTATCTTCCGGCTGCTCAGAGCAGATGCGCCTCAAGTACAAATTTCCCACTCGACTCAGACCAAAGACTTTCTGCCAATACTTAATTATCCCATCATCTGTTCTAATAAGCATTTTCTTTATTCTCCTTTCTCCTGATTAAAAGGACATTCCCATTAACCTCAGCTGCAATTTGTGTTTAGTGCTAATTAGCAAATGTTAGCATGCTGGAAGGGTATACTTAGCTAGTTAACATGGTAAACACAACTGACAATCATCAGCGAGTTCATGTTGCACAGGCTGATTTTAACATTATGCTCAAAGCACTGTGATGCCTAAGCGCAGCCTCATAGTGCCGCTAGCATTGCTGTAGACAGGACGAGATTAAAATCACAGAGGATCTTCATTATTACTACAAATCGTTTCATGTCTTCAGGTGATTTGACTGCAGCGTGAACTGTCTCTTTCTGCATCGGCTTTATCCAAACTGTCAGCATCTTGAGTGATAAGATAAGAACGAACTCCGCCTCGCCTGACAAATTAATCTTTATTCTCAGCAGCAGAGGGGGGATCCTTGATAGCCTGTAATGTCAGCAGGGATATCACACACACACATACACACACACAAACAGACTCACACACACACACGCCTCAAGCGTAGCCATTGGGGCTAACTTTACTGGAAAGCTCTGCTTGTGATGTCATATTACTGTACATACCCCCCTCATCCATCCTCCGTTTTCTCTCAGCTTGACTACTTTTAACCCTTAAGATACTCCACAACACTCTCTTGATAGTTACCCCAGCCTGCTGCAAAAACCTTCCAAAGGACTGCAAAGTTGTTCTGTCTTCACTAAATACTAATGAAAATATATGCAGGCAAAGCTTTTACAATGAAAACCAACAACAATCACCACTTTGTTTTGTACCAGTCGAATTACCACGGCAAACGGCGCAATGTCCTTTCTCTCTGTTTTAAATTCTATGCATGTTTATGCTTTCTCTATCTCTAGCTTATTTTGGTGTCCAACAACTACCGAAGGAAATATCCGGCTAGATAGCTGCCAAATGCTCCACTATGTCCTCCTGCTAACTGCTCTGTCGGCAGTTTGATGCTGAACAGGCAGTGTTCAGTGGGATTATGAGGGCGGTGAGAGTGAACCGAAACAAGTTGTGATTCGGAAAACCAAAACTATGAGCTTAAAGACACTAAAATGCTGCATAGATCTGATTGTAGTGCCCTGCTGATTGAATTAATAACTTTTGCACTTTGTTTTATTATTAAGCCTACTAAGCCTTTTTGTAATAACAATTTTATTATATCCACGCATATACAATATTTGTTTGAATAACATTTGTGCCCTTCTTAAAATTGACCTACGATGAAATTGCTCTTGCCCCTCCAATTTGTATCCACACCCCTGTTTGGTATTAATATTTACACACTTTTTCTTCCATGTCCAATAAAATGTGAAATGGGAGTTCAGAGCCTTGCTCCGAGGCACCCATGTTTGCCCCTCTCATAGTAAACAGTGTAATGAGTAAGCCTCAGCCCTGCAGTGGAGGCCAGGCTGATGAAAGTGATACAGGGCAGAGCTGAGGGCGTCACAGCCAAACATTAAAGTTCCTTCTGAACTCCTGTAACTGTAATCCTCTTTGACATGGAGAAAAGTAGCTGTGAGCAACACCATGTACAATAAAATTACGATCAGTGAACCACAACCACCGTAAAATAATTCTCTCTCTGTCCGTCTGTCTGTTAGCTAGAAGCGCTGTGGGGGGGGGGGGGGGGGGGGGGGGGGAATTAGGTGCCAGCAATACCACGTGCCACTTGGTAGAAAATTAAACTACAATGTTATGGAAGAGTCAGAAACGGGAGCCATATTAGGAGTTTTTGTAGAAGTTTACCAACTACAGAGTCAAAGGGCATGTGAATGCTGTTCAAAACAAAGAGACAAGTATAACCAAAACAGGACTCTTAAAATTAAGTATAACTAATTTACTAAAACTACAGAAACAAAATGGAAACAAAACCTCACTAAACCAGCTTTAAAACTATGCATTACTCACGTAGTTACTGTATTTGTACGTACTGTTAATGGGAACAGTCTGAGTTGTGACCTGATTGTAAATCTGTGGAACCAGGGATACTGTTAAACCCTGTATTTTTAAAATAAAGAAAGAAGAAGAAGAAGAATTACTTTATTAATCCCACACGGGAAAATTGGATTTTTTTTTTTTTCACTCTTATTATTATACGTGTTACACACACAGACCCGAAATACACACATGCACAAACAGGGCCTATACATGCAATTAGGGAGAGATGTTAGAGCGAGGGGGCTGCTAGTGACCAGCGCCCCGAGCAGTTGGGGGTTCGGTGCCTTGCTCAACAGCACCTCGGAAGTGCCCAGGAGATGAACTGGCACCTCTCCAGCCACCAGTCCACGCTCCATACATGGTCCACACGGGGACTCGAACCAGCGACCCTACGGTTCCCAGCCAAGTCACCTATGGACTGAGCTACTTCTGCCCCAAATAAAGTAGGCCCACATGTTTTATGTGCAGGACCAAACGAATGCTTGTGTGTCTTTTTCTAACATATTGTTGAATAATAAATCCTTTGATTCATAGTCATAAGAAAACGTAATATTTCCTCATCCTGACTTGGCATATGCAAAACGAATCACTCAAGGATTACACACGAGAGGGTGTAATCAGCAGCCATAATGGGCAATCGTTTCTTTTGTTTATGACACAATTCTGCACAACAAAGTGATCTGGAAGTGCTGCAACAAACATCTTTAACATGCAAAAAAATGCAGTCGGTCACATGATCGAACAGGTTGCAACCAAGTCAAGAGTTTAACAGTAAAACAAAAAGTAAGCATTCCTAAAACTGCAAAGTCAGTCTTCCATTCATTCATCTTCAACCGCTTGTCCCTGTCGGGGTCGCGGGGGGGCTGGAGCCGATCCCAGCTGACATCAGGCCTGAGGCGGGGTACACCCTGGACAGGACGCCAGTTTATCACAGGGCACATAGAGACAGACAGAGACAGACAGTCATTGACACCTACGGGCAATTGTAGAGTCATCAATGAACCGAACACCTGCACGTCTTTGGACTGTGGGAGGAAAACGGAGAACCCAGAGAAAACCCACGCAGACACGGTGAGAACATGCAAACTCCACACAGAAGGGCTCCAGCCGGGCTACGAACCTGGGACCCTCTTGTTTTAAGGTGAGAGCGCTGACCACCACACCACTGATAAAGAGATCTTGTCAGCCCAGGATATATTTTACTACTGTTACTAAGCATGCATAACCTTTTTCCTACAAACTGAATGGCTCTTCTCTTTGTGCTGTCCCTGTCTGTCTGTCCCTTTCTCTTTTCTACATAAATGACAAGTGTTGTAATTACAGTCATGTTCCATCTCCATCTACAGTCTAGAGGAGCTCTGACAGCTGAGCAGGACTTTGACACTCCCTCGGCGCAAATGCTTCACAGCCTATCATTAAAACAGACTCTGGGGCGGGAACAAATCCGGGAAAGGGTGCGTGCCATGTAACTCCTGACATTGTGATTTTGAATTTGGCTCGCAGTGATATTACAAATCTATATTTGTGCAGGGAACATCAGTGGAGCATACATGCTTTTTTCCCCATCGTTCACAGGCACAATCTCAGTTGGAGGCTTAAGTGCTTTGATCAAAGTGGATGCTTCCTATCGTTCAACCTCCTGCGCTAACAAATGGGACAAACGGGCATCGTTTTTATTGTGTTTTATATGTTGTGTTGCATGGTTTTATTGGCTTGTATTGGACATGTAACTTCTTGATTGCTTAATGGCATAGCAGGAGGCTTCTACAACAGGAAAAAGAGGAGAACCTTAGTTGAGAAATAATCTCACCACAAGGTCAAACTAATGGCTGTTCTGGTGCTTTCAATTATATCACAAGATCTTCCTCAACCAACTCAATTGAGGAAGATTGTGTGATGTGATCGAAGTCATATGAAGTGCTATACACCAGAGCTACTGTATATATGTTATTATTTTGTCTACTGCTGTTTCCAAGGTCAAGATTTAAGAATAAACAGGAAGACAAGTTCTGGGGTGACAGTAGCTCAGTCCATCGGGGACTCGGTTGGGAACCCTAGGGTTGCCAGTTCGAGTCCCTGTGTAGGACCATGAATGGAGAGTGGACTGGTGACCGGGGAGGAGCCAGTTCATCTCCTCTGAACTCCTGTTGAGCAATGCACTGAACCCCCAACTGCTCTGGGCACCGATCCATTGGCAGCCCCCTCGCTCTGACATCTCTCCATTAATTGCATGTATATAGGTCTTGTTTGTGCGTGTGTGAGTATTTCGGGCCTGTGTGTGTGTAACATGAATAATAATAACAGAGTGAAAAAATTGAAAGTAATAATTCTTCTTCTTTAAGTATTTAAGTGATCAGAACAAAACTGAAATGTAGCATCCACAATATGATCACAAGCTACAAAACTACTGAAATAAAATATTGCTTAGTCAATCGCCCAACTGCGCAGGTTTAGATTCATGTTCATCAACCTCATCTTCAGAAGACGAGAAGAGCTCCAGGTAGCACAACTGTTCAACCGGAAACAGCACTGCTTTTGGAAACTTCTTTTGTCTGGTTCCAGACATCTGAATGACCCTTCATATCTCTAACACACGCACACACATGCAACCATCACCATTAGTAATTTATGGTCTGAGCTATTTTAACCGGCAGGACAGCAAACAGCACACTGCAGGGAAGACGCCTATCATGCCATCTGCTGCAGCTCGATGGATGCCATAAAACATCTCAAACTAACATTAAGGTGATAAACCTTCTTGGTTCCCCTTCACACACACATGCACACACACACACACACACACACACACACACACACGCACGCACGCACGCACGCACACACACACGCACATGCACACACACACACGCACGCACGCACACACACACACACATGGACAGCCTTTCCCGTTCCTTCTTCTTTTCAGATGGAACAAATTTGACCTTTGAGCCATTTTCAGCTCTGCCACAGTTCAGTGCAGCATGATGATGGCAAGATGTCCTTTACTCTTGTCAAACACGCACACACACACACACAATGAAAGGGCCGACAAATGCATGTTCACTCCATCATAATGAGGACAAAATTGCTATTTAGTGGAGCATAACAAATGGTTACCGTATGTGTGCACAGCACATATATGAGGAAGGATGTATACACACATAATGGTAAGGAAGACAGATACGATACACCTTTCAATTCAGGATATTTTGTACACTATAATAAAACCCTCTCCTTAAATCCCCCAATCATTTGCTAAAGCTAGTGAACACATCACCTCGCTCTTACATGCACATACACACGGTTCAGTTCAGATTGTAATACCTTGTTCATTTGATGGCATATGTGGCCTCTTTCACTGATTTTATGGCTTACAGGGCTCTCAGCAGCACGCCTGAGTGATTCCGCACACAACCCGTCTAATGAACTGGGACAGTGATTTAGAAGGTCTATGGGCAGGTGCTACACACACGCTCCTACCTTTACACGCACTAATGTATGTGAGATCAAGTTGTCAATAACTAGACGGAAATTGTTTCGTGGGAAGGGGTGCTCAGAGGATGTGTGCTTCCAAACTCTCAAACACACACACGCACACACACACACACACACACACGCACACGCACACGCACACGCACACACACACACACACACACACACACACACACACACACACCACCACCACCACATCCTCAGGGACAGACCCTAAGCAGGTGAGGGGAGGGTAATGAAATGTGAATAATAAAAAAGAAAAACACATTAAGACTCTGTGGAGATGCTCGGCAGGAAAAGAGGGAAGAGTCAAGAAGAGAAAAGACAGATGATGCCATACGATCAAAACTTCCTCCACAAGCAAAAAGGGTATCAGTTACTGAATTTGATCAGAGACAGTTTCCCTGTTATCTACAGTTCTTCTCCACGATCAGGGTACAGAGCCTAGTTGGTTTTTAGTATTTGTTGTTTTCATTCTAGCTGTGTAATCAGGGACATGCATGTCTGAGCTGATCAATTCTTTCTCTTGTCATTCTGCCCTAATGTATGTTAAATAAAGGCTGCCTGCGCGGCCATGTCCACAACCATCCATCAAAGTACTGGTAGAACTGACAGCTGACCTCCAAAAAGGACCTTTTCAGAGCAGACGTTGATTTTTTTACAGTAGGAAAAGCACCGCTGTTGCTAATAACAATGCCGATGAAGGCTCTGTTGCTGCGAACAGAAGGTAAAAGAGGACAAAATAAGTATTTTTGTCAGTCTAGAGTGGATCACACAGTTGCCCATTATTAAAAAACATCCTGTCGTGGGCTCTGTGCCACCCATGATGACACCGTTGTAATTGTTGCCTGATAATCAAAACTCCAACTGTTTCCTTGGCACTACCTAAGCTCATTAATGGGCTCTGGCATGAAAATGCAGTGTGGAGAATGATCGGGCCAGTCAGACTGATCAGAGGCGGATTTCCATCTGGGACAGCAGGTGAACGCAATTAAGTACCTGGCAGGACAGGAAACTAGAGGCACACTGAGCCAATCGATAACAGGGGAGAGGAATACTGCGCTGGTGAGTTCCCAGGCTGAGCAATGTGCATTTCTTTAATCCCAGAATTATTTTCTATTTCTTTCCTGATGTGTTAATTGTAAGACCACTGTTTCTTTAGACCATCATGGCTTTGACACAGCAATGAACAAGCATCAAACAATAGATGAAAACAAGTTAGTGCTTCAGCTATTGTCCTTTTTGCTTTTTAATGTTTTAGTGAGGCAAAGACATTTTTTCACTCTGACAGAAAGTAAGTTTATTCTATTATTTTCTATTCTATTGCAATAAATTCTCAACATCTCCTCCCCTCTTCCCTCAACTTTTTGAGAAAAATGGGTAATTGGTTCTTGCTCAGTAGGTCATACAGTTATATGGTACCCATGGAGCAATGATGGGTTCAGTGTCTTGCTTAATAAGGACACTAAGACATGAAGATAGTGGGAGCCAGGGAGTGAAACGCCAACCTTGTGAATAAAGACAAACTTTGGTCTTGGCCTCTGACCCACAGCTGCCCCAAATAGAAGAACAGGAATAGAAAAGGTACCCAGGTAGAAAAGGCCAAATACTTAAATACCTTTTAAGTTTCCAGATTGTTGCCTCTTTATTTGCTCACTTAACATTTTGTGTCCTTCTAACTTCATGTTTGTAATGGCATTGTCCATTAGCAAAAGGTGTGGATTGTACCTGGTACGCGGTTCGCTTTTTTAGTACTACCTCAGTCGAGGTTCAAGGTGAGCTGAGCCGATACTAAAAGTTGTACATGTTTTGCAAAACTTAACTCATGTCTGTGCAGGAGGCAAGAGAGAAATGTCGCGGCTGATGAAATACCAACATTTCCTGATTTTGCTGCTTCGTAATAAGTGTTTCAACATCAACACTTTGATCATGAAGTACCATATACACTAAAAAACAGGAATGTCTGTAGTAATATCCTACAACATATAAGTATTTCATATTTTATGAAACATGAGGTACGACTGGTACCCTGTTAGAACAAAAATTGCATGTAAATTAGAAATAATAACGCTGTGGGTTGCAGTAGTCTAATGTATTATTAAAATATCTTACTTGAAAGCAAACAACAGAAAAAAAAGAAACATTTTCAGAGGTTTTAGCTGTGGGCCAAAAACAAGTCCATCGACATCGGTGCCTGTCATTACCCATGAATCATTGCCTTTTGTTGGATGTATTATCCCATCATGTTTGAGAAGGAGGAGGGCAGGAGTTATAGTCAGTGAAAAATACATTTTAAGTCCTGAGTGTGTGGGAGCCATTAGCCATAGAGCCATGTTATTATGTGCCTGTCACCTCAATGATAAGTGGAGCTATTGTGGGCAGCACAGCACAGTATGTGGCATTTATACAGAACTATTAGAGTATAGGAGGAACGTGACGATTTTGAGCATTCAAGCATTAAAGTTTGATCCTTTCATTGTCTCATAGATGGTGTCTTTGTCTATCAGACAGTTTCTCTCTTAATAGAATATATCTCTTCCATAAAGAAAGAAAACTGCTCCTCTTAGGTCAGTTATGGTGTGTGCGGGGGTTTGTATAGGTATACATGGCCTGTCCGGCAATAAGCCGTTGATATGGGAATTCACATTTCTCATTCATTATCAAACTAAACTGATCTCTGGATGGTCATAAGCTGACAGCAGATTTCAAATATACTTTCGGTGTGGGTGACATTTATCTTATTTATTGTATCATCAGGAAGTTAGAAATCTGAAAAGAAGGAGACATTTTCTGAAATTTGATTTTCACAGATCAATATATCTTAATTTGCATAAAAATATGCTTTCCGCCAGGCAAGTACAATAATAATAACGTGTCAGCTTTGTGATTAAAGATTCTGCCTTTGCATCACAGTAGAAGTTAGTACTCAGTGTGACTAATGTACAATTTGAAAAACTTTCCCACCATTTCAATGTCATTGTATCATTCGGTACGACGAGGACATTTTGAGTGGTTAGACAGCTCAGAAAAAGTTCTGTAATTCTGCAAGATGAAACCCTTTGCTCTCTTCCTGTGCGTCAGTCTTCTTTTGTTTGCGCTTGTTTAAGTGCATGTGGTGTGTGCATGCATATATGTGAGCTCGCTATGTTAATGAGTGGATTCTGTTCTGACCGGGGGAGTAGATGTTCAAAATAATTGCATGTGAAATCTGAATCAACTGTCATGCTGCACTGATGGTCGGCGAAGATGATTACCAGATGATAATCAAATGAGCAGTGCAGGGGAAAGAAGGATTTGATAGGTATTTGAAATGGCAGGGACATAGAGTTTGAGACTATAAATGGACGGAGAGAGACAGTTAAAACAAAGGGTGTGATTAAAGAAATTTACTTGGCAGCTGGTGGATGGATTTTCCTGGACTTTTTTGCAGACATTCGTGGTCCTCGTAGAATGAATCCTAAAGACTTTGGTGATTCCCTGACTTTATCTCGAGTGTCACCATCAGGTTGACATTTTTGGCTTTTTGCTGATTGTCTCGGCAAATATTGGATTGATTGCGATGAAATGTGGGACAGATATTCATGGTGCCTTTTCCTCCAGCACCACAGTTGGCATCTGTGGTTTTGTGTGACATGTGCAGCCAATTTGACCATTGTCAGATTATTGACTGGGTGTTATCATATGCTTATCACTACTATAGATATGAGGCGATACTATATCTTCTAGTTGCGTCATGAGGCTGTTAATCATTATCGTAATGCTTGATTACCAATGTCCCTCTCAACTGCTTGACGGTGGGCTGTCAGATAACGTAGCATGATGGTAGGGACTGTAGGGACAGCCCACGACAGGATGTTTTTTAATAATGGGCAACTGTGTGATCCACTCTAGACTGACAAAAATACTTATCTTGTCCTCTTTTACCTTTCGTTCGCAGCAACAGAGCCTTCATCGGCAAAAGAGAAAGGTAGGGGTGGTGGATTGGTCAGACGCACAGGACTTCCACCTGAGTTCACCTCCCATGTGAAAGCAAAAGTCAACTTCCCTTTCTTACATAAAGTTTTTTAGTATTTTAACCAAAACCACAATCCTTTTCTGAACCTGACCAAGTAGTTTTGTTGCCTAAACTTAAACAAGTAACATTCATTTTGTTTGAATTCACAACAGGACTCCCAGACCGTTCAAAAGTAAACCCAAATGGTCCTAACGCCATCCGTTGCCATGTGAATAGATGATATCAGCCTTCTGAACCTACTGATAGGTGGAGCATGCCTCTTCTAATCCACATCTATTAGACTAATAACCATTATGGCCACTTAATCCAATGACAACATCCGAAGCGGGTGAAATGTCTCAACAACTGTTGGATGGATTGATATTTGGTATACACATTGTGTTAGCATGCTGAGGTTAGCATCTAGCTCATCTGCTGTATAAGTTCAGCCTCCCAGCGCTGCTCGCATGTAGATTCTAAGTCCTGTTAAATAAAGGATGTAACAAATCTATGTTCTGTATCTGGATAATACAACAAGCTAATAAAGCAGACACAACATGAGCAATACATTCTAGTTCTTTCTTTTTTCTATACAAACAATATTTTAATTTCAGATTTCGTAAGGTTACCGCCCAGCTGTCATGCCTGTAGGGGTGTAGGGAGCACAATTTCATCTTGATATATTGCAGATAGGTGAGCGGTGAAATAATAATTTTCCTCTTCCACGTTATTGCCTCATAGTTTTGATTTGGAGTGGAAAATTGCCGCGAGAGAGACGAGGACTGAACTCTGTATGTCAACTTTTCCACAGACTACTCCAGGATTTGATAGCGTTTCCTCTTCACAGAATAATATGTGCCAGGTGAAGCTATCTTTTATTTATTTATCTTTTGCAGCAATTCTTTCTTTCTATTTTTATACTTTACTGGCCTTATGTCTGCTCGTTAAAGCCATAAATTCAGCACACTGCAGTTTATGAAAAACCATTGCTTTAATTAATCAAAACAGCCATAAATATACTGTAAACCATAAAGAGGTTTACTGAAAGACCATGTGAAGATTGTTACAGGCCTGTGTGTGTGTGTGTGTGTGTGTGTGTGTGTGTGTGTGTGTGTGTGTGTGTGTGTGTGTGTGTGTGTGTGTGTGTGTGTGTGTGTGTGTGTGTGTGTGTGTGTGTGTGTGTGTGTGTGTGTGTGTGTGTAGGTTTGTTTTGAGTGCAGGAAATGAACAAATTAGTAGTTAACTGCTTCTACACTTGTAGGCATCAACAACAGTAATCCTTAATCAAATGGGTATAAAGTAATCGCATCACCTTGGGTTGTATACCAGACATATTTGCTGTGAAAATGTCTTTATGTCTCAAATATGTTTCTCTAATTAAGATCAGGATTAGGTGATGCTGCAGGTTAAGAAACATGTGGTGTGTTCTCTTTATATTGTGAGATTAGTACATAAGGAGCATGATTTCTCTCTCTCTCTCTCTCTCTCTCTCTCTCTCTCTCTCTCTCTCTCTCTCCTCTCTCTCTCTCTCTCTCTCTCTCTCTCTCTCCCCCCCCCCTCTCTCTTTGTGTCATTCCTTCTTCTTCACCATATCCAATGCTCCACCAGTAGTGCAATAGCCGGTTCCCCAAAACCTTTCATTCAACCATGAATGCATGGGCAGTCTGTCATGTGTGATTGTGAGTGTGAGTGTGAGTGTGTGTGAGAGTGTGAGCAGTAAATCAAAGTGCTGTGCTTTAAGCTGCATGTCAAGCATGCTTCTCCCAGACACTCACACACACAGCAGCCATAGATGCAGAGGTGCACACATACCGTACATATTGACACATGGAGACCGACACACACACACACACACACACACACACACACACACACACACACACACACACACACACACACACACACACACACACACACAGGCACAGATGCACAAACACGTCGACACACTCAACAACATCTCAACAGGTTTGAGTGTGACTCAGTACAAGTTAAAAGTGGAGAAGTGACATATTTCTATGCTTTTTCTCCAAACGATGTTGAGCTCTAATGCAGCAATTTAGATAAATGTGACTTGGAGAGAAATAATCACAGACAATAAGTGTTTTTTAATAGCTCCATTAACTAATTAAAAATCTGCACAACAAATAAAAAGCACTTTCCTAAGTATTAGCTGTCTGACTATGCTTTGCTTGTTTCATTATTATCGGTTATTTGTTAAATTAAATGTGATTGAATTCAGGAGAGGATACATAGAAGAGAAAGATATTGTACCATTTTGTATTTGTTCAAGGAAAACCAAATGACATGATTGACATTTTATTTAAACACTGACACAGTGGGTAGAGCTCCTCCTGCTGTGTGTGTCTTCGTGTTAACGCCTTAGACTGGATCACACTGTGAAAGCAGTATGTTCGCTTATCTAAATCTATCTATGGGGTGTCAATATTTCTGCATGTGTGTTTCCGCGCCTTGCTGTGTTTCCATTGTTTCATATTAAGAAAATAGACGACAACACAATACACACACACACACACACACACACACACACACACACACACACACACACACACACACACGGCATCATTGCAGTGTGTTCTTACACACATCTGGCCAATTATCAGCTGGAAACCTCCCATCGGTCTGCTGTCAAAACAACAGGCATCACAGGTCTTCATGTATGTAGGCTCATACTGTATACACAGTTACACTCATACCACACACACACACACACACACACACACACACACACACACACACACACACACACACACACACACACACACACACACACAAAATAATTGGGGATTAGGATTAGACTGATCTTGCCATAGTTGCAAGGACTGCAGATTTACCAGGCTGACACAGGTTTAATGCTGGGGGACTGACTCCAGAACAGTTCTTAGAGTAGCATTACACATGCACCAACACCGAGACAATCTTACACAGTCACAGGGCTGAGAAATCAGAACATCCAACACACACATGCATCCGAAGACACACCTGAGGACACACATTTCCATTCTGAGAGCATCTAGGGCCTAGGGTAAGGCAGAGTGCTTTAAAGGGATTAGCATAAAGTTAATTAGCATATGGGCAATTAGCATAATGCGGTTTTCTATGGTGACTGATTGACATTCTTGTGACCTGTTCATTACATAACCCACTGTTTCCTTTGTGCACAGCCAAACTTCCCTGGCAGGGAAAAAAGAGAGACATTGCCAGAACAAGATTTTCCTGAAACTGTGCCGTCAATGTCAACAAGACAATATGAGGTAAGACAAGATCTTCATAATTTGTATTTCCAGCAAGGCATGCATAGCTTCAAATTAAAGCTCTGCGGAGCCATATTTTTGACACTGACAATAACATACAGTAGGTATCTTATACTGACTAATTTCGATGCATGCACACTTGGTCCCTCTTCTAAAGTTGGTAGTTTACAAATCCACTGAGAACTGATACCCAGCTCTTCTTTGAGCTACACATAGATTGCATGAGAGTCCTGCCTCTTTCAACATAATCCATTGGCAGCCATTTCCAATCCAGACGTTTTGACAAAACCCTCTGTACCCACTACCACCTGCCCAGCACGAGAAAACCAGTGGCTGGTGAATAACCTGAGACCATGTAGCTAGCTAAGGAACAAGATTGACACGCTCTGTGGTTTCCCCCTTGTGTTAAGTTTCTGCATACTTTGCTTTGCTTAGAACATCAGCAACTGCAACATCAGTTAGTATAGGTATTTTATGCTGACGACACACAATTATTCTATTGCGCCATATTTTTTTTTCAATGTTTAAATACTTCTATGCTGCTTTGGTTTCTTTTTTTTGGCAATGCTGCTGAATATAATAAAAACTTCCCCTACCTCCTCCATGGAATATATATATATACAGTATAATCAGTTACACATTTCACATTGCTTTTATGCACACAGAATTTGATTAAATAATCCACTTAATAAACACCAGTGGATCATTCTTTATATTTTAAGATGATGGAGGGAGAGTTTCTCTCAGGATTTTTGCCAGACTCATTTGTTTGTCTGCAGACTGGATGGATGGATCTTAGTGAACATACATTTTCAAATAAAGTTCTGTGATGAGATTTACAATATCTGTAGCCGCTGGTCTTTCCACCACCATCTACCGCCATGAAACTGGAGACCTCTGAGTTAAAGTGCTGACTTTCATAACTGCATTCGTCTACTTCTATATATATCTGTTAGTGTATTAAGAGTACAGTATGCAACATCTTGTCATTATCATGCTGTAATGAACAAGGTGACAGAGCAGCAAAATTGCTCCGAGGTTTTACCATTTCCATCTGCCAACAATTAGGACCAACCAGGTCAATGAGAAAGAAGGACACGTTGATGAAAGTAGCAAAATAGAAAAGGAATTTAAAAAATAAAGCAGTACTAAGGAAACTGTGTAGAAAATGGGTGTCTTAGTTAAAGGCAAATAAATACAGTAAAACTAGGCTTTATAACTTTATGGATTGATTGATAGAAAGTAATTGTTTTTATAACACTAAATCTCTGTTCCAGTTAGTTTTAGATATTCCCACCATTGTTATTCAAAACAGGTTGCCCAATGTCTTTCCTATTGTTTGTGTTAGGATTGCAGATTGAGCTTTCATGGTGACAGAATCTCAAGATAATGGTGCTACTGATTGAGTTGTCATCATTGTGAAGATTTTGTGTTCATATGCTGTGACTCACACGGAAAGCAGAACAAATCTCTCCATGATTAGACCACAACGCTTTATACCCAGGCTTCATTGTTTGTGTGTGCATTGTTGTACTTTTATTTTTATATAACATTGGTTTTATATATACATATATATATATATATATATTTTTTTTTTTAGAAAAATGAGTCAATTCCTGACAATCCTTGCTTTGTTAAAGGTATGATTATGTTTTATTACACAACACAACGACTCGAAAATCAATAAAGCTGATTGCAACGGAGTAGGCCTCTACACAGTGATTTTCTGCTGTCAAAAATCTACAATAAAGTCTTCTCAGACAAACACTACATAACCCAACATGTTCAAGCAGGAGCAGCTTTCTATAGCGTTAGCATGTAGCTGCATGTAGTTAGCAGTGGACTGTAAGGGAATATAGCATCTATACCATCAAATATCACAAAAAAATGACTTATAAAACCAAACACTACACAACAGGACATGTTCCTGCAGGAGTGGGGATAAATCATCAGCAACCACGTATACAGCTTTGTCTGGCGTTAGCTTGTAGCTAAACCAAACACCACCACACAGTTGGACATGATCCTACCACATATCAGCTAATGTTTCAACTATACCTTCCGCACATAACCGTGTCGTCGTCTTTTTTGGTTGCAAGTCTTGAAACGTCAATTCTATAGTACGTGTAACTGCGATGATTGTGTAGTGGTCTCTGAGTGCAGTCAAAACTCACAAAGGAGTGTGTCGCTGCTGACGGTGTTGGAATTTGTTGACGGGCAGCAGGTGCTTTAATGACACAACCCCCAAAACTTTCACCAACACAACAGCAAGTGAGTTTGCAAAGGTGCCCACCGCTGACTGATGACTTTGAAATCACTAACTTTTCCATGAGATAAAATTGAATCATCCATCACCATCGCTGAGCTCATCCCTCTTTGTCTGGATCTCTTCCCCTTTTGTTTACATCTCTCTCTTTCTGTCCATCAAATCTTCTTCACTTTCACTCTATCTTTATTCTTTTATTTCTTCCTGCAGGACCATCTCTATCTCAATTTTACTCACCTTCACTCCACCTCCGTCAGTGGATTCCTTCCTCTCTCCTTCCTGGCTGTCTTTAGTCCTTTACGCCCCATCAACTCTTCACACACATATCTTTCACTTCCTTCCCTTTTTCATCTCCCCACCAAGATCCTCCTCCATCCCATTCTCCATCTTCTTTGATTTTGCATATCTTCCTTTTTTTCTCTTCTTGCTCATCTGTCTCATTTTTGCTTTTTCCTCCATCCCTCCTCCATTCCCCTCATCCTTCTCTCCAAGGGTGTAAACAGGCCCATCTATCACCTACCTGTGCTTAAGGATGCAGGGATCTGGAGCTTAGCTTTTTTCTCTCATATTTTTCTCTCAGCGTTTTCACTGTCATTTGTCTAAAATCTTGACAGCACGGCCACAAAGCTTCGACAGACAACTGGAGAACAGACCTGCTGTTTCTCTAATGACAAGAAGACTAATATGTCTAATCTACAAGGCAGAAGAAGATGTTTTTAAGTCCCTGCTTGTTCAATTTGTGCAGGACTGACAGGCTGGACACCATAGCTGAGACAATAAAACAAAAGAAAAGAATGCATGAAGCAGTAATGAGATATGCAATAGGATAGCACTGGGAAATAATGGCGGTGCAAAGTAGTGACTGGGGAAAACATAAAAAAAGTTTCATCTCTGAACATCAACTATTCAACTAATAGCTGTCAGTCTTTCCAAACAATCATGCTGTGGAGAATAGGCAACCAAGGAGTTGAATCATTTTAAGAATTTGGCAAAAACAACCACAAATCCCAAATAATAAAGTGTCCTCTCTTGTTTAAGCTCAGGGTCAGCTACAAAATTTAGATATGTGTTGATATATTTGGTTTTGACTCAGATTTCTCTACATATACAAGAGACCATCTCACACCACAATGCTTACTCAGACCACAACCATCTTCGGTCATCTTGATCTCTGCTACACACCTGTAAAGTTTTGTAAATGCAACCTTCTCGGTTATCGTACACATCACATATGATGGATTGATTAAAGCGGGCCGGCACATCAATTGACAAAGCCAAGTTTCTGTGTCATTGTGTGGCAGCTGTTGGGCGGGTTAATGAAAGGTAGCTTGTAAACAAAGGATTGTGGTGTTGAACCACCCCAGTTTGTCCAATACCAATGTGACAATGCAGAAAAGTAGATCCCTTCATGACTTACATGCCAGAGGCCTTAGTTTGTGTCCCGTCACAGAACTTCAATTTACATTTGTGTCAAGTCCTTTTTATTCATGTAGCCTTGGTCTTTCTTTGGCTTTAAAGTCATAATCTGTAAGAATTGAGATAAGTTGTTTCTAGCAACCTCTTAGGCAGTAAGATGTAATTTCAGACGAGCATGTTCTTTCAGAGCCCTCCATCTTGTCATGTTCACAGTCGCTATGTGTGTTGACTATTTTTTTTCTAATTTATTTGCTCTTTTGTAAACTTTATTGACACACATTCACCTCTCTACATCCGGTCCATTCCCTATATGTTCCCCTCTTAAATCCATACACACGCATGTTCCTATTGCACTTCTGCCCTTACTACAAGCCTGCCTCAAAAGTTGAAAGTTCCCGATTTCCAAGTACAAGTCAACGCAGCATCCGACAGTTTTGAGCTCCACCTGGATGACCAACCACTTCGCTAACATGGCGGCGTATTTGCGTTTAGAGAGAGAATGTCGCCATAGACACACAGATTGGAATACTCAGCAAAAAGGCAAGTACAAGTGCTTTCATTAGTGGGTCATGTGATCAATCACCATTGTTTGAACTCACTTTTTGATAGAAAGTGACTCAACAGACAATAAACTAGATGAAAATCTTACTGACTGTAGCTTTAAGTGTTTCCATAGTTGTCTTACTGTAACCGCACTTGAACCATGGTGTTCTTTGCCTTAATTATAATCTTTATTGTAGTTGCCATGCACAAATATTGTAGAGAACAGGAATTTCAAACAAAAACGTGCATTAGACCTAATGAAAATGTTGTAATTGAGTTGTAATCAAGGGTTTTGCAGAATTATCCAATACCAAGGTTCTTGGTAATAGGGTTGCCAAAAACAAAATTATGACATGTGTGAGTTTAGAGTTGAAATAAAATCACACAATGTCTCACTTTGCTGTATCCTCAGAAACTGTAGTTTAGACTGCATCTGTGATTAAGTCTAAACCCAGTTGCCACTAGAGCTCACCATATGAAATGTTTAACTTTAAGGGAGCACAAACCAAACAGATGAGTTTTTTCCGAAATAAAAAGTCAAATGTCAGTGATATATGTTGTTACCTATACAGGTTTTAGTGCCACAGCTGAGGCTTGGCACACCTGTAGCCCATCAACATCATTAGATCATCACATCTCTCTTTGCCACAGTATCTTACACAGTGAAATATAGACCTTGTTTTGCCATTCCAGAGGCTGTTGAATCAATTTTATATGCGAGGTGAAGGCAGCTCTATTACCCAGCTGTACTCTGGCAGTATTCAGTCGAAACAAACATCTCATTTGATTTCTCGTAAAGCTGCTTTGTAGTGTCTTCCGTTGTGGTTATCGTTAGCTCATCTGGCTCAAATATATAGTTTATAGCTGTTGGATACTTTTGATACCTTGTGCGAGGGCCATGTTTGTTTATTGCCATAGCAATCCAAGCGACATGGATTTATCGCCCCGATTTTCTGTGCAGACTATCTCCTATCTCGACACCTGGACTTGTTGGAAGAGTCGGAACAAACTGCTGATTCATTTTTTTGTTGGTACCTGACGTTGCATGTAACTTAAAATTCGTTGCAAAGTGCATCACATGCATGCTTTATATAGACATGGAAGAAATTTGAGTCAAGGTCAAGTGTTCTGTACCTTTTATGAGAGTACTCTTAATGGTAAGTCCTCTATGCCAAATGTATGGCTAAAAAATATCTTTTTGAGGGAAAGGCTACAAAGCAAACAATTTATAAAGTTTTGAATTAGGACAGCACTACAATGAACACATATACAATAAGAACAGGAAGGTAAGAAACATGCAGCCTTAATGAATCATCAACAGTAAAAATGGAGTTGTTGATGATTGCCTCAGCTCCAGAGGGACTACAGTGAGTTTAGTTTAGTTGCTGTGTAAATGCACGGGGAAACCCACAAGTGTTAAATTGTTGTCCTTGACACCGTCGATCATCTCTTCTAATCCTGTCCAGTTTTCTTTGTTGCATCAACTACTGTTGTTTTCATTTCCCTCTCATCTCACTCCTCAGATACACTAGGAATGGAGTGTGTGTTGCAATCAGTAGAGGGCAGAAGACAGCTGTGGAATACATACACATACAAAAATCATGTGTATCACATGGCACATGCAGCTTATGGCTACATGTCTCTTCAGTAAAATTTGAGGACACGTGACTTTGACACACACACACACACACACACACACACACACACACACACACACACACACACACACACACACACACGCAGGCTGGTAGCTTGTGTTTACCATGTGCCTTGTAACAGAGGAAATGAAAAAGAGTTGGTGCTCCGAGGCCTGCTGCTCTCTGCCTCAGTCACACTGAGATCAACTCTTTTTACAGCTAAGTGCTCTGATTGACTCTGTGTGTTTGTGTCAGGTGTGCATCACCTCCTCCCTGCAAACATAATACTGATGATATGATTCTAACTACCTAATATGTTCAGTGGAGTTTTCCAGATTTGTTGTTTTTCGTGGCTCAATGCTAGTTCTGTCATATACACTCAATGTTTGTTAACCCAACTGACTCCACCACAACTGCATATAGACTTTAACAACTTAAACAACTAAAAGCATGATCAGTGGTTCAGTGCAACTACTTCTTCCTTTTTATTTCTCTCTATAAATTATTGAGAAATTGTGTTAAAAAGTAGAATAACTGGTGTGATAATGGATAAAGGAGAGTATTGCTGCATCTGATTTAAGTGGTGCGTTGGTATCCACTCCGGTGACAGCATGTGTATGTTTTCTTTATTTAATTTTCAACCGTTCGTCCCTGAATTTGCGCAAATAACTTTGTTTTGTTAGTACATTCATGCATATTCAAATGTATAAATGCTCACAGGAATTTCAAACTGATGGTGTGTTTGTGTGTGACCTGACCTGGTTTGAAAGGGCGGTACACACACTTTCTTCTTTAGTTCTACAGAGGCCACAGAGGAAGAATATGTGACCTCAGATGTATCCAACACAGATTAATATTTTACTCAGAACCTCATTGTTATTTTACTCAGTTTAAGCTTTTGACTTGACAGTTTCCAGAGGGGAGCGACTAATATTTGCATTTCAACATTTTAGGTATTCGACAGACGCACTTTTCAGCTGGGATTTAAGAGGCAGCAGCAGCAGGGTAAACTTCACCCCCCAAAACCCCATTAGTTGCTAAAAAGATTGTATAAAGTACAAGATAATTATTATTTAGACATGCAGCTGCAACAGGATGTCAACACAATTGGACTGCCCTATGTTAATAAGCTTTTTCTGGGAGAATTAGACGATGCAGATGATTAATTCGTCTTGTCATAAGGTAATTTGTGGATCTATTATGAAATAAAAAAGGGGTGGCTCACAGGGATAAACCCACAACAAACAATCTATAATCAGTTCTAAGGTGTCCTCCAGCTCATTATTTTGGTTTTGTGGACTTTACTGTTTTTGTTCACTCTCACCGCTCTCATCAACCGGATTTCCAGAAACCGTTGCAGCTTTTTTTTTGTTCAAATGCTCCGATGAATCTATCCACTCAACCCTGCCTGCCTAGCACCAGATGGCAGACAAAGGTAGTGACTAACTGGTAACCATAGTGGAGCATCTAGCAGCTTAAAAGTCAGATAACACTCTCAGGGGATGAAGAAAACATAGTTAAAAGAAGAGTGAGTGTTGGACTTGCTGTATGATCATCAGGTCATCAATCAATTACTCCATCCATCCATCCATCCATCCATCCATCCATCTATCCATCCATCCATCATTCCTAAGAGTTTCCTTTCCTCTCCTTTCACCCACCAGTCCATTGACTCATCCATACTGAATATTCTTCTATCTAGGAATGGTCAATATGATAAAATATACGATGGGAAGAGCGTGAAATTGAAATTTCTCAAGCATTTCTTTCCTACATTTAACTGGTTGAAAGTCATCATGGACAGCGTTGCCAATTGATCACCAGGCTGTGTCGCTATTCAATTTACAAGATTAGATTTATTTGCATTTTTGTACAGTAATTAAACATCTTGATTTTCCATTTAATTCACTGGATTGCATTCAGTGTTCCCAAATGATTTCTCAGTTAAATATTCAGAGGATGTTTCACCTCAGGATATATTGTGATATAGAATTACATGTGCGGAACCCAGTTTAAAGATTCAATCCACATTTTTATTATTATCCGTAATTTTCACCCAAAAGGTAAAATGAGCAACCAAAGGAATCACCTCTCCGCGTTCAGGTCTGTTTGTGAGGTTGTTTGCCTGCAAAATTAGATATTGATTTTTCTTCTTTTTGTTGCTCTCTTGATCTTCTGTGTTGGTTCTCTTTCATCCATTGGCTTTCCTTCATCAGCCTCTCAATCCCTCTTGTTTACTCTCTTTTCACCTGCTTCCACCACCGCTTTCACATTTATCATTTGCTTTTTCTTACATTGTCTAAATACTGAGCATGCAAACATTGGCGGGTCTTTCCTGTAAACAGGCCGCATTCCAATAAACAACTCATACCTAAATTTGCCAGCTTCACACGTCAGCCGTAGTTGTCTCATACCCCATTCCAGGTGGGTTGCCCTACATCCAGAAACTACATGTAAACAGAAACAAACTCAATTAGTTTTTTTGATAAAATCGTTATGCTTCATATAACGGAGGGCTGCAGATTTTCTACGAAACAGGAAATGGCTGATTTTTGTGAGTAGTTCCTACACTGTGGTTGCAAATCAGTAAAATGCATATGGTCTTTTCTGCTTGGTAAACACCTGCAGACTCACCACTTTCAGGCTGTGATGGACCCCTCACAGTAACCTGACTCTTGTCATATGACTTTTGTTCCGTTGATTCGCTCCATAGGAAAGTGATTTTAGGGCGCACTCACACTGTCCTTCCGCACCGGGCCAAAACAGGTTTTACGGGTAAAGCCTAGTTCGTTCCACCAGTGTGAGTGCAACTGCTCCGTGCCCATCCACGGCCCGTTTGAGAGAGGTGGGCTTTTGTAAAGCGTGTTTGCACATGTACGAGCACAAACACCAGAGAACGGCTCTGAAGGCTTTTGTTGGTAGAAACGATGTCGGCTTTTCTCTGCGTCGCTCTCATCAGCGTTTCGATTTGAGTGGTTGAAGTAGCAACTTATTATTTGTGCTATTTTAAAAATCAACCACAAAGTAGGAACTACTCAGTGAAATCAACTGCAATAAAAAACCTGCAGAGTCTCAGTTCTTCATGAACGGAAACAGTGTGAGACCTCTGATTTATTCTCTTTCCAGTGTGCATGGTGTCGAAGGTGCAGATGGTCTCTTCAGAATCTTCCTCAATCTCTTTTTCATCCCGTATATCTGTCTTTTCTCACTCCAGTCACCTTTTCCCTGAGTCCAAATCACTTGATCTCTGCTTTCTTTACTTATCTTCTATTCCTCTTGTATCCTCTCGACGTTCACCATTTCTAAAGCTCCACCAGCTGTGTAACATTCGCCTATGCTCTCCGTCTACAAGCAATAATGTTGTCTTCAAGCCAGCCAGCTCCCCAAAACCTCTATTCATCTATAAATGCATGAGCAGCCTGACAGGTGTGAGTGAGAAAAAGAGAGAGACAGTGAGGAGTGTGTGTGTGTGTGTGTGTGAGAGAGAGAGAGAGTGAGTAGTAAATCAATGTGCTGCGTGTTAGGCTCATGCATGTCAAGCATGCCTCATCTGGACTCACACTCATACGCACACTCACTCACACGCGCACACACGCGCACACACGCGCACACACACACACACACACACACACACACACACACACACACACACACACACACACACACACACACACACACACACACACACACACACACACACACACACACACACACACACACACACACACACACACACACACACACACACACACACACACACAGAGTTGCAGTCATAAATTGAGAGTTTACTGCCCGGCTGTCTGATAGCTATCAAATGGAAGGCAAGTGCATCTCAGTAAATACATATATGTATAATGTATAAGACTATTTTAATCTATCGAGTGTGACAAGCCTAGTTCTTCCGAGTTGGTTATTCTGATGGTTTTTGGTAATTCAGAACAGGCTCATTCGTCACGTCCACATTGGTCTCTCCAGCCTGCATCAACAACCCCTTCACTATAGCGATTCAAGGCGAGGCTACACGCATCTGAACATTGTGCAGTATACTTCTTTTCTTTAACATCAACAGTATATCTTCACTCTGACTGTTATGTCTCAGCTATTTATATTTAGAAATGAGAATTGTCACAGTAAAACCATTGATTTGATATAAGTCTTGCTATTGGCGCAGCAGAATGCAACATTTTCTGCCTTTAGACGAGAAGTATATTGGTAGGCTTTCCTCATCCTCAGTGTTTGGTCACGCCCCAACGCTTTTAACTCATCTTGAGGAGCTGTCAACTAAGTGGCATCCTTAAAGCCTCTACAGACTGCAGATGCAACATGCAGAACCAGAACCTTTTGTTTTGGGGCATTTCTCACCTTTATTGGACAGAGGAAAGTATAAAGGAAGATAGGAAACAGGGAAGAGAGAGCTACTGGGGCTCAGACATAAAAACACAGAAATAACCAAAAATGTAATTTATTAACACCTTCCCTGCTTAATAAATGTACATGCATTTCAATCTCCACATCCTCACTTTGTTGTGAGGGCTTGTTGTTGGATATATGCTGTCCGTGGAAGATAACCCTGATGACGTTAAGAAGAAGAAGAATTACTTTATTAATCCAGCAACGGGAAATTCGATTTCTTCACTCTATTGTTATTCATGTTACACACACAGGCCCGAAATACACACATATGCACAAACAGGACCTATATACATGCAATTAATGGAGAGATGTCAGAGCGAGGTGGTTACCAGTGGACCGGCGCCCCGAGCAGTTGGGGGTTCGGTGCCTTACTCAACAGCACCTCGGCTGTGACCCCAGGAGATGAACTGGTACCTCTGCAGCCACCAGTCCACGCTCCATTCATGGTCCACTCAGGGACTCGAATCGGCGACCCTCCGGTTCCCAGCCAAGCCAAGTATAGAATTGATACATAGAGAATGCAGAGATTTATTTCTTGAGAACAAAAAGTACAAAATCAAACATGCGGATTTTAGAACTTTTTTTTTCTAGAATAAACTGGTGGCTCTTTTACGCCTTGTGTAGCCTCTTGAGAAATGGGATAAATACCACGCAGGGAACATGGAACTTTGTACAGTGGTTACCTCTGCGGTACTGCAGTCAGTACGTAGGAACATAATTTCCGAAGTTGGCTGAGCATCATCATCTTCTTAATGAGCCTTCACCATCTGCTACAGTTTCTGGTCACCTTTTTGGACTCAATGTGATGTTGTGCTGAACAGCCACTCAACTGTTGGGCCGGATTTCAAGCCTATATTCCTCTTCAATTATATTTCTATTAATATATCCTTACAACCATTAAAAAAGTTTGCAACGTCCTTATGAAGCCATCAGTGCAAACCAACACGTAATTATAGCCAATAGCTTCTTAATTACATTGTTATTGCTTGTTGCTTGCTTGTTTAAGTTACATTCAGATATAGTTTCGGCCTCAGTCCCTAAATGTAGCTTTGAATCAGAACAGTCAATCAAAAACAGAGCTTATGGATACATAGACAGGCGAATAGATTGTCTCACTATAGCTTCCCTACTATTCCACTCCTCCGCAAACAATCAGAACCTCCTGTCACATCCCGCTGCACAACATCCATTTGTCTTATTATTCACTTTTACAACTGGTTTCCTCTCTCTACCCTCCCTTTCTTTTTGCCTCGCTCCCTCTCTCCATCAGGACTTATCAAGTTGAAATAAAATCTCCAATGGAGCCGCCTCAGAGGACGTGTATTCCAACGGCTGCTGTCTCCGAGGCCAAATATATAAAACACAGACTGAGACAGACAGGCAATGTCCCGTGTCCTCAGAAATTGGATTCCCCTCTAACCTCCTCTCACTTCTGTGTCTCTCTTTGCTTCATCTATCCACACTGTCACATAAAATTCAGCTCCCTAAAGTACACAACATCATAGAGAAAACCGTGCCAGTGCATTTCAGAGTGAAAGTGACTGGAATGGCCAAAGTACAAGAAATGCATAGGGCCATGACTTGAGGGTGTTGGTGCAGATACTGAGAGACGACTTGTACTTCTTAGCAGGACAAAGTGACGCACATATTACAGGGGCAGCATGCACTACCAAAGGGCAGCCAGCTACTGACTACTACAACATATTTCTATCTATCTCATGTCACTTAAGAAGAAAAAGGAAACGTACCCGTACTTTAAATAGCAAGCAATTGTCGCCTCTCTGCCTTCAACATGGCATGAAACACTGACATTGTAAGAAGAAAGTCATTCTACAGAATCTCTCACATCTTACTAAGTCTTTCATGGTGACCCTACATTTTCTGCCCATGCCATCCCGGTCTCCTAACTATATATGTCGACAATATTGTTTTTCAGTTAAGTTGCACAGATAATGGCAGAATGTCAGCAAGTGCAAGGGACTGCATTACGTGAATTACCCCTAAATCACACATTTTCATCAAGGGACATCTGCACAGCTTACAACAAACTCTTTCATTAGACACTTGTTGGTAGTTTGTGAGCAAAACAAAATAAATGTACGACAACGCAATACACTTAACTTACACATAACGGCATTGTGAGCATTTTTATACCGCAGCATGTGTAGTGGTCCAGCTGGCTGGAGCCTTTCTGTGTGGAGTAAGCCTGCTCTCCCAGTGTCTGCGTGGGTGTTCAGTCCTACGGCATGTTTGTGATTCTAAATTACCCTGTGACAGTCTGGCATAACCCTGCAGATTTTTTTGGATGTGACTGTTATGTGTGATTGCAAGCCCACAAGCCCACCAAGCCTGAGCTGGCTCCCTGCCGGGCCTAATCATTGTGGAATTAAAATAATAAAAATAATAATAATAATAATAATTAAGATGCTTTTTAAAATAAATGTGTTATACAAGTAGCAAAATCAATCAGCGAAGGTTGTGTGTAACCTTAGTGTGTAGTCAAGAGACAGAGATAGAGTGTGTATGGAGTTAGCAGTTAGTAAGTAAAGTTATCGCTGTGAACGTGTCACCGCAGTGTGTGTACAGTTTAGGCTATTTGTCTAAGTGAATAAAAGCTAAAACTATAATGCTGTAAGGAGGATGAGATGATCAATATAAATATGTTCTACACCCAGAGTTTTCTGTATTACAACTTCGATCTTGGTTTTCACTGTCAATATGCTCAGGGGCACTGAATGTTGCAAGTGTATTATGACATGCCCTGTCTGTGTGCAGAGAGTGAGCTGAAAGGTCAACATGTAAAGGTGCCGGAAGTGTTTCACCTTTTGAATGGATTCTAGGCAGACTGAGTTGTTTTTCCTATCAAGACAATTATTGCATCAACACACATACTGCTTTGCTAAATATTACAAGCACAGTAATACTAACACTGTATTGTGCAATGTATTGAAGTGCTCCAGGTGAGGCTTGAACTTTCAACCTCGGCATCACTCTGCATAGTACTGTCTTATAAGTACCGCGCGCTGACCGATTGCGCCACTGGAGCTTAAACTGTAGCCCATGTGATGTGAAAATCAATGTCCAAATATTTGATGACAAGTAAACGTTTCCATAAAAAAATGAATTAAGTGGGATTTCTCTTGGATGAACATTAAAGCACTACCCCACATGTGTCACATTGAACCTAACAAGCAGGACAGGTTGTGGTTGTGTTTGCCAGAGCAGCTAAAATGAGAAAACGAGTTAGTGAGTGTGTGCTACAGCTGTTAATTGACACGGCCAATATGAATTTTTGTCAAAGCACTTGAATGTTGCTGCTATATTGATAAAAACAGTTGTATATTGATAGTATCTGTTGTATGCACGGGCTGCTATGTAGCCATCTAAATGAGAAAGAGTTAGTATTATATCTAGTGATTGGTATGGACAAAAGGCACGGGGGTGTGGATTGCACCTGGGCACAGTGTGGCAATGTTCCTCGAGCAATTACAGACCTTTAACTGTGTGTGTGTGTGTGTGTAAGAGAGAGAAAACGCCTGTCAGCATGCAACTCTGACACCAACACGAGTCATTTTTCAGTCATTGTCACTGTTGAAGACGTGCGTTCTGTCAGCTCTTTCCGTCCCCTATCCCTCCATGCGTCACCCTCCATAGTATGCCTGCAGAGACACTTTATAATAATGCTAATGTGCACGATATCAAATGTCAGAAAAAGGTCACTACATTGTTACAGAGTCCCGCCCGTGAAGGGAGGAAAAGACTTCATCTGAAGCTGAAAGAACCTGATTCCACTACTCATACTGCCAGACTTCATCTGATTTATTGGAGCATTTGCACTTAGGGTGCACACTTAGAATGGGAGAAAATGATGAAAGGATATTATAAAATATATTTGTATCTATAAAATGAATGTTCTCACAAAAGATCAAGGCTCATTTCTGTGTAGGTTCACAACCAAAATGTGTATTCACACCATTTTCTTTACATTCATAAAGTGTTGAATAAACACATGGTTCAGTTTTATAAAGATGAATAATACTCAAAGTGGGTAAACCTGTATAAGCCTTTCTACCCACACAGTAATGTGAATAGAAATAACAAAAGTGAAAAATGAAATTACAGTCCTCTCAGACCTATATGCCGATTGCACTGGGTCTGAGAGGACTGTAATTTCATTTTTTGCATTTTGTATGTCATGCATATTGCAATTTTTGACAATAAAACTGACTTGACTTGACTTGACTTGACTTGACTTGAATAGAAATAACAAAAGTGCCATTGATGACTGCGTAGACTGTAATGAAGGAGAGTAATCATGCACATCATATAGGTGCAAGGCTATCAGAAAGCACCATCGGGGAAGAAAAGGTAACGCCTGCGCCCTCAGCAGAGATTTAGATTTAAACTGAACTATAACATGTTCACCTGGTCTGAAGTATGCACGCACACATTTGCGTTCTGTTCTTTTAACAGAATGGAAAATTACTTTTGTGAATATGCATTGCTTTATACATGTGGCACATGGATTTTTACACACACACACACACACACACACACACACACACGCACACACGCACACACACGCACACACACACACACACACACACACACACACACACACACACACACACACACACACACACACACACAGACACACACACACACACACACTGCTGCCTTTAATGGAAGTAATTTAGTGACTAAAAGGACAATCACACTGTCAGAACTGGAACAGTATTTCTGCACATGAAGGTTGAAAACTGCTGCATGCTCCAACAGGTGGGTGTGTTGACCTTTGACCACAATGATCCAGATATCTGAATTCTGAAATGTGAGAAATGGGGAAGGATCCGTCTCAACTGGAAGAAAACAAAAGGCACACGACATACAGTCCTTTTAGACCAAATCACAAGCGTATAAGGTTAGATACTTTGAGTCTTTTTGTGTACCTCTGTGTGTCTCACTTACTAAGTATCCCCATCCCCCACCCCCATCCCCCCATGACACACACATACCAACTTGGCTTCCTCAGGTTCCGTGGCCAAAGGCAAATCATGCAAATGAGATTTGCAATTATTCCAATTAGATAAAGACCAGAGGGGCAGTGTGGGCGTCAGAGTGTTTGTGTCCAGCTGAAACCCAGCACCAGGTGGGAGGAAGGAGGAGGTATTTCTCTCCTCCTGACCAAATTACCACAGAGTATTAGAATAGGAGGCCAATTTTGTATTTAGATGTTTGTTGAAATGTTTCACTTTCAAGGAAAACTATTATGACTCTTATGTGCTGAAATTTGTATTCCCTGAACAGATGTCCTTCACATTGAGCTGCAGTAATGGCTACTACTGCTACTTTCTGGAAGAACAAATAAGGGAATGACTGAAATCACATAAAAGGTTGGGACTTGGGAAGTTAAAGAAAATCTAAACTGAATGTGTTTTCTAACATTGATTTTACCCTACTCAAATGTCAGGTTCTGCCTAAAAGTCGAAGAAACCAGACTGTTAACACCCCAAGAAAAGCATTGGTAACTGGGAACTTACTTCTTCCAGTAGTTGAAGCATTCCCACTTCAATCGTGGAAATGTTATAGAAAAAAAGCACAATTTAACAGTTTGTTATAAAGAGTAATTTGACATATTTAGGTGACAATGTCGATAACATTCAAGTTACGTCAAGACACAACTTTTTATTTCATACAGCTCGTTTCATACATAATGAAAGGCAACATAATGTGCTTTACATAAAAGTAACAGAAAAATCAAATATATGTAAGTATGGAATCGCTGCAGAATATAGAAATGCCAAAATAAAATGCACTGAAGTGTTTGTCCACATTGTAGTCCATTAACACATAAATCAATATAAATATGTTCTACACCCAGAGATTTCTGTATTACAACTTCGATCTTGGTTTTCACTGTCAATATGCTCAGGGGCACTGAATGTTGCAAGTGTATTATGACATGCCCTGTCTGTGTGCAGAGAGTGAGCTGAAAGGTCAACATGTAAAGGTGCCGGAAGTGTTTCACCTTTTGACTGGATTCTAGGCAGACTGAGGTGTTTTTCATCAAGATAATTATCGCACACAGTGTATTACTAAAGGACACTACAAGAGCACCATACTATAGCACAGTAATACTATATCGTCCTAAGATTAGGAATGCTTCAGGAGAGGCTCGAACTCACAACCTCGGCATCACTCTGCAGTGTGCTGTTTTATAAGTACCGCGTGCTGAACGATTGCGCCACTGGAGCTTTGTTTTGCTATATGCAAATGGTGTCTATGTTTATAACAACACACCCTATGTCTATGTTGCTGAAATTTAAGTTTAAGCTCCATTAGTTATTGTTTTAAGCTCCAGTGGCGCAATCGGGCAGCGCGCGGTACTTATAAGACAGTACACTGCAGAGTGATGCCGAGGTTGTGAGTTCGAGCCTCACCTGGAGCATGCGGCTACAAACCCATGTCTTTGCAACACCTATTCTTATCATTTTGAAGGACAGAGTTTCAATGTTCACTGCAGATAAATCCTGCATACTTTATATAACAGAATATCAGAATCTTTAATGCACTTCCAAGGATGGTCATTTGCACAAAAAGAAGATATACTGTAAACCAGGAATGGTCAATTCTGGTCCTGGAGGGCCAATGTCCTGCATGTTTAAGGTTTCTTCCTGCTCCTGAGTCTAACAATGATCAAAACTGTGACAAGCTTCAGCTGCTTAATAACGAGCACATCATTAGAATCAGGTGTGTTGGAGCAGAGAGAAACCTACAACATGCAGGGCAGTGGCCCTCCAGGTAAGCTAAACATTCGTAAACGAACTGCTGCACCTCATCATAACATATGGAGAGCCAGCCAGTGGTATGATCCACTGCTTTGGAAACTATTTGGAACTGGCTTTGTGTTTCTCTCTTCTCATCTCGGTTCTCATCAGGGAACCGGTAGATATACACCGTCAGCAGAGTGGCTTTGGCCAAGGTCGAACAGCAGCTCATCAGTGTGTGTGTTTGTGTGATTTAAGCCTCCCGTGGGTGGGCCCTTAAGTGTTGGTGATTGAGTCAGCTCCTCAGTGCAACTGGGTGTATGTGTTTGTATATGATTGAGGCCACTAGCTGATTATTAAGTCTCATAGTAACACATTTGAATTTAACTTTCCCTTCACATTAATGTGATTGCTACAGTTGATGGCACAGCTGGGACAGTTGTTTTATAATTAAGTATAACAGCCCCATTTAGTTGCACTTGTTTCTTCACTCATTAAATCAAAGCGACAGTTGCTGTTGGTAAAGGTTAAGGCACCAAAACCACTGTCGAGTGACCAGATGTGAAAATGTGGAAGCATGCGTATATGCAGTATGCTATACTGTACTAAGTATACACAACATATAGTATGATAATGGTAAGATTCAATAAATCTGACAACAGCAAAAGCACCCATGAGGTTCCCTGGGATAGCTTACTTTGCTCAAGCAACTTTATTGTTACTGCTATCCGCTTTTCAACTCTCAATGAAATGAATGAGAATGGTATGACTACTTGAAGTGTGCTGTAGTGGAGGAAAGACTCATAGAAGATTATCCAATTCACCGCAACCGATTGCTATGGGTGAATAATATGGGTTTTTGTGGTTCAGTAAAACTGATGTTGAATTTGCATGCAAATTATGTAAACCTATAGGGACTGGACTTAGTGGCTTCCTGCTCCTCACTGACAGTACAATAAATGCTCACCGTGTGTGTGTGCGTGTGCGTGTTTGTGTGTGTGTGTGTTTGAGAGAGAGAGGGAGAGAGCTCTGCACTTGAATAACCTCACTTTAACTCCATTTCCTGACAATCTGATTCATCCTGTTCTCATATCAAAATGACAGCGGCAGACATTTTGGATCTAGCTAAGAACATATGTGCACGTTACGGGTGTCATTCATACACTATTGGATAAGGATGTTTTTGTGGGGGGGGGGGCTGTTTCAGTTAAGGCTGCAGTGTGATTCGTGTGAAGATGAATGGCAGCTGCATTGCTATATTTGCTTCAGGACGTCTCATTATACCACTGACGCATAAAAAAAAAAATTATAAGCAAAGCTATCATGACAGCAGCCATAAAGTACATACTGCCTTGCTTCTCTCTGAACATTTTCTGTCTGGTTCATTTATTTCTGATGTACGTACACACTTTTACAGCAAGCTTTCTGACAGTCCTGTGAATATGTGCTGCGTAGAAGCCGGATATTTGTGGTGATTATGGATAATATAGTGATGCTGTTTCGACAAAGAACAGCCAATTGGTTCTTTTCTACCTATAATTAATAGTTAGGTGGGCAAAGTGCTGCTCCCTGCTTACATTACTGTGATGAACGGGCTCGAATGAGAAAAATTGGTTTGGTGACTATTAAACCCTCTCACGTACTTTACTTCATCTACCTGCAGTGATTGAAAACATAAGCCGCAGATCTCCCGAGATGAGTTTAAAGTGATTATGAGAGCTCCTGAGGCAAACTATAAGCTTCAAAGCTGGTTAGCAAAGTATATTAGTTAGGACCCTGATCGTCCAGTGTGACTTCAGAGGAACTTGCAATGTCTTAATTAAGCCATTTGGAAAGAAAAAACAGTAACACACACTAACGTCTGGCGTTTGTCTTTAGTGGAAAAGGTTACAATTGGCGTTCATTCCTGGGACAAATAACTCTGCACAGTCACAGGTATATATCCATGTATGCAGCACCGATCCGCAGTGATGGAAACATGACACTTGGATGGACACGCTAATGTGTGTCACCTCCATCTTCTACTCTTCTTCTCTTTGTCATCTCAGTCACAAATTCCGTCCATATGCGCCCAAGCGATGCTCGGATATCATTACGAATTAGTCGTCACCAAGTGAGGAGAGTGTATAAGTAAAAGACATTAAAAAAAAGAAGAAGCCACTGTAGCACTGTCAGTGGCCTCATGCTGCTTTATATTGTCTGTTGCTGTCTCTAGCGCACTATTAGTGGTGCCGGTTAAGGATTCCCAAGTTGAGATGGATACCACATTATCATCATCACATTTTCCCGTGTTTTCACAACATTCATGCATACTACCACTGGGTCTCGTGAAGGCAATTTAAAGGCCGGCTGGTGGTCCTTAAAGACACATTGAGTCGGAGATTTATTCTGCTTTAACAAGGGGTGGTGCGGTGAGTGGTTAAATTAGATGTTTCTTACTCTCATGTGAAGCTCAAATTAGGTCACAGTGCTGCCCAATAGCAGTAAACCCGCTATACGCAGAGTGATTTGTTCAGTTTTAACAAGGGCGGTAAGCAGGAGGCCAAACTGTCAGTTAAGTTTTTCACTTTAACCGCCTAACTGTAGTTGTTAACCAGCGGGCAGCAATGGATCATTTGCTGATGACTAAAAAGCAGAATCAGATGCTTGAGAAAATAAGACATCCTTATAATTTGTCTGTGTGGATTTGGCTGACTGCATGGATTAACATCATCTGCAGCACCTTTTTTAAAATCCAAACTCAATAGATGCTAATTGGGCGGTGAGTGGCCAAGCTTTCCCTCCCTTAAACTGCAGCCACTGACACTGAGTACATCTGATCGTACATTCAGCTAAAATAAGTAAAGCATGCAACATAATTATGATGAATAAACTTTCTAATTAGCAGAGTGGTGGATTTACCCAGAGCTTCATCAGTAATTTCATTCATTAGCAGACATTCTATATGAAGCTTATCATGCAGTAGACAAAACAGTCAAAAAGTATTTGCTTATTTGTGTGTGTGTGTGTGTGTGTGTGTGTGTGTGTGTGTGTGTGTGTGTGTGTGTGTGTGTGTGTGTGTGTGTGTGTGTGTGTGTGTGTGTGTGTGTGTGTGTGTGTGTGTGTGTGTGTGTGTGTGTGTGTGTGTGTGTGTGTGTGTGTGTGTGTGTGTGTGTGTGTGTGTGTGTGTGTGGCTTAGTGCATTGCCATATAAACAACAGTGGAGCACAGCCTGCAGTTGCTCAGTGCTCCGCCATCTTGTCCAAATATGGTTACGGCTGGTTTTCAGGAAATGCGAATCTCAACACTCTGAAACGATAGTCCACAAATCATGGAATATGTTGACAATTAACACAATATAAAGCATCACAGGCTTAACCTTTAAAGTGCTTTAAGTTGTCTAACCATAACCACACAAATTCTAACCATAGCTTATAATTTCTATGAGCATTGGTCAGCGCGCAGTACTTATAAGACAGCACACTGCAGAGTAATGCCCAGGTTGTGAGTTCGAGCCTCACCTGGAGCATATTGTCACTGACCCATGTGTTTGCAACACCTATCCTGCTCATTATGAAGGACAGTGTTTCAACGTTCATCGGAGAGAAATCCTGCATACTTGATGGTTATATCAGAATCTTTAATGCACTTCCAAGGATGGTCATTTGCACAAAAAGAAGATATACTGTAAGCCAGGTCTGGACAATTCTGGTCCTGGAGGGCCACTGCCCTGCATGTTTAAGGTTTCTTCCTGCTCTAACACACCTGAGTCTAACAATGATCAAAACTGTGACAAGCTTCAGCTGCTTAATAACGAGCACATCATTAGAATCAGGTGTGTTGGAGCAGAGACCATACAAAATACACCATACAAATTCTAACCATAGGTTATCATTTCTATGAGCATTGTAAGGAAAACAAATCTGGTTCTATGCACGTAATGTATTTGCTGCAGATGAGTAAATAAGTATGATATTATGGGGAGAGACAGGGGTATGACATGCAGATTCATTTATGTGCAAACTTTGCTGTTTGTTCTCGCTGTTGCTGTTTCTCTTTCAGAGTTTTCAGCGACAAACGATTGCAAATGAAATCATGAGTGGCGATGACCAGTGGGAATCAAACTGATGGTCGTCAGTGGAGTATTTTATTTGTAATGATTTCAGCCTCCTGCACGTAAAACTCAACAGGTTCGAGTGTGAAGTGATGACATGTGTCTCAAAATGATGCTGAGCTCGAATGCAGCAAAATGCAATTACATAACTGTGACTTCATTAAAGACAAATGAGTTGTGTTGTTTTTATAGCTCCATTAATTATTTCAAGTCCACGCAACAATTGTATTAGCTATCTGACTGTGCTGTTTGTCTATTTCATTATTGTCGGTAATTTGTTGAATTAAATTAAATGAGTGGAGAAGAGACAAGGAAGATATTATACCATGTGTATTCTGTAATCTGATCAAATACCAGGAGGGACATTTTATTTAAACGCAGGCACAGTGGGGGGGGCTCCTCCTGCTGTGTGTGTCTACATGTGTCTGTGTGTGTGTAACGTCTTAGACTGGATCCCATCGTGAGTACAGTACAATCATGCCTGTATGCTTATTCTAATCTATCAGGTGTGTGTGTGTGTGTGTGTGTGTGTGTGTGTGTGTGTGTGTGTGTGTGTGTGTGTGTGTGTGTGTGTGTGTGTGTGTGTGTGTGTGTGTGTGTGTGTGTGTGTGTGTGTGTGTGTGTGTGTGTGTGTGTGTGTGTGTGTGTGTGTGTGTGTGTGTGTGCGCGCGCGCGCGTGCATCGTGTGTTTTTTGCTGTTTGCATAGTTTGATATTTAGAAAATGGACGACGAGACAGTAAGCACACACACAAACACGCACACACACACACGCACGCATGCACGCACGCACGCACGCACACAAAAACACACACACACACACACACAAACACACACACACACACACACATACGCACACACACATGCACCCACAGCATCATTGCAGTGTGTTCTTACACACATCTGGCCAATTATAAGCAGGAAACCTCCCATCTGTCTGCTGTCAAAACAACAGGCATCACAGGTCTTCACACATGTATGCACAGTTACACTCTTGCACAAGCAGAGACACCACACACACACACACACACACACACACACACACACACACATTGAACTAATACAAACGAGAAAGGTATTCATGAACGAGTGATGCAATAATAATTTCACCTTTCCATCAACGAAACTTGAAAGGCTTTGTACTTCGCGAAACACACATGCACGCGCGCACACACACACACACACACACACACACACACACAATGACAGATGTGACATGAATCCTGCTTTGATAGCTTCACACCCTGAAATTGAAGCCTAATAAAGCTTCATCACCTGGGCTTAGAGGAATACATTTTCAGCAGCAATATTAGGCTGGAACAACATTTCAAGTCTAAAATTCAGAAGATTCCTTCTCTTCAGTCTCCTTTCTTTCATCTGTAGCTGCCCTCTGTGACCATACTGGATCTAACAAGGGATCAGAGCTTCCTCCTCTTTCAACCTGCTCAGTCTGTTTCGGGAACAGAACAGCTGGTGCTATTCTGCACTCACTAGGTGAACTTGATCAATCATGAGAGTGCAGCCGTTATCAGAGTTCAGCTCTGGGGGTAAATATGAACTTAAGCCAAGTTTTGGGTCTGTGTGGAGTATGAGCTTCTCAGTAAAGAGATGTTGGCCACATCTGGTAAAAATCATAAAAATGATTTGGGCATGATGACTGATCAACAAGTAGGACCAAGTTGAGTCCAATCTGTTGATAGTTGGGAGATAAAATAACAGAGTTGTGTTGAAGGATGAATCGTTTTTCCTCTGATTCAGTGGTTGCCCATCATTCATTCAGATTATTTTAAGCATCTCATCCTCAACTCACAGGAATTCTATCCTATACATTGAGACAGTCAGTCGGACAGACAGTCGTCTCTGTATTTACTTATTTGTTCAGCATGTGCTCCTTTACGGCAGCTAAGACTGAACAATTCTGTGCATGTAGGCAGAAACTGTTATTTTGTGTATTGGTCTGTAGGAGTCCAATCTGCATCCATCCTGCTGTGGCTCGCACACGCATGTCCACACGTGCAGCAGTGGCCTCCAATGAGAACGGTCTTAAATAATATTATGTTTAGTTGAATTTCATTACAAATGTCATTTATATTTCTTTTAGACTGAGAAGGTCGAGATTCTGTCTATAGAAGCAAGACAGAAACTAAAAGTGTTAAGTAAAGATAGCTGCAGTTTGTGCATGTCTGTGACCTATTCTACTGTGCATATATACCCATTGAAACTGTAGAGCGAGTACTATTATGATGCCAGTAGGACTGTCAAAGGACTATTCACTGTGTCTCTTTTTCTGCGAACCACTTGAGCATCCTAGTGCTTGTTGTGGTTAAAAAAGTCAAGACCTCGAAATATACAAAGCAACCGGTTCAGTGAGGCGCACGCTGCTGAAGCAAGATGCGTGTTCGAGCCGTTAAAATATGTACGTTTGTAATGTTACTACGGTAACGTACAGGACACACCGGACACTATCCACCAGTACACCCTAACCTCCTCCCTATAGAATAAAATTGAATGGCTTTAATGATCCCAGACTGGGAAATTATTTTGTTACAGCAGTGGTGGGTCAGCAAATAAAACACTTTGTACATAACATACATAGAATCCAAAATATACATAGTATATTATGAGGACTTGGTTGCTCTTACCTCTGAAGCACATGCCCTGAGCGTCTAATTATGCCACGGATTAGTTTACAGTTGTTGAATTGCTCATAAGTGCTTTCTGGAACACCATGCAACAATATTAGCTACACCACAAACAAGTAAAACCAGGTGTAAAGCCCTTGAAGCACAATTTGTAACCAATTTTTTTCTTAAATCTCTTAACCAAACAGGAGTTTTGTTATTTTGGCATGTGTTTTACGTACTATATCCATCAATGCGGGGATCCATAGAGAGTCGACAGTATGTTCAGTCATCCAAAACAGGAATTTAGAATTAAACATGACCGTCTGCAGCCTCACTTGTAAGTTGAGTCCCATAGAATGTGACAAGAACACATGACTCAAGTCACTGAGGGGCAAACTAGGCCGAAACCTTCAGCAGGAGTTTGACCGAAGACTCTTATCAAACCACACCCACCCACACACATGCAGCTTCCCTCAGTAATAATGCACACAGCAGCATTCAAGCACACAGGAGAAGAGGCCACAGTTCGTCTTGTGCAGTCCCAAATGGGAGCTTTCCACTTTCTTTACCGACTGCAAATACACAACCTTTGACCTTTGATGTTTCTGCTGCAAAACTGTTCCCGCACCTGCTATGTGCCAAACTTTAATGATATAATCAGGGTTTTAATGTGCTCATGCAGATATTTAAACTGAGGCGTCCTACACGTGTTACACAAGTTTCTGTCTAAAGTGAAGTCCCTATGACGTTATAAAAACCATTTCCAGCTGAGATGAACCTCTTTTTTAATAATTTTAATTTTAATACATTTTTTTAAAATCTGAAAACAGCACATAATTCATTCATTCATCTTCAACCGCTTATCCCGGGGTCGGGGTCGCGGGGGGGCTGGAGCCGATCCCAGCTGACATCGGGCGTGAGGCGGGGTCCACCCTGGACAGGACGCCAGTTTATCTCAGGGCACATAGAGACAAACAGAGACAGACAACCATTCACACCTACGGGCAATCCAGAGTAATCATTCAACCTAACACGTGCATGTCTTTGGATTGTGGGAGGAAACCGGAGAAAACCCACGCAGACACGGGGAGAACATGCAAACTCCACACAGAAAGGTCCAGGCCGGGATGCGAACCTGGAACCTTCTCGCTGTGAGGCGACAGACAGCACATAATAATGCACTCAAATGAGAAATGTTATTATAATATTATACTTTTAATAACTAACTTACTTAATAGATTCAAGTGCAACTCCACCCACTGCAGCATTTCCTTGGTTGTTCAGAAATGACTTCCACTGACTTATTGATTGTGTTGTTGGCTGTGTGAACACAGTAAAGATCCTTCCTATAGTTATTCATTTATTTTCATACTGCAGCCAAATGTTGTATAAGGATATTTATATATATCATATTAGGAAGTGCATGATCCACATCTGTCATCCCTCTATCATCTGTATGTCTTTCTGTCCGATGATGTGTACGATAAGATACAATTAAAAGTCTCACAGACACTTTGGATATATAATAGTTTCCGGGTAATGCAAAGGTAATGCTCATAAAATGAATCACGTGTCATTTGTCAGCAATTATTTTGTGTTGGTGTGTCTTATGCGTCACAGTT
This sequence comes from Echiichthys vipera, assembly GCF_963691815.1. Lineage (NCBI taxonomy): Eukaryota > Metazoa > Chordata > Actinopteri > Perciformes > Trachinidae > Echiichthys > Echiichthys vipera. Next base: position 24,718,520 of record NC_139836.1, read on the forward strand.
TGAAACAATTCCTCCTCATTGTTACCAGATTATTTTCAGAAAGTCAGCATCTGGAAGTTTCGACACATGGTGGTAAATATAGTTTATTTGTTCATTTCATTCACGTCATTCTTGCTTCACCTGTAGCGTAGCTTTTAATTCATGCCCTCCGTCTTTATTTTCACTCCTTTCATCAACACCGTTTGTGCTCCTTTACGGCAGCCAAGACTGAACAATTCTGTGCATGTAGGCAGAAACTGTTGGTTTGTGTTTTGGTCTGTAGGAGTCTAATCTGCATCCAATTTGGGGAGGACATGTAGAAATTTGACTACTTTTAAAATTCCCATTGTAGGTTCCTGCCCTCACGGCCCAACCCGTTCCTGTCACATACGTTGACAACTATTACGCTCCATTATGGTCGCTGTTTCAAATGCAGGGAACATGTAGTTGATGTTGTTGTGGTTAGATTTAGGCTTCAAAACCACTTGGTTATGGTTACGGCCAAGAAAGACGTCACGCAACTGCAGTGAGTGACGGATGCCTGGCTGAAACTGCTGTGGCTGGCATTCGCATCTTTTGCGTCATAGTTTGAAACAATTCATCCTCATTGTTACCAGATTATTTTCAGAAAGTCAGCATGTGGAGGTTTTGACACATTGTGGTAAATATTGTTTATTTGTTCATTTCCTTCAAGTCATTTTTGCTTCAGCCGTAGCCTAGCTTTTAATTTATGCCCGCTGTCTTTATTTTCACTCCTTTCATCAACACCGTTTCTTTCATAATGTATTTGCCCTTGGATCCTTAGTTCTTGCCTTCACCCCTCTCTCCTTGCAGTATATATCTTTTTCATCCGTTCTTCCTTCGTCCCTAATTTCCAGTTTCACTCTATATTTAACTGTAATCATCTATATTCCATCATTTTTTCCTTCCAAATACTCATTTTGCGGCGAGTCATTTCCTCATTATTTTCCAATGACCACTGTCATATTTTCACACATTGTCTTACCTCCCCAACAGTTTTGTGTCAGAGTGAATAATGAGAAGTCAATAATCTTTAGGCTTATGAATAGTGCATGATGTGGTGTATGTGTATTCGTTTAACTGGCGTCTGGGGAGACTGTGATGAAAAGGCGGCACAGTCAGTTGAATAATGCATGGTGTCAATGACAATTCATTTACATTAGTGATTACTGACAAAACATGTCATGCGTTCTCCTTTAACCCTTAAAACTGAACTCATGTAATTCCATTTTTTCTGCTTGGATCTTAAACTCAATCGATAATGAACACAGAGATATGCGTATTTGTAAAATCAGCACAGCTAGCTCTTTGGAGTAATAGTGGTATTTCCAAAGTCCATCATAGTTAAATAATTCCACGCAAAAATCCCATTAAAAATGTGATCTACATAATTTAAGATGTTGCCTAATCCAGTTGCTTGTTGTGGTTTCCACCAAAGTAGGGTCTCAATGTGAACGTGTTGAAAAACAAATTACCCAGTAATTTAAGGGATGGGAAAAAGAAGAGAGCAACCAGAAATGCAGATTAGAAAACCAATGTCCGACATTTCATGGAAAATAAACTTTGACTCTCTACAGCCTGTATATCTAGTGTGTTTTGAGATACTGTCATTTGTATTCTTAATTATGTATTTTGTTGTTCCACTTTCCACCTACCATGACCACTTCTGCATTGATCCTGGAAAAAATATTCAATAATTGGCCTCTGGGCATAGACATATCCACAACCTCAGCCACCTTTGACCACACAGTTTAAGGACGTCTTCAGCACATTTGCAGGGCAGATATTGCATGGTGTTGCTCAGTACAACTCACCACATCTATCTGCACGCAATAGTTACTTGTAACTTTACAGATTAGGACGTGGCTTACAGTCATAGTGTTTGATTAAACTTTACCCAGCAGCAGTTGAAAGCACCAACTTTGATATTAAAGTGCTTCTTACCATTTGAAAGGGGCCATGCTAACGCCTAATGTGTGGTTTTTGTCAGGATAAGTAAATTTACCTTTACTTGTGTTTGTATTTGCTAGTACTTTTAAACTGTTAACACACAATGTATTGAACATGCAGGCTGATATATTTTGTATCCCTCTATAACTTTTGCCAAGAAAGAAGAAACTTCTCCATTTTCACCAAGGATGTTACGCTTGAACTGAAGTGAACACAAGACAAATCACTTGAGTTTAGGACAGAAACTGTACATTTTCTGGCAGGTTGAAATTGCACGCTGACATAATTTGTATCTCCCTCTATAATTTACTGTTTCCCTCCTAAATTCAAGTGTTTTATTTTGTGTTCACTTCAAGCCTAATATCCTCTGTGAAAATGGCAAAATGTCTTCTTTCCTGGTAAAAGTTATAGGGGGATACAAATTATGTCAGCCTGCATTTTCAACAAAACGTGTCTCCTCTCCAAAATGCAAAGACATTGATCTATTATCAAGTGTTTCATGGTGTGTACTTCATTACATGGCTATCTTGGTGAATTCATGGTGGTGTGGTGTGTTCTGTTGTGTTGTGTGTGGTGGTTAGCACTGTCGCCTCACAGCGAGTGGGTTCCTGGGTCAAATCCCAGCTGTGGCCCTTTGGTGTGGAGTTTGCATGTCCTCCTCGTGTTGGCGTGGATTTCCTCCTGTCTCCTCCAACAGTCCAAAGACATGCCCGTGTTAGGTTAATTGATGTCTCTAAAATTGCCTGTAGGTGTGAATTGTTGTGGCCTGTGATAAAATGGCGTCCTGTCCAGGGTGTACCCCGCCTCATGCCCGATGTCAGCTTGGATCGGCTCTGCCCCACCCCGTGACCCCGACAGGGACAAGCGGTTGAAAAAGGAATGAATGTAATTTTCCCCTTTTCTTGAACAAGTAATAGCGAAGTAATATAATAGTAATAACAAAGTAATATAGCCCGAAATCCCAAATGTGCCTTCTGTAGCTGCGGCATATGGCACCCTCTTGGGCCTCCACGGGCCTGTGCTGGGTTGACCTCATTAGTAATCCTTTCAAGGCTTCATTTGACAAACTACATAAAACTTGATGCTTTTAGCTGGAAGTTGTTATGTGACCAGTCAGTGTAGGGAGTGTTTCCTCTAACTGAGGGAAAGTCTGACCACTTCCTCAAAATACAACTAGATGTTACTTATATTTCTGCTGCTGTGGCTGTAGAAAGAACTCTTTCTGCCTCTCATATAGTACATTTCATGGTCACCATGCACAACGGTAGTTCTGGAAAGACAGATTTGCTCTTTGATCCTGAAACACTGATAGCACAACATGTTGAATTTTCCTATTAAACTGTCGACACATCTTGTAACGACCTGTCGTTGCTGATGTGTGTTTGCTTGATTCTGTCTGCTCTTCAATGGATTTTTTTCTGATTGTCAGATACAGAAAAATAAAAGAACGGACAGTCAAATCTTCGTATTGAACAGACAAATCCAAACTGAATCCAAAAACGTGAATTGGTTACAGCCCTATAGATCCTGGAGTGATTCAGATTTATTTATTTAATTCATGAAGGATGCCACATTTTTGGTCTCTTAGCGGTGATGCCCATATGCCTGACAGATCCGGCAGGAAGTGTCCTGTGCAAAGACGCTGGACAGCTGGCCACACTGCAGGGTGAGTGTGTGTGTGTGTACATTTATAGCATTCATGCATTTTTGTGAGACTCCTTGTGTCTGTTTTTGCACAGGAATTTCAGTATATATTCATTTACATTTATTAACTTGAATGAGTTTGTGTGTGCGTGTGTGTGTGTGTGTGTATGTGTGTTTTTGTGTCAGAATGTCAGTGTTTATCAAACCTTTCCTCCTGTTAGATCCAAAGTTCATAACTGCTTTGACCAAACTTCTAACACACATACAAGCACACACACACACACAAGCACGCACGCACGCACACAAGCACACACACACACACACACACACACACACACACACACACACACACACACACACACACACACACACACACACACACACACACACACACACACACACACACACACACACACACACACACACACACACACACACACACACACACACACACACAGCCTCTAGCTGTGAGGCAACACTGCTAATCCTTAAATTATTCCTTCAAAATTCATTATCACCTCCGATCGTGTTCTCCCCCTTTCTTCATTACCTTTTTTTAGTCGATTTACCTGACATTCGTTTTACCATCATCCTTCCTCAGTCCCTTCATCCCTTCCCCCTCTCTCTCCTCCCCTTCCTTGGTTTGTTCCAGTCATTGTTATTCTGTACACCACCAACTGCAAGCCAGGTAATCTTATGGCCAAATGGCTGCCATACTGTGTGTATATGTATAAGTGTGTGTGTGTGTGTGTATTTCCTGACATGTGCGTAAGTGCCTGTGTGTGTCTGGATGGCAATATTGCGCCTTTGTGTGTGAGTGTGCAGGTGAAATGGTTGTTGTGTGTGTGGTGTGGTAGTGTGTGCAAGTGTGTGGTACTGAACGGCTGCAACATGGAAATTCATCTTCTGTCGCTGAAGTGCATTAGGTCTCCACCTTCCATGCCTACTTTACGTTTGTGTGTGTGTGTGTGTGTTTGTGTGTGTGTGTGTGTGGGGGGGGGTGTTGGCTGCAGGGGATGTGTGTTTTGGAGTGTGTTTTCTGACAAATGCACTTTATCTTTGCACAGGATGAAGGGCACTTGGGCCGAGGGGTACATTTGTGTGTTTGCTGGTGCTTGTGTGCAAATGTACTAAGACAGGTGGTGTGTGTGTGTGTGGTGTGTGTGTTTGCATGCAGTCAGTCCTGTGCACTCAGGTGTGTTTTATGAACTGATAAGTATTTTTAGGTAGAGATTGGAACCCTCTGTTCTTCTCAAAATCACTTTTTGCACAGCCACAGGAAATCCAAATGTGTTTTTCAGATATTAACCAGACTGAGCGAATGGAGATCCATGTCAGACTATGTGATTATTGAAAAGTAATTCCTAATCAAGCCCCAGACATGTGAAGGGAGATTTTCGTCATTTACAAGGAAAGTCACTTGGTTAGGGTAAGGGAAAGATGATGACTCACCTTACTTTAACTTATTGTTATACTACCTACATTGCTGTCTTCACACTGCAGAATAAAGTGGCTATCTGACTGAAATGGGAGACTGTGTTTCAGAGATAAGATTGAGAACAGGGGAGCATTCGTCAATTGGGACATTTTTTCTCATTCTTATACCCATTTACTCTTAGGCCACTTCATGCATTTTGTGCAGATTGATCAGTTATCAAATATATATATTTAAAAGAAGGATTAAATACAGACAAGATTGATTTCTAAACCAACTTAGGGCTGAACTTTAGATGCATTCTAGCAAGAAACTGTGTAAATGTCTTCACATAAAGTGTCTTCACATAAACTTTCCTCCTCCCAAGGTTGAGGACTAAACAGTCTGTGGAAAGAGCCACTCGCGGTCTGATGTCCGTGATAACGGCAGCTGAGCTGACACTGAAATTGTAGCTGCTATTGTTCTCCCTGTCAGGAGGAAAATAGCCTCAGCAATTTTAACAGATTTATTTGTTTTAAATATTACACATGTTCCTTAACACTGAACTGTCTGATGTCTACTGATCCCCACACCCAGCAAACATATAACATCTGTGTGGATAAACATCCAAATATTAATACATGCTAATATTAAAGTACTGACATCTCCAAAGCAACTTGTATAACACTATTCTTGGGCGGTATTTTGCATAATTTTGAAATTAGAGGGAGGCTGTTTTTGGAGAAGCCAGTGGGGAAAGCTTCCAATGTTCAGCTGCTGTGCTGTTATTGGCAAAGAGCATTACATTACATTACTTTTCATTTAGCTGACGCTTTTGTCCAAAGCAGCTTCCAATAAGTGCATTCAACAATTAGGATACAAACCAGAAGAGCAAGTTATTAAGTGTGTCAGCTTCAAATTAGCCAATCTATAGAGTACTACACATAAGTGTTTTTCCCCCCCTATCTTCTCATCTTCTTAGCCAAGGTGCAGTCGAAAGAGATGCGTTTTCAGCCCTGCGGCGGAAGATGTGTAGATTTTCTGCCTTCCTAATGTCGATGAGGAGCTCGTTCCACCATTTTGGAGCCAGGACGGCAAACAGTCGTCATTTAGTCGAGTGACTGTGTTCCTCTATGTCAGGAAGTGGCAAGCCAATTTGCCAATGCAGAGCGGAGAGGGCGGGCTGGGGTGTAAGGTTTAATCATGTCCTGGATGTACAGTAAGTTGGCCCTGCTCTGTTAGTATCACGATAAGCAAGTGATAGTGTCTTTAAACGGATGTGAGCAGCTACAGGAAGCCAGTGAAGGGAGTGGAGGAGAGGTGTAGTGTGAGAGAACGTAGGTAGGTTGAAGACCAGTCGAACCGCTGCGTTCTGGATGAGCTGCAGAGGTTGAAGGCAGAGGCCGGCAGACCAGCCAGGAGGGAGTTACAGTAGTCAAGGCGTGAGATGACAAGAGCCTGGACAAGAACCTGTACTGCCTTCTGGGTCAGAAGAGGAAGTATCTTCCTGATGAATAAAACTTGAAGAATAAGAATTCCTTTTTTAGTCCCGCAACGGGGAAATTCGATTTTTCACTCTATTACTATTTTTTTTTCATGTTACACACACACAGGCCCGAAATACACGCACATGCACAAACAGGACCTATATACATGCAATTAATGGAGAGATGTTAGAGTGAGGGGGCTGCCAGTGACCGGCGCCCCAAGCTCAACAGCACCTCTGAAATTCCCCGGAGATGAACTGGCACCTCTCCAGCCACCAGTCCCCGCTCCATTCATGGTCCACACAGGGACTGAGCTACTGCCACCCCTTGATTCCAGTTAGCAGAAATGAATGTGTGAGTGGAAGTGCACTAAACAGACATAATCTGTACACACTCCGCCCTCAGAAGAGGTCTAATCGGGCACAATAAGTGATCACCTGTGTGTGTGGACCATGGGTAAGTCCAGCAGTGGCTTAAACCTGTACAATTGAGCTTCTGGTTATTGTGAGGCACAGCTCACTGCTGGCTTGACTGTTTTCCACTACAGTAGCTTGAATTCACTTCTAACCATAAAGTAAACTGAGAATTAGTCTCACGAGCTGAGCCTGCTGAGCTAGAGTATGTAGCTGGGGGAGTCTGGGGTTGTTTTAGCCTCAGGCTTTAAAATCACTCAAAACTCTACAAGCAGAGAGTCTCACTTTGCCCTCTATACTTACTTAAACAAAGTTGTGGTGTGAACACAGGCAGGAAAATGGCTCTGCACCACAAGAAGTTATTTAAACTTAAGAATAAAATTGTTTCATGAAAAGCAACCAGAGAGGTCAGACAATTGTGATGTCATCAATATTCAATATTTGGTGTAAACTACGTGAAGTCAATACATGAGTGTGCATTCATGTTACATTAAGATGAAGTTGATGAGATGTACTCTTCAACACTCACTAAGATCATCAGTTGTTGTAAATGTGTGACTGCATAGTGCAGTGTTGTTAACAGACTGAGTAATGCAATTAAAACATCAGCTTGCTTCAGTCACGTTTCTTTTCCCCCCTGATCAAAATCATATACCTCATATTTCCCTCTCTACCCAAACAGCAAACAAAGTATATTAAAACAGGAAGCCCATTCATAAAAACTCTCCGTAGAGATAGAGATGAGTAACCTGCTAAGACACACACACATGCAGCTCATGGCTACATGTCTCTTCATTAAAATATGAGGACACGTGACTTTGACACACGCACACGCACATGCACATGCACACGAACACACACACACACACACACACACACACACACACACACACACACACACACACACACACACACACACACACACACACACACACACACACACACACACACACACACACACACACACACACACACACACACACACACACACACACACACACACACACACACACACACACACACACACACAAATACTTCCCCCAGTCCAGGTGCCATGTTACCTGACAATATATTCACATCATCAAGATTGTATGAAAAGAAAAGTTATGCACAAATGTTTGTATGAAAGCTTGAGTGCAGTGACCCTGATTGGACATCAACAGTTATATTTAGGAAATAAAGGATGCAGGTTGGGTTTAGGCATCAAAATGATTTTGTTAGGATTAGAAACAAGGTTGTGGTTTGACTTTTTTATTTCGGGCACACAAACACCGCTACCGGGGTAGGAACTCTGGTCCCCCAGATGAAAGACCTGCGTTTTTGGACCCATCAGGGTGGTTCCCTTCTTTTAATACGTCAAATACACACAAATTACTGTGCATAACTTCTCATAGTTATATGTACAATATAGGAAATGAGAACAGCCTAAAGCCCTTTTGTCAGACAAGCACACACACACACACACACACACACACACACACACACACACACACACACACACACACACACACACACACACACACACACACACACACACACACACACACACACACACACACACACACACACACACACACACACACACACACACACACACACACACAGCTTCCCTCCCACTGACATCACTCGAAGCACAGAAGCATTGTGTCTGCTTTTTGCCTGTTCTTATTTATCTGATGTGACAAACAGATGACAGTTACATGGCATTCAAACATGATAAAAAGAAAAAAAAAAAACTTGCTCCATTTGTGTGTGAATCTGTCTATGCCTGCAGCCACTCAGAGCTCCTTGTGCATGTGATTGTGTGTGTGCTTGTCTGTGCCCCTTGTGTGACTCTCTCATTGAACTGTGTTTCAAAGGATGACAATTCACTTGTGGCATATTAAATGAATGATGAACTGTCTTCCTAAAAATGTCTTCCATAACCACTGTAGATTTCATAGAATCAAAAAGGCCACACCTGACTAAGTAGAGGAGCATTTATGTTCCAGCATTTAGCTGCTGATTTGCAGTACAAGACATGAAATGCCTGACGGCCTACCTGGTGAAACAGAACCGACGTAGGTGAAAGTGTGGAGGAAATGAGTGAAGACGGGGAGTGATGGTCTCAGTGATGCATTTGAAACTAGTCACAGTGGTCAATAATGGTCTCAGCAACTCGGTCAATACACACGTCTTCAGATCAAAGTGTGTGTGTGTCGAGTAACACAGTAGTGATCTTTACTAAAAGTGATATTGACCTCTTCACTTGCCAATCTGTACGCGCTATTTTTACTTGTATAGGTTTGAATGTAGTTAGTGTTGTAGGCCAGTGAATGGGAAGATGGATTATTGATCCTCGACTGGAGGAAAAAAACAACCAAAAGCTCCATCTCTATTCAACCTGAACCCAAACACACACACACACACACACCTACACACACACACACACACACACGCACACACACACGCACACACAGATGACACGATAGTCAAATAGGAAGAGCTTCAGATTCAGTAACGCCAGCAGACTTGTAGCTTCTCTGTGTCAACACGTCAGTGCTGATTCCTGAAATAGTTCATGAAATAAAGAAGGTCAAATAAAGGAGACGGATATTGAATGGCAGTGCCACAATCTAACCCTCATCAGCAAACATAAGAATTATTAACAACTTCTGACTGGATGTTTCTTCAGACACCCTTTATGGAAATGATTCAATAGGCCTCCAGAATTATACTATTTCTTCAATTTCCTCTTCATCCGTCATTCGCTACCTGTTTCATTACTTCTCTCTGTGGTCTCATACCTTTCTAATATTCCCTCCTTCCAGAAACAGCAACTCTGCAATTTCATTTTGCTCGTGGGCACCTCTCCATCCCTCTCTCCCCCTTTGCAGCCCTGCATGAATTAGTTGTTCCGTTTCAATCTCTCACTTTCGATTTGTTTGTGTTTTTCCACAGATTGCGTTATCTCTCCCTCTGCTGTCCTTCCTCTCCTGCCTTTCTTTATCTTCCCATCCACACCTCCTTCCTCCTGTCAATACTTCTATTCCATACTGTAATCCCCAGTTTCTCCTCCCACTGTTCCTTTTGTCTTTAAAGCGTCCGATCCTCCTCTATTTTCTTTCATCCATCAAAAAAGATCTCTTCCATCCCCCTCTCCCATTTCCTCCATCCCCTCATATCCTTTTTCGTACACTTTCTTCCAGCTGGCATCCCTTCTTTCCCTTTCATCTCCTTCCCTCCGTATCACTCTCCTCCCTACTTGCCTTCCCTCCATGATGTTTGACAGCTTACCTTACTCTCATCCGTCTTCCAAACCTTTTATCCATCCATGGTTTAGTCGTCTTTGCTATCCTCCGAAACTGGATCCTAAATTAGCATTAGCTGATATTTTGTTAATTAGTACTAAAAAGTATGCCATAATTGATCAGTCTAAAGCGTTGCCCACAATTCAAATTATACATTATTGAATGTGCATATTTAAAGGATAAAATCTGCTGCTTGTCAGGAAAATATGATTTGTGTGAGCCTTTACTTTTGCATTACAGCTGCTGACATGTTCACTACCACACACACAAGGATAGATACAAGGCCATGGTTCCCAAGGTCACTCACCAAACAAACACACGCACACATGCACACACACACGGGAATGCGTTGGCCAATGACAGCTGCACTGAGGAAGCATGTGACCTCTTTGTCTTTCTTCCTTGCTCCCTCTCTCTAGTTTCACCTCGCTCATTTACATACTGTCCGATACCTCTCTCTACCCCATACCCTCTCTCACTTTCATTTCGCAAGGCTGTCTTCAAGGCTGTGTGCGTCAGGCTCTACTAAGCGGACTGCCACTGAGCAGCGCTCCCCTGTCACTGGAGCTTACCATGATGAATGAGAGAGAGAGAGAGAGGGAAGAAGGAGGATGAGGGGGGGTTATGGGCCTGCCAAAAGGATGAGGGAGGGAGCGATAAGAGCGCAACGAATCAGAGTGAGAGAGAGATGTTACTGGGATAGTATGAATGGAAGGATGAAGGTAACTCACATATTCAGAAACATGCGATTAGCAGGCTGCACAGTCTCCGCAAGGAGGAGCTGCTCTTTACATTTGTTAATCACGATTCCTAGGAGGCAATATCACAAATGCAGTTGTTAACATATACAAATGCATTATTCACATATGGAACAGGTAAAAAAACACAATTCAACATGTCTCGTCTGTGTTGCATTTTTCCCTCCTTATTAGCAGCATTTTTTATTTTTTCATGCAAATGGTGAAGAGGTTTTGGTCGTTTGTTTTTTTAAGCTGCAATGTGTTCAGATCTCTCAACCGCCGTAATTGTTCGCCACCAGTGTTGGGAGTAACTGCAATTCCATTCCAGAGAGAGAGAGAGAGAGAGAGAGAGAGAGAGAGAGAGAGAGAGAGAGAGAGAGAGAGAGAGAGAGAGAGAGAGAGAGAGAGAGAGAGAGAGAGAGAGAGAGAGAGAGAGAGAGAGAGAGAGAGAGAGAGAGAGAGAGAGAGAGAGAGAGAGAGAGAGAGAGAGAGAGAGAGAGAGAGAGAGAGAGAGAGAGAGAGAGAGAGAGAGAGAGAGAGAGAGAGAGAGAGAGAGAGAGAGAGAGAGAGAGAGAGAGAGAGAGAGAGAGAGAGATTTTTTTTTTGATTTTTATAGTACCTTTATTTTAACTATTAAGAATACACATTTTGATCAAAAAGCACATATCAAACAGCACATCCTTTAAAAAACATTAAAATTCAAACTAAAACCAATAAAACATACACAGCTTAGCCCGTGCAGACGGGTTAGAGAGATGCATTAGATGAGATGGTGAGAGAAGACCAGAGTATTGTCAGTAACTGAACACAGTGTGTTGGAGTGAGTCCAGGTCTTGGTGAACTGATCCATGTCCTGCATCTGACTGTAGTATTTAAAATCTATGTGGACCCTGGCCTTCACCATCCGACAGAACAACAAACTAACCTCAATATCTACCATGTTCTCCTCTTTCCTCTTCCTGCTCACATGTACTGCCATCTTGGCCTGTCCCAGTAAGAAATTTAAAAGTTTACACTTGCTCTCTGCTGCCTTTCTGTACTTAAAACCCAAGATAAAAACCTGAACAGAGAATTCTTCTCCAGCTGCTCTGAAGAGACTCTTCAGGAGAGTGAAAAGAGGAGTGAGACGTGCACACTCACTGTAACAGTGAAAAACTGTCTCCCTTTCACCACAGAACACACACCGGTCAGTGTGCCCTGGGGAGATGATCGACAGGAAGGAGTTAACTGCTACAATGCCATGTAGCACCCTCCACTGTAGGTCTGCCACTTTTTTAGTCAGAGGACTTTTATATAGACTCCTCCAGGCGGGTGTCACCTCATCTCCCAACTGCAGGTGACCCCTCCATGGAGTGTCCACTCGGTTCAGAGTCTTTCCATTTAGACATGTCACCATGACTCTGTACAAGGCTTTGCCAGTGGCCTCCTGTAGGCTTAAAGTGCAGTGCTGTGAGTTTAAAAAACAACCAATGTAGTCTTTAAAACCGGACGAACAGTAATGGAGGGAAACGGATCGTCAGTGCAGGGGGCAATAAAACCTTGGGAGTGCCGGCTCAGTAGAAGACGTTGATGTCCATTCAGGCAGCCTCTCCAATGCTCCAAAAGTCTGCCAATGCTCCTCACAGACCGGATCCCCACACCAGCTGCCAGGACGGCTGCATCCTGCAGCTCAGCTCCAGCCAGGCGAACAACAGACCCCAGAGTCATGACCCTGGCCTGACAGAAGATGTCCCTAAGAGCTGTTCCCGCCCAGAAAGGGGCGCTGAGCTGTCCTCCAAAGACCACAGGCTCCTGAAGCAGCCAGTGAAGGGAGACCGTACTTTTCTCCTTCGCCATCAGCTTCCACACAGTGAAGGCTCCCCGGTAGAAAGGTGGCAATGTGCGAAGGTCTGCAGTGCTGAGGTCCATGAGGAATAGAGAGTCTTTTAAACCAAGTCCAGCGAACCGCTGCAGAACCATGTGGGCCAACGGTCTCCAGACCAGGTCCTTGGGGCCGTACAGCAGTCGCTGAAAGAACTGTAGCCGGAAAGCAGCTCCCCTGCTGGCCAGGTGGACAAGTCCCTGCCCTCCCTCATCCTTAGGAAGGTAGAGGACAGCTTGAGGGATCCAGTGAAGTTTGTCCCAGAAAAAATTAACTAACAATGCCTGTATTTTTGACAGCAGGTTAGGGGGAGGGTCCACACAGGCCAGTCTGTGCCAAAGGGAGGAGGACACCAGGTTGTTGATAATGAGTGCCCTTCCTCTATAGGACATGCTCGGTAGCAGCCAGCTCCACCTCCTGAGCCGACCTTCAATCTTCTCCAGCACATTGTCCCAGTTCTTATTTAAAACAGTCTCATCGCCTAAGAACACCCCAAGGTATTTTATGCCCCCTGTCTTCCACGTCAGTCCCCCTGGTAAAACCAGCTTAGTTGTGGGCTTGTCACTTACCATCACTGCATCGCTCTTACTCCAGTTTACCTTTGCTGATGACATCTCATTAAACAGTCCAACATTAGTTTTTATGATGTCAATGTCTTTTTGTGTGTTCACCATTAAAATGACATCATCAGCATAGGCAGACAGTTTAAAAACAGCAGGACATCCATTAAAAACAACACCATTGAGCTCCTTTCTTAATTTGTGGAGCAGAGGCTCTATGGCAAGGGAATAAAGCATCCCTGATATGGAGCATCCCTGCCGAACCCCCCTCTCCACATTAAAAGGAGCAGCCAGGCCACCGTTAACCTTCAGTATGCTCGCAATGTCACGGTACAGTACCTGGATCTTAGCTATGAAGCCTGGGCTGAACCCAAAAGCAGCCAGCGCCTGCCACAGATACTGGTGTTCAACCCGGTCAAAAGCTTTTTCCTGGTCTACGGAAATCAGACCAGTGTCCACGCCTAATGAGCTAGAGACGTCCAAAACATGCCTGATTAAAGTGATATTATCACTTATGGACCTGCCGGGCACACAGTATGTCTGGTCCACATGGATGACCTCACTGACGACCTCCCTCAGCCTCAGGGCCAGGGCTTTGGACAATATCTTGTAGTCCCCACACAGCAATGAAACCGGTCTCCAGTTCTTTAAAAGCTGCAGGTCTCCTTTTTTAGGGAGCAGAGTAATAATAGCTCTCTTGCAGCTCAGTGGTAGTTGTCCCCGGTTCAGACTATCCTGGAAAACCTCCAACATGTCTTCGCCGAGAACCGGCCAAAAAGACTTGTAGAACTCCACGGGGAGCCCATCAATGCCAGGAGCCTTCTCATTGGCCAGACTCATGAGGGCTGTGTGGAGCTCATCAACAGTCAGCTCAGAGTCCAGTGTTATGTTTGAGGCAGCCTCCACCTGAGGCAGGTTATTAAAAAACTGTCCACCCAGCTCTGGGTTATCCACAAACTCATTTGAATACAGTTTTTTATAGAAATGTGTGGCATACCTCCGGATCTCTGGGCCTGTCGTGTATGAAGAACCATCTTCAGCACGTAGCGAGTGGATGATCTTCTTCTGGCCATTTTTCCTCTCCAGGCTGAAGAAGAACCGGGATGGAGCATCCATTTGCGAGGCATTCAAAAAACGAGACCGGACCAGCGCCCCCTGTGCTGTAATGCCCAGCAGGTTGGCTAAAGCAGCCTTTTTCCTTTTAAGGGCTTCAAAATGCCCTTGTTCTCCTGTACAGTCTGCCAAACCCTGCAGCTGTACCACCTCAGTCTCTAGGTCCTGAAGAGACCTGGTGATGTACTTAGTGACATTGCGAGTATATTGTTTACAAAATTGTTGGATTTGGACTTTGCCAATATCCCACCACTGCTGTAAAGAAATAAAACTGGACTTCTTGCCCTTGTGTAAAACCCATAAATAATTAAGACCCTCTCTAAAAGCATTATCTAATAAAAGAGCTGTGTTAAAATGCCAATACGCACTGGTTATCTTAACATTTGAGATAAAAAAAGAACACTGAACCAGAGAATGGTCTGTAAAGCCGACCGGTATAATATGACTTGATTTAAAAATGCTAAAATGATGTTTAAAGCAATAAAACCGATCAAGTCGAGCCATCGATAAAACTTTCTCACGACTGTGGCTCCATGTATACTGCCGGATATTTCTATGAAACCCTCTCCATACGTCCTGCAGCTCGTGAGCTTCACTGAGACGCTGAAGCCGAGCACATGAAGCAGGGTGAGGCTCTAGGTGATTCCTGTCTGTATTAGGATGCTCTGTGCAATTAAAATCACCTCCCAGAAATAAATACTCTTCTGTGCTGCAGCCGCTAATGGCATCAGATAGAATGTCTAAAAAAAACATTCTATCTTTGCTAAAAACAGGGGCATAAACACATATAAAAACCATTATGACATTCTCAAACTGTGCTCTGACCTTCAAAATGTGACCTGATAAAACATCCTGCACCTCGACGGAGTGAGGGTTAAAAGCTTTGTTAAAAAGCACACCGACTCCAGCACTATTAAAAGATTTGTGGCTGAGAAAAACCTGGCCAGGCCACTCCTTCTTCCAGTCTCTCTTGTTTTCCTCATCACTATGGGTTTCTTGAATAAAAACTACGTCCAGTTTCTTAAAATCAATAAGTTTATAAAGAGAAGCTCTCTTCACAACACTTCTGGCACCGTTAATATTTAAAGAACCAATATTTATATTAGTCATAATGATATGAAAAAAAATAAATAAGAAAACAGCCACAAAGGTGTGATAAGACATTTTAAAGTGAGTCATCATTAAGTTCAGCGAGCTTCACCCTGGCTTTTGTGACAAACTTGTTCAGTCTGTAGACTTCCTTCGTTTCAAAGGAGTCTTCCATCTTTTTAAGGCGTGACACAGACACAATGAAGCCCTTCAGGTCGGGGAAGAAATTCTTCACCTGCACAGCTACTTTCCCTTTTGTGTCTTTTAGGAACTTTTTAATTTCTCTCAATGAATAGGTGGTGGTGTGAACCTCCTGAGATGGAGTCATATCCCATTCTTCACCTGCTTCATCCCCACTATCTTCCTCCACCTCCACCTCCTCCTCATCCTCATCATCCTCCTCCTCCTCCCTACACTCACTGATTTTCCTTTTTCCTGATCTTTTATCCTCATCCATGTCCTCCTCCATCACCTCATTCACCACCTCGTCTGCATTCACATTATGTTCTTTATCCTTCTTTTTCTTTTCCTGTTTATTTTTATTAGCAGGTGTGACTGTGCTCTTTGTAGCAGTAATATTTTCCTCTGGGCAAACAGCCTGTTCCTGCTCCATCTCCTCCCGTTCACTCTGTTCTGCCGTCTCGTCAGATCGCTGCACACCGGCCGAGTCTAACTCAGCCGCCGGCTGCAGCGCGTCAGGTGAGCCCGTCTCACCTGAGCCCGTCTCACCCGAACCACTCTCGCCACCAGCTGACGCATCAGCTGCCGGCTCAGCGGAGGCCAAAGCGCCAGGTCCACCAGAGGCCGAAGCCCCGGATCCCCAGGGGCGGGGGCCTTTGGCCCCCGCACGCCGGGGTGATGCACCGGCGCTCGGCCCCGCAGTGCCACCGGCAGCCTCCTTATCCTCAGGGCAGGCTCGAGCCAAGTGCCCCTCGGCCCCACAAGAAAAACACTTCATCGTCTCAGATGTGACGAAAACGATATAATTAAATCCTTCCACTTTGAAACTCAAAGACAGGTTGAGGTCTTTAACTCCATCTTTGAGCACCATGAAGGTCTGCCGCCGGTAACACACAACGTGTTTCATTTCCGGTCGGGTTTTACCTCCCAACATCATCATCTTTATTGGGGAGATGACTCGTCCGTAGCGGGACAGTTCTGTATTTAAATCCTCGTTTTTAATGAAAGGTGGCGTGTTGGAGATCATGATCCTCCTCACCGGGTTAGCCAGAGGAAACACCGGCGTGAAGGTGTCATGGATCACCACGCCGCTCTCCACCACTTTCTCCGCCTTTGCCACATCATCCAGAAAGATGACGATAGCGCTGTTCATCCGTGAGGCAGCTTTTACACTTACAAACCCCACAAGCTCTCCGATGGCGTAGGCTGCATCCTCAACTGTACAGGCGACAGCCGGCAAAAGTTTGACCGCATGTCGCCTCGTCAGTTTCTGCAGCCCCACCTCATCTACTCCGACACCGGGCATGATGCCCGGTGTCACACACACACACACACACCGACTGGAACAAGGTTCACAAACTACACTAAAACATGCAAAACAAACAAACAAACAATTATAGAAAAGTTTTGAGAAAACCACTCACCACCGTCAATCACTCCAGCTCACTCGCTCCGCTCACACTCACGCATGCGCACAGAGAGAGAGAGAGAGAGAGAGAGAGAGAGAGAGAGAGAGAGAGAGAGAGAGAGAGAGAGAGAGAGAGATTTTTTTTTGATTTTTGAATCAACTTTATTTTTCGTTCATTTTTTCAAAAACATAACAATATATTATATTCAAATCTTAACACTCTTACTCTTAGAGTAAATAAATTAGTGAAAGAATAAATAAATAAATACTTGATTCACATGAGCACATCTCCAAACTGCAGTGTGTGGTTTTCCACAGAACACAACGCCTGATTAAAACACCAAACCTGCTGAAAGGAGTCCAGATCTCCTGCTGCGTTAAAATACTTAAAATCAATGAGGAGTCTGGACTTCATCATATTAATACACACAGTCACAGGTTCAACAATAAAACCATCCTCCACCTTTCTCCTCCGGCTAAAATACACCGCCATCTTGGCCTGCCCTAAAACAAAGTTTAAAAGCTGGCATTTGTTCTTGTGTTGGCGTGTGTATTTAAAACCTAGGATAAAAAGCTGCTTGGTAAAAACCTCCCCACATTTGGTAAAAACAGTTTTTAAAAACAGAAACAAGGGTAAAAGACGAAGACACTCATAAAAACAGTGAAACACAGTCTCTCTTTGGTCGCAGTAGGGACACTTGTCCTCTACTGCAGGGTTTATGGTGGACACAAAGGAGTTTACCGCGATTACTCCATGGAGGAGTCGCCAGTGAATGTCTGCATGTCTTTTGGAGAGTGGAGGCTTGTAGAAGGACCTCCACTCTGGTCTGGCTGCAGGAGCCAGTTGCAGATAACTCCTCCATGGAGTGTCAGGTCTTCTGTCCAGTTTTGTCTTGTTTATTGCTTTTACCAGTATTCTGTAAAATGTTTTTCCTGTTGTACCATCCAGTGGTGCGGGGTGTGTGTAATCCATTAAAAACCCAGAGCAGTCTTTAAAATCCGGTGCCAGGAAAATGGCAGGAAAGGGATCGTCATCATTCACTGCTGGATTAAAGGAGGAGTTTAAAAGCAGGCGGTCGTGTCCCGTGAGTCTCTCTTTCCAGTGTTGCAGGAGTTTCTGTGTGACCCTCACTGATGTCAGTCCCAGCTGGGCAGCGAGTCTGGAGGGGTCATCCATCTGGGGCCCAGTCAGCGCCACCACCTGCCCCAGAGTAACAACCCCCCCAGTCTGCAGTCTCGTAGTTAGATTCGTACCTGCCCAGCTGGGAAGGTCCAGACGGGTCCCCCACAGGACCGGCTCCTGAAGGATCCAGTAAAGGGAGTCTGCGTTATCTCTCCTCTCCTTCTTCAGCAGGCTCCACACTCTAAAAACACTTTTATAAAAAGCAGGCAAAGGAGATGTGCTCATGTTTGGTATGTTCATTAAAAACAAATTAAAATCATGACCAAGGCCTTTAAAACCCTGCAGAATGCAGCGGGACAGGTGTCTCCACAGAGTGTCCTTTGGCCCGGTCAGCAGTCTTTGAATAAACTGGAGGCGGAAAGCCGCTCCCCTGCTGGCCAGATGGACCAGGCCTTGCCCCCCCTCTTCTTTAGGTAAAAAAAGGACACTCTGTGGGACCCAGTGTAACTTGTCCCAAATAAAATCAACTAAAACCGACTGAACTTTTGACAGGAGAGAAACTGGAGGATCGACGCAGGCCAGCCGGTGCCACAAGGAGGATGAGACCAGGTTGTTGGCTATTAAGGTTCGGCCTCTATATGACATCTTTGGGAGGAGCCACCTCCACTTCTCCAGCCGACCTTTCACCTTCTCCAGGACATTGTCCCAGTTTTTATTTTTATTGGTCTCATCCCCCAGGAAGACTCCAAGATATCTGAAGCCTCCTTTTTTCCACTGTAGGCCACCAGGCAGCCTGAGCCGACCCCCCAGCTCTCCCCCAGCCATCAGAGCCTCGCTTTTCCCCCAGTTCACCCTAGCAGATGAAATAAAACCAAAGTCTTTTACAGTGTTAGTTAAAAAGTCAATATCTGTTTGTGATTTAACTAAAACAACGAGATCATCCGCGTACACAGACAATTTAAAAGACACAGGACACTGGGGGAAACACACACCTGTCAGTTTAGCTCTGAGTTTGTGGAGCAGAGGCTCGATGGCGATCGAATATAACATCCCAGAGAGAGAGCAGCCCTGCCTCACCCCTCTCTGGATCTCAAATGGTGCGCCCAGTCCGCCGTTAATTTTCAGAACGCTTGCAATGTCACTATAGAGAACCCGGACCATGGCTATGAAACCAGGGTTGAACCCAAAAGCAGCCAGAGTCTGCCACAGGTACTGGTGTTCAACCCGGTCAAAAGCCTTTTCCTGGTCTATTGAAATCAGACCAGTCTCTATACCCAATGAACTGGAGAGCTCCAAAACGTCTCGAATTAAAGTGACGTTGTCACTGATGAGCCTGCCGGGCACACAGTAGGTCTGGTCAGGGTGGATGATGGACGCCATCACCTCCCTCAGTCTAAGGGCCAGAGCTTTTGACAGGATCTTATAATCCGTGCACAGCAATGAGACCGGCCTCCAGTTCTTAAGTTCCTGCAGGTCTCCCTTTTTAGGCAGCAGGGTTATTGCGGCCCTCCTGCAGCTCAGAGGCAGTCTGCCGGTCTTTAGACTGTTATTTAGGACCTCTAGCAGATCTGGTCCTAGGGTGGACCAGAAGGACTTGTAAAAGTCTGCAGGAAGGCCGTCCATGCCTGGAGCTCTGCCGCTCTGCAGGCTCATGGTGGCAGTGTGGAGCTCCTGCAGCGTCACCTCTGCTGCCAACTCCCTGTTGTCAGCCTCGCTGACCTGAGGGAGACCGCTGAGGAAGCTGCTGCACACATTTGGATTATTTGTCCACTCACTCTTAAAGAGGTCTCTGTAGAAACCGGCAGCATACTTCCTAATCTCAGATGAGTCTGAGACTTGGGAGCAGCTACCCGTACGTAAAGAGTGAATGGTCTTCCTTTGTCCATTTTTCCGCTCCAGCCCAAAGAAGAAGCGAGATGGGGCGTCCATCTGTGTGATGTTCATGAACCTAGACCTGACCAGAGCCCCCTGTGCTGAGACTCCCAGCAGGTTGGCTATGGCCGACTTTTTTGACTTGAGGGAGTCTAAAAGCCCTCGGTTTGCTGTGGAGTCTGCTAAGGTCTGCAGCTCCACCACCTGCGACTCCAGATCTTTCATGGACCGGGTTAAGTCTGTAGTGACACCACAAGTGAACTGCTGGCAGAGCTGCTTTATCTGGGTCTTACCAAAGTCCCACCACTGTTGTATGTTAGTGAAGGCAGGCCTGCTCTCTCTGTGGGACTCCCAAAAAAACTTAAAAGCAGTTCTAAAAGCCTGGTCATCTAAAAGGGCCGTGTTAAAATGCCAATAGGCACTCTTAAAACGGATGTTTTTGATAAAAACATGACAGGAGACTAAAAAATGATCACTAAAACCCACAGGCTGAATAGAACACCTCTTAAAAATATTTAAATGGTGTTTAAAACAATAAAAGCGGTCCAGTCTGGCCAGAGATAAAACCCCCTCCCTACTGTGGCTCCAGGTGTACTGTCTGTGCTGACTGTTAAAAACCCTCCACACATCACTCAGCTCATGGTTCTCCATAAGTTGTTTGAGTGTGCGAGATGAGGGAGGGTGTGGCTCAGGATGGTTCCTGTCCAGGGTTGGATTTATTGTGCAATTAAAATCCCCCCTAAAAACATAAAACCATCATCCTCACAGTTTTTAACACAGTCACTTAAAATGTTTAAAAACGCTACCCTGTCCACTGCGTTAGTGGGAGTGTAGACATTTAAAAACACAAGTTTTAAGTTTTCAAAGACAGCTTTAACTTTCAATAAAACACCTGGAACGACTTCATCAATAGTAAAAGAAAAAGGTAAAAAGCTCTGAGCAAATAAAATCCCCACTCCTCCACTCAGACTGGACCTGTGACTTAAAACCACCTCCCCTTTAAAAGCCCTCTTCCAGTCACTTTCATTGTCTACAGTGCTGTGAGTTTCTTGAACGAACATGACATCAATTCTTTTAGTCTCCATCAGTTTAAAAAGGGTGGCTCTTTTAAAATCAGACCTGGCACCGTTCAGGTTTAAGGTGCTGATGTTAAAATCACACATGGATAAAAAAAGAACAACAGTAAAAAGAGCAGTCAGTAAAAGATAAAAACATCTAACAATAATCTTCATCATTGACGATTTGAGCTCTCACCTTCAGTATTAACTTTTTTAATCTAAATATTTCTTGCTCGGTTAAAATTTCCTCTCCATAGCTCTTCCTGGTGAGCGGCTTGGCTGAACTAATAAAAAGGTGCAGGTCGGGAAAGAACTCACCTACATTAGTCAGCCTGGCTCCTTTCGTTTGCTCCAGGAAGGCTTTAATTTTCTCTGGAGAGTAGTGAGACTGAGGGTCCAGCTGAGTCAGGAGGAGATCACTCTCTGACTCAGTGGACCTCTGGGAACTCGTTTTCTTTACTTTACTGTTTATTTTTCCACTTTCAATATTCTTTCTTTTCTGTGACATTTTGAGGAGATCGTCTTCTGACAGATCCTCCTCCATCATTTCTTCACACATATCGTTTGTCGTGTTGTTTATTGGTTCATTAGTCGCAACCACGGGGACCGGCGCCGCGGGAGGATTCTCCGCGACGGACGGCCCCACCGGAGCAGAAAAAACCGGCCTTGCGACAACAACGGGGGTGCCCCACACGGTAACCGGGGCAGGGGTGACATCCGCGGGTGGATCTCCCCCCGGAGCCGCAGCCGCAGCAGCAATGGGCGGGTCCCCCCCCGGAGCCGCAACCGCAGCAGCAACGGGCGGATCCCCACCCGGAGCCGCAGCCGCAGCAGCAACGGGCGGTCCTCCACCCGGAGCCGCAGCCGCAGCAACGGGCGGACCCCCGCCCGGAGCCGCCGCCGCAGCAACGGGCGGACCCCCGCCCGGAGCCGCCGCCGCAGCAACGGGCGGACCTCCGCCCGGAGCCGCAGCAACGGGCGGACCCCCGCCCGGAGCCGCAGCCGCAGCAACGGGCGGGCCCCCACCCGGAGCCACAGCAGCAGCAACGGCCGGACCCCCACCCGGAGCCGCAGCAGCAGCACCGGGCGGACCGCCCGCCGGAGCCGCAGCAGCAGCACCGGGCGGACCGCCCGCCGGAGCCGCAGCAGCAGCACCGGGCGGACCTCCCCCCGCAGCAGCCCGCTGCGCTCCGCAGTCCTTCGGGCAGGACCGGACCAAGTGCCCCTCGCCCCCACAACCAAAACATTTCATCGTTTCCGTTGAAACAAAGACGACATAATTAAAACCATCAATTTTGAACGAGAAAGACAGGTTCAGATCGGTGTTTCTTTCTTTCATAACCATATAAACCTGTCTCCTGTGACAAACAACATGTTTTAATTTTAGGGATTTACATCCCAGCGAAACCATTCTGATGGGTGAGACTATCTGTCCATATTTCGACAGCTCCCTCCCCAACAATTCATTTTTGATGAACGGGGGAGCGTTTGAAATCATGATTTTCGTGGCCGGGTTGACGAGAGGGGAGACGGGAGTGAAGGTGTCTCTGATAACCACTCCCCTCTCCACCACCTCGCCAACCTTAGCCGTACTATCTAAAAAAATGACAATAGCCCCGTTCATGCGTGAGGCAGACCTCACGCAGTCATACCCCACCACTTCTCCTACAGCTAGTCCAGCTTCCTCCACTGAACATGGCACTGCGGGGAAAAGCTTAATCGCATGCCTGCGAGTAAGCTTTTCAAAGTCCGCTGCCAGGGCCTCAGCGGCCGGCATTATGCCGCAGGCAGCACGCTGCTCCTCCAAACAATTACACACACACGTTCACACACACACGCAAAACACCCCTTACACCCAAAAAAGACAAACAAACAACTCATAAACACACTCACACCGACGAAAAAGGAAATAGCTTTTCACAAACTTACGAAATTTGAAACAAAAACCAAACGCTCTCAGCTCCACCATTCACTCGCACCCAGCACACTCACTCCCAGCATGCACTCCGAGAGAGAGAGAGAGAGAGAGAGAGAGAGAGAGAGAGAGAGAGAGAGAGAGAGAGAGAGAGAGAGAGAGAGAGAGAGAGAGAGAGAGAGAGAGAGAGAGAGAGAGAGAGAGAGAGAGAGAGAGAGAGAGAGAGAGAGAGAGAGAGAGAGAGAGATGTAATGTTTCTAATATAAAATAAAGAAACTAGATCTCATCAAATATGATATGACATATTTATTAATGATGGCAGAAAGCTAGGTTAGCATATACATACAGCGTCCTCTTCTATTAAGGCCGACTGTCTTGTCAAATTAGTACTTATAGTAAGTATAGTAAGTGCAGCTCACAGGTGGTCTGAAGTATTAATGACTCTCACTATCACTACAAAAGACAGAGGATATTCACATGTGTCATATGTGCTGATGTATAATCGTGCTGCATCACCACAGTAACCTGATAGTGCTGCAGAATGATGCTGCTGTTTATCTTCTACCTGTCTGTCGAGTCCATTCCATTTACATTTTACATTCCATTTACTTTCCAGTTAGTTTCCTGAATGAAAGGAAATGCAGATCAATCACAGAAATCAAACTGCTCCAAAATCATAAATGTTTGAGTAAAACCTGCCCAGCCACAAGATATATTCTGTCACAGCCTGCAAGTAGGTTGTTGAGTCTGTTCCTTGGATGAACATGAAGAGAAACATGGGGAGGAAAAGCAGCAGCAAAGAAATGTAGACTATGATGCAATGTTGTGCACATAAAAAAACATTTCAAGCTGTTTATTTTGAGAGTGAGTTCTTTCTTCAGGTTCATACCAGTGATGCACACATGGGACTGCTGTGAACTGTTCCTAAAGTGGATCATTGTTACATCATTGCTCGGCACCTCGGGAGGTTCTAGTTTGTAAAGATTGAATTTGGTTAAAGAATGATGGAAGCAGACAACAACAACACAAACTGATGCAAAAATATTCAGATAATGTTTTCAGGTTGTACAACATAGAATAAACCATCCATTGGACTAATTGTACCAATACAGTTGTACCAACACACTCCAGAGTCATATGATGAGCATTCCAACAATATCTTTTCTATTAGCGTACCTTGACCCCTTTCTATATTGTGCAGCTGGCATGCAATACCGACATCAAATCAAACGCTGCAATGCTACGCATCGCTGGTGTGTATGATGCCCTGTAAGCTGTTTCACATCTCTCGTGTGGTCAGTCCGAAGGAATTGTTTACATGTAATGAAGCAATTTGGCCTCTACAGCTCCAGTACAGTTCAGTGAATTGATGCAGTAGAATGAATGCAGATCAGTTCTCGGAGCGATTCAGGACATATAGCAAGAAGATGTCTGACGCATGACGGACAGATTCAGGAAAGATGCAGAAGATGCAGGTGTAAAGAAATGTAGAATAGATGCATAATATATATAGAAGAGATGCAGGGTAGAAATATGCAAAATAGAATCTTACCATACTTCAAAAACTGGGAGGATCATTTCCCTGTAGCCCATTCTCAAGCTGTCAGTTTATTATTCAATCTGTAATCATCTGTTTGAACTCAAAATTCACATACTTGGTAACCAGTATCTGTGCTTTGCTAAGATATTGAAACACACACACACACACACACACACACACACACACACACACACACACACACACATGAGTTATCCATCCATCATCATTCACCATCTGTAACTGCTTATACACGGGTCACAGGGGGGGAGGACTGGTGCACCATGTACGCCATGTACAGGATGGCGCTCTATCGCAGCGCTGACACATAGAGACCGAAAACAGTTCACGCTCACATTCAAATCTTTGGGCAATTTAGAGTCACCAGTTAACACCTGCATGTCTTTGGACTGTTGGAGGAAGACAGAGAAATATGAGAAAACTCACCAGACATGAGGAGAACAAACACACTCCATGACTTATAAACACTGAAAATGCACATTCGTATAAGCAATACCATACATGCATGAAACAGTGCACAACTCCTGTTCCTTCTCACTAACACTATAGACATCTGTCTTTCAAACGCAAGCACACTCATATGCAAGTACACACTCCAGGTAGCGCTACTGCCCTACATGCCGCGCCTCTCCCCTCCTGATCCACAGCCACCTTGATGCCACATCTGCAGCTTCAGTGGCCAACATGATGGCCCTTCGCTGGCTGGCCCCAGTAAAGCCAAGCATTCTGCAGGCCCTGCAGAGGGATTGGCCCACAAACCCTCAATATCCCACTTTGATAGGATGACATATCGCTCGCCACCCATTGCTCCGGCATCCTCCACAAGCTGAGAGTACTTCGCCCTCTTCCTTTCATTGGCCTCCTCGATACTGTCCTCCCAAGGCACTGTGAGCTCTAAGAGGATTACTTGCTTGGAGGCTACTGAAGTGAGCACAATGTCTGGCCTTAATGTTGTTACGGCAACAACTTCTGGGAGCTGCTTACCCAGATCAACCGAAAGCTCCCAATCACGCGCCGTTGCCAACAAGCCAGAAGAGGTGTTCCAGGCAGCTGGTGTTGACTTCTACCCTGCTCTGATAAAAGCGGTGGTCGTTGCTGGGCGGAGGCTCTTGCTGTGGCTAACTCCACTGCAGATGGAATCGGCTATGGCTTTAAGAACCTGGTCATGTCGCAAGCGGTAACGCCCTTCGCCCAGGGCTTTTGGACAGCAGCTGAGAATGTGCTCCAATGTTCCTCTCCTCGGGCAGAGGGGACATGCTGGTGTCTCCACCTTTCCCCAGGTGAAGAGGTTGGAGGGACTTGGCAACACGTCGTAGACAGCCTGAATCAGGAATTTTATCCTATTCTTTTAACAGAATGGAAAACTACTTTTGTGCATATGCATTGCTTTATACATGTGGCACATGGATTTTTACACACACACACACACACACACACACACACACACACACACACACACACACACACACACACACACACAGTCAGGTAAAATGATATCTGTGCTTTCTTATCCACAGAAAATCAGGGAAAGTGACTCTTGATGAAAGCAGCACATTTGTTTAATGAACAGCCAGGAATTATCACTAAAACTGAGGAATTGTAATTAAAAGCTTCAGATGAAAACTGGCAGACAATGGAGAATAGAAAAGTTAATGAGCTCAGTTCCACACACTAAACCAATCCTAATTCTACTCCTTACTCTGTTAACTGTGTTAATAACCATGCCCACACACATGCACACAGGCTGAACACAAGGACAAACACAAACACAAACATTCAATTATTCTTTTCCTAATGTTTGTTCAGACCCAGGAAGATTACAGTCACACAAGTGTGCTGCTAATGGGAATCCTAAATAAATAACTACCGGTACAATAGTAGATTAATAAATCACAAAAGCCAAATTAATATCTCCATATAATGGATTTTCTGGGAACCACAAATAGGATGTCCTCTTAACACCTGTGAAAAACAAACGTAACAATATCTAATATTTGAAAACAGTACATTTCAGTTGTAAATGCCCCATCTTTCCTAATGAAATATTTGCCCACGCAGACAATTATAGAACCATCTAGAATTCCTGTTTAACGTCTTACATCTCAAAGCCAGTGGATTCATCATCATCGTCTCAATTGAGGATGCATTTTGCTTTTCAACTTTGAGGAAGGCATCAGGATCTGCTCATGCCATAACACACAGAGTTCACTAAAGAGAGTGCTATGTTCTTAATGGGATACTATTCATGTGGGTAATGCGCTGTACACACGGGATTTGACCCTTTGGCACTTCAAATCAGAGCTGTAGAATGAAGGCTAAAGTCAGACAAAAGTTATGACGTAAGGACTTGACTAAGACTTGACTCCATTTCCAAAGACTTAGTAACTCTGGAGCTGTCAAAGAAGACCAAACCAAACCAAAACAAAGACAGTGAAAGACAAAACCTGAATGTTAAATATTTCCTATCCATTAATAAAAAAAAACAAAACATTAACATTATGAAAATAGTTCAGAATTCAACCTGAAACAATCTGCGTCTTGACTTGCAATTTGCTGTACACGACCTTTTGACTCCGACTTGACGGCAAACAACAGCTTTACGTGCCACCCTATCAGGTTAAGTGTCATTTAGGGGTCACTAGCCTCTGCGTCAAACTGAGTGCTTTTTAACTCATTGAACAACATCTGAAACTGTCAAGATTCGGTTCTGTCAGTCCCTCCTCTCTCCCTTTTGTGTAAGTTTGTCTCCCTCTGTCAGTTTTTCCCTGCACGTTCCTCCCCTGTGTGTTGTTTTGTCCAGGAACGGGTAGGAGTGGTTCCATCTCAGCTGCAGCGAGTTACGCTGATCACCTCCAGGAGTATGAGAAGTTTGAGGTGACATGCATGCAGCGCCGGACCGTTGTTCTCATTTACTTGTTTCCCGCGTTCCTGGTTTCCTGTTCTCGATCCCTGTCCGTTGTTTCCTCATTCCTGTTACCCTCGACCGTCTCGTCTTTAGTGTTCTTGTTTTCCCTGTAGTTATTCCCATTATTTGTTTGTACTTTTACCCCGTATCCGTGTCTGCATTTGGGTCCAGTCCCTTTGTGTTATTTCCCCGCACCATTCATGACAGAAACCCTCCTCTCACACACCTCTCCAACCTCAGAATTGGGGGGTTCTGTGTCCAATTGCTGTTGCTTTCCGAAACCCAACACTCATGCCCACTTTACACAGTGATTGGCCAAGTGTGCAGAAATGAGTAAGTACGCTTGAGTTGAACTTCTCTCTCTCAAGCTGTGATTTAGCTTGTCAGCTGTAAATCAAGTCTGATGCTAACTCAAGCGTCCATCCCTGAGAAAGAGTAAAACACACATGCCAAAGTGAATATACACAAACGCACACTTCAGATTGACATGCACTCTCTGACTCAAACACAAGGGCGAACACTTAGCGTAATGAACTCTGCCCTTGTTCTCTCCATCTGTGCTCTCAGTTGGAGATAAGAACAGATTCATTAAAATCACCCACACAGCATCAAAAATAATTGGTCCCCCCGCTTCCTACCTACCTGACCTCATCACCAAAGTCGTCAGTCGGAAAGCACCTCCAGCCCAAATCACTCACTCCATTGCCTCTTCCCACGTCTCCACTCAGGTCCCAGACACCAGCCTTGTTGTTCTCAAAGGTCCAAACTAAAACCAACTTCACATAACAATTTTAGAATGAATTGTGGTGAATTGAATTGTGTGTATTGGGTTTTAATATAATAATATGTATAAAAGTTTGAACAGAAACCTGCAGTAATGGATGGCTGTTTGTCAGCTTGTGCCACATGTTCCAACCCATAAAGAGCAGTGCAGCAGCAGTTTCCAGCTCTGTGATTTACTTGCAATTCATCATTTACACTTCGGAAAAATCTTTGTTATTTCTTTCAAAATCATCACTCCTCCTCTGGACGGACACTGACATGATTTAGAAGTGTTATTTTGCTGATACTGTTCCTCTGTGCTGGTGATTGATTGCTGTTCGTTAAGAATTAGATTCACTGTGTCAGTGTTTGGTTTTGTGGGCTTAAGCCGTAAAATATGATTTCCTCTTGAGGACAATTAGCACCCTGGAATACAAACGGAAGTTTTACACGTGTGATCACGCACACACACACACACACACAGAATATTGCTCCACTCCATTCTTAGAGTAATAAACCGACTCCACTGTGGTGAAGAGCTAATTATAGCAGGTTTTAATTGCTTCCCCGCTTTAGAAGTGACTTTGCTGGCAATCTCTCTGTTTCTGGCGATTGCTTCATGGTGGAATCAGTAAGCCAAAAGTTGTATATGTGTGTGTGTGTGTGTGTGTGTGTGTGTGTTTGTGTTTACCTATTTGAGTAACTGAATGGGTGTGCGTTGTAGAAAAGGAGATGTGAGTTTGTGAGAGACGAAGAGCCTCAGTGAGTGTCTATGCATGTGTGAGAGCGAAGGTGTGTTTGCCTTAATGATGTGCTTGTGTGTGTAATGAGCCTCAAAGGCATGCTTAGAGTTTGTTTTAGTGTCAAACGCTTTAACAGCCAAAATGTTAACCAGAGCCATGACCCTACCCTTTCTCTCTTTAATCCTCCACCTTGTTTCCGTACACTTAAAATAAATGGGGAAAGGAGGTGCAGTGTACGGAGGCGGGAACCGCAGGTTTTTTTAAACCAGCTACACAAACTCCATCGGTAACGTGAGGCTGCAGCCAGATTTACTGTTTGCCAATGAGTTTTAATTGGTCCTGCAGGTTTGGAAGGTGTGCTGCCTCTAGTACAATAAGGTATCTTTCTCAAGTTCTATGTAGTTTTGACCTGTTGGAGGGCCGCATAGCCATGTGCAAAAGGAGGAAAAATAAAAAAAGCTGCATAAAACTCAAGCTGAGCCCGCTGCCTGTGCTCCATGTAGCTGCTTCAATTGGCTATAATGAAAGGTCTGTGCTGCAGGCATCCCGCGAGAGCCATGTTGTGCCGCTTACAGAGTCCATGGAGTTTCATCGTTACTTCTTCCCACCTGCTGATTTCTCTTTGGCTCTACCCAATTTCTTTTCCCCAATTATTCCTGTCTTTCTGCCTCCTCCTGCCATCTGATACAACCTTTATTTCACTAAATGTTTCTGACTTGCCTATTTCCCTTCCTGCTTTTCATTTACCCTTGATCAACTTTCTCTTACTCTCTAGTCCCTTTGAAAGTGGTCTTAACATCCTTTTTTTCTCCACCTCTCTCTCTCTATTTCTATCCGTCTGTCTTTCTCTGGGGACAGCAGGAGGTAAGTGCAACATATGAGCTCTCGGCAAACAGATGCAAGTTTTTAAATCAAAAAGGTGGAGAGCAGAGAGGAGATAAAGACCGCAGAGACGCCATATCTCTCTTTTATTGCCACTGTCTTTTATACTCTAACTGAGATATTGTTTATGTTTTTATACTGCGTTACTGTGATTTGGGTTAGTCGCCTTGTGATGTGTTTGATAGCATGCAACATCTAAGATTGCGTGACTCAAATCAAATGTCCTCTTGTCCAAATGGGGTTGATTAATCAGTGGATTCAATTACTGCCACTGGATCGATTTGTTGTGCTGTGTACAATGGGAACCCATTAGATTTCCCCAAAAAGGCTAAACCTACCAATCTATCTCCCTGACTATATTCAAGCAAAGCAACAGCAAAGGATTTTAATTAGAAAGCTTTTAGACTGCATCAGACAGGCTCTGGGCCAAATTAAAATAAATTTATTTTTGTATGTCAAAAAAAACAACATCGGCCTTCAAGAAAAAAAATTAGATTTCATTTATAGCCCTGCGTCGGCTGTTTTTGGGCCCAAATCCTTACGTAGAGGTCAAGTCGACCCCTCTGATGTTGTAACATTAAACAGCTACGTTGTCAGAAAAATTGTGCTTTTCTGATATCGCTCTACGTTTTTGGCAGTAAGTTTTCCTCCCGCACCCCGGCCAAAAAGTACATTTGTTAGTGACATTTTTACGGACCCTGTACACACTGTAGCAATATGTACTAATCGTAATACAGCCCAACATTTATGATGAATCATGTTGAATCATTGTTTTAATTATGTCTTAAAATCCATAGCTGCTCACTCAGGCAGAAAATAGGTCCTTCTCCTTCTCTGCTTTTTTGGCAGCTCTTGTGGGATCATTAACCAAAGATTTGTAATTAATGTAAACACTGCATCCCACAGGAGTGAACACAATTTACAAGTCACCCAAATTAAATGACAAAATACTTTGTCCATGCCCTTGTTGCCAGGGTCCGGAGAGCTGTTGAGTGGGATCCGACACCAGATGCTTGTTTGGGTACATCCTTGAACTCCAGTTCCTTTTCCCAGATGGAGTGGGTGGTGGGGTTTTCTTCCAAAATGGTCGTCTAAATGGGAGACGGGCAGTAGGTGGATTGAGGATGCCCGTGTGGATTGGTAGATGGAGGAAATCTTTGACCTTTTGGAGCATCCTTTGAGTAAGGATATGAGGTTGGGTTGAGTCAAGACCAGACAGGATCACAGTATTCTGTACGCAAGAGGCCCTTGATTATTGCCAACAATGCACAGACATAACAAGCATGTTGAATAACAATATCCCCCCCAAAAAAACTTGCCTCCTGAAGAATATTTATCAAGGAGGACAGCATCTTAGATAAGACGTGTGTTGAAAACAGATACATGTCATGCATACTTAGTGGATCAGGGAAAAGCGTGTATCCATGTGTGTATGTCAGTTCTCAAAGTAAAAGGCCGACACTGCAGGATGGAATACTGTAATGGTCTCCTTTCAACATCTTCCTATTTTCTCTCTTGTAGTCCGCTGAGAGAGAGGGACTCAGAGACAGAAGATGAACAAGAAGGTGAAAAAGGAGAGGGAAAGCTGAGATGGGGCGACATGCTGTTCAGAGGGGGGACCGACACTCAAAAGAAGACAGTGACACAGAAACAGCAATGCAGAGGGAAGGACATGCATACAGTAGTATAGAGACGGATTTGAATTTGCTTTAATGTTCAAAAGTACAGGGGTAAAAAAAAAGTTTGACAGGGATTGCATAGCTGATGAGACAAACTGTGACACATTTGTGGCATTTTAAAATGTCAATTCAGATGTCAGCTTAATCCTGATGTGGCATTTCACTTTACTACATTATTCAGCATCAAAGTGACAAGTGCACACGCTTCTTCTTGTAACTCAAGAACAGAGGGAATTCATTATTGAACAGGAACTTCTGACTCTGCATTTTCACTGTGAAAGAGGCAATTCTAGCAGTGCAAGCTTGAATAAGTAATTGCTTTAGTAGAGTTAAGTTTTTTTTTTTTACTCTGAAGGCTGCACAGTTGTATCACATATCAACCATGGCCAATAGTAATGTCCAAACGATGAACGATTTTTAATGTTTTGCTGTAGGATAAAACAAAAGTAGTACACTTGTTACCAACGTCAGATTACATGTTTTAAATCCCTGTTTCATCTTAAATGTCGTCCTTGATACATCCTGTATTCCTTATGAGGCAAACTTTTCTTTTTGGATCTTGTTAGTCGACATGCTGGTTATTTCTGGACACTTGTTAGAAAAGATCAATACATTATACACTGGGCACTGTACAATCATTTCATTTAACAAGCATTAAACTAAGCCTCAAACGATCCGTGCCGCCATGGTGACAAATTATAACTGGCTAAAACCTGCATGCTGTCATGGCCTGATCCTTCTTCACCTGGTTCCACGTCCTCTGGATCGTCTCTGTAATTTCTATATAGCAATTAGTGCTCATTGAGGACGTTTCACTCTAATTGCCCTTTCACAAACCGATCCCGATTCCCTAGGCCTTCATTCTGGAGTGCCACTTATTTTAATCTTCACAGCTGGAGAAATGTCACATTAAGGGGGAGGTGGGTCCAGCAGGTAAACTGTGGGATGCAGTCCATTATTAGCCACGATGTGAACTTCTGGGATAGA
Source organism: Echiichthys vipera (assembly GCF_963691815.1). Taxonomy (NCBI): domain Eukaryota; kingdom Metazoa; phylum Chordata; class Actinopteri; order Perciformes; family Trachinidae; genus Echiichthys; species Echiichthys vipera. The sequence goes on from NC_139836.1 coordinate 24,751,153, forward strand.
GGTAGTGGAGAATGCAAACATTGGCAGAGTCAAAAGGCTGAGTGTGGAGAGTCTGGATCATCATCTGCCTCTATTGCATATTCTGCTCCCTGGTGCTGTGCAGCGTAATGAAATGGATCCGTATGGTATCTTACAAAATATGACAACACAACTGGAAGTTGACCGCAATGGTTACATTTACAATAAGGGTTGGGCATCAAAACGACTTGTTTGGGATGAGATAAAAAGTTGTGGTTTGGCTTTGTACTTCCAGGACACGAACACCGCCGGAACACATACACCGGTCCCCTGGATAAAAGTCCTGAGATTAAGGACTCTGCCATCACCAGACCCGACTCTACTCTAAGTGCTGCTGTAAGAAATATGGGGATTACACATGAATTACAGTGCATTGCTTTGCCACTTGCCAGCAGGCAAGGCCGACGACTGCTTAGGGGCTCCCTGAGGGCTGACATATTTTAAACTACAGCAGTGACAATGTGCAAAATTTGCAATGACAGTAGGAGACCTGACCTCCTAAGGCGGCCCCATCTGACTCCACCCACTCCTGTTGCAAGTTTTTTGTTTTTGTTTACTCCAGTTGCAAGGGACATGCATGAGTCCGTTTATACAAACCTAAAGACGACAACAAAGGCAAAAAAGTAATTACTTTATATATTTTTTAAGTTGTTAAATATTTTCATCGCCCTGTATGTTTATACTTTGCCAACGTATTACACTGTGCTGTCGAGAATGGCTGTATTTTAGTAGAGCAAAATTTTCAACAGTTTGTCTATTTTAAAGTTTGTTTGCTATCTAAAGAAACGTTGCAGAGTTCCCCAACAGACTCTAGAATAGTCTCTGCTAATCTGAACTGTAAGAGAGACAGCCTCAGGGAAGGGAACACTGCAGGGTCTTCGGTTCAGGGGAGCTTTATTCAGCGCTGGGAGGTACAAGACAGTTAACATCCACCTTATACACTGTAGAAACACACAACTTATTCATGGACGTGTTTGTGAACCCTTAAGTGGTTACTAAATATTTTAGTATCCCTTTAGGAACAGCTGTCACCTTAATCTCTGTGGCCTATTCTGTGAGAATACCCTCAAGGCCCTTTATGGTCCTTGACCAAACTAAACATGCCATATGTCCTTCCATTGTCCCTAATTTAGGATATAATATAAATATATTTAGCATTTAAAATCTTTTCAAAGCTTCGCCCACATTTGGTTCACCATGCACACACTGAAAAGGTTGTTACAAGAAACTAGGATATCTAAAGCGATTTCACCTATCACGAACAAACAGTGAATGAGAGTGAGAATTGAGTCTTAACGCCCGTCGTTGGAGTCACAGGAGGCCATTTGTTAACAGTTGTTCTTTGAGGTTAGATTGTTGAATCTCCTGGGAAGGGATGAAAGGGCAGCATTGTAAATTGGAGATAAGTGGTGTCTCAGCCCTCCTCTGTATAGCGATGGTTTCTCTACTTTTACATAGATGGCTTCTTTTTTTCAACTGTTCACAAAAGGCCTCCTGTGACTCCAACGACGATCATTAAGACCCAATAGAGCACTAACAAAGTCCAAACCAACTTCCCACCAACGACTGCCACTCTAACGACGGTCGTTGGCACTTGGAGCACAAAGGGTTCCAGTGACAACATCGGCCTTGTGAGAGGTTAAATACCTGGATCTCACACCAGTTAGATGAACCAGTCCCAGTCTGGTCAGATGCGTACATGGACTGATGAAGCCTCTTGGATGAGAGGTGAAACGTCTTCCTAGGCAAATAACCAAGTCCAGTTGCTTTTTGACTGAAATTGCTTTGAGGGGTTGTGTTGTGTATGTTCACCTGATTCTGATCCCCCAAATGTGATCCTCAATTTAAAACTATAAAACTTGGATTAACTACACCTGCCTGGTGTCCTGAGTTTAATAAACTCACTCATTATGTGCACATAGGCCCTTGGGAAACTACCCTCAGTGTTAATGCACTTGAGTGTGAGTAAAGTATTGACGCAGCAGCCTGTGCTCTATTAAGAAGATGAAAGAGCAGCCCGAGTGTTAAACTTGTTTTAAAGGGGAAAAAAACGTTCAAAAGTAAAATGAATCCAACCAAATAAGACTCAGCAAATGCACAACAGTTGTGCTTCTGCTTTAATGAATAATTCCAAAGGTTTTTGCAAATTTGTGAATCAATGGGAAAAGCCAAGTTTGTTGAATTGCCTTTTAACATTCTTGCATTTAATACATTTAACATACATTATATCCTGCATTCCTCAGCAGAACATTAGAGCCAGTATATTTTCTATAAGTGGTGTTAATGAGTCTGCAGATGCTCACCATTTTAACGTGACTGTTTTATCAAGAAGGAAGAAGCCGCATAATGAGGCAGAACATTGAGCTTTCATCTCATCATAGTATCTGTCTAACAGGTTTAAGTGATCTCTGATCTCCCATACAGACGTCCTCGTCTTCTGCATTACCAACATTTATCTTCTGCGTCTGATCGTATAACATTTGCCGTTTACAGTTCTGGCATTTTGAGTGTGTATGTGTGTGGGTGTGTCAGATGCAGGAGAGGGTTGAATGGAAGCTGTAACTACTTATGTGAGCCATACTGGGCATATGTTAATTGATCTCATTCCTTGAAAGTGAGCAATAAAGGAGCTTTGGCAAATAATCTCAACTCATGATCCACTTGGATGCTTTTGTTTTGGGGCTTTCAACTTCAACATGGAAGGGAATGAGATGTTCAAGAGATGTTTAAGAGAGGGAGAGAGAGTGACTCCTCATTCTTGGGACTTACATGTATGAAAAAAGCCAAAGGCATATACCTTTGTGACAAATGGTGTCGCTAATTGCTTTGTTTTTTACTTGGTGAGCTTCACCAAACCCCTTAACGAAGTGCTATTACACATTATGTGCATTAATGGTAGGTATGAGCACTGCATGTAAATGTTATGCTTTCAGGTTAAATGATAAAAAACCTATTACAAGTAAGTAATATAAGGTGTGTGTGTGTGTGTGTGTGTGCGTGCGTGTGTGTATGTGTGCGTGTGCTCATTTAGCCAGTATCTCTCTTCTCTGTGACGTCGGCGGCTGACTCACTCGCTGGTTATGCTCCAGTGCCCCAGTTTGACTGTTTGTTTTGCGATTATGTGCGTTTGTTGTTTTGCAGGAAACGCGATTTGCACAGCTGGTATTCTGGCTGACTCTTGTATTTGTTGTGTGCAAATGTGGTTGCATGTGTGATGTGTTTGATTTCACTTGTAAAGAAAGTCTTGAGTCAACTTAGCCTCCTTTGGAAAAATCCAATCTCTAACGGGGAAACCAGACCCTGGACATTGTGCACCCAACTACACATACATCTCCTCAGTTTGACTACCCACACTACCTTCTGGGCCTGGATCCAGGAAAGGGACCTTGTTTCCTTAAAGGGTGAAGTCTTGTTGTCAAGCTTTCCCAAAGGAATACATGAATCATTTCTTGTCTTGCCTCTCGCCTAGGACACATTTGCAGTGGGAAACCCTACTGAGAGCTAATGCTCCAGACAATACAACTGCAAGCATCACAGGCACACAAACTCCTTCACTGCGATCGCAGGAGGGTTGCTCAGAAAATGTAACCTCTTCAATCTGCTCCTTCTTCCTTTCTGTTCTCCGTCTCCTGTCTTAAATCAGGCACACTCGCTTAGCAGAACACCTCCCCTGAGGCTGAAGCACACGGATGGGAAAGAGATGGGAGATATAAGAGTATGTGAGGGAGTTACAGAGAGAATCATTTAGACAGCAAACAAGCATTCAAGAAATCATGGATCATGGATACGAGCATATTGCACCAAGGAAACAGGAAGTAGGGGTGTCGAGGGCGGTGCAGCTCCATCTAAAATTGGACAAACTATCAATTGATAAAAGAGCCTAAACTTATTTACTTGTTTACCCATTTCTTACTAGGATATAGGATATATGAGTAGTACACAATTATCAAGTAAGATGTCGCTATATAGAGTTACTCTCCCCACTCAGTCATATATTCTGTAAAGTACAGTCATGGTGTTCACTTAGTGATTTGCCCCAGGCATAATGACACGCTGTTATGATTGACACATGGCGTCTCCATGGCAGCATGACCTGAAACATTATCAGGACAGACCCTGGCATTAATTAGACCATTTGGCCACTTTTGAGCCTCTGAGCCTAATTACCTTCTTTTCTTTTTTAATCTTTTGATTTTCTGTTTTTAACCTTTCCTCACTCATATCAACCTCAGGGCTTCAGCGTATGCGGATGATTGACTTTTAGCACTCAACATGCCTGTTAATTGTACCCATGGAAACAATTTGAATTGTTTAGCAATCAGTTGACAATTGAGCAATTCATACAAGCCTAATTACCGTAATTTCCGGACTATAAGCCGCTACTTTTTTCCCTCGTTCTGGTCCCTGCGGCTTTTTCAACGGTGCGGCTTTTCTACGGCTTACGGTAACCAGGTGCGCGCACTACCGAGGATGCGCGAGACCGAGGCAGACATCTGGCGCCAGGTAACGAGAGCAAAACAAAGAGTAGGAGAGCGTCAGCGACAGTTTGCGCGAAGGAAGTGTTCATGCAAACACCCTCAACATGGAAAACAAACGGAGAAGTGCATATGATGCTGCTTTTAAGTTAAAGGCAATCGATCTGGCTGTCAAAGAAGGAAATAGAGCTGCTGCACGTACCCTTGACATCAATGAATCAATGGTGAGACGTTGGAGAAAGCAGCATGAAGAACTGACTTTTCACCGGTAGTAGGCTGGTTATTTTGATAACGTAAACGGCCGCGGGACTGCACTTTGTATTACTTTGCACCGTTGTATTATTTGTACTCTGCACGAATGCTGTTCGCCATGTCAAAGATGTGAAAGTTTGATTGAATGATTGAAAGATTTATTGTTAATAAATGGGACGCTTTGCGTTCCCAAACAGTCATCTCTGTCCCGACAATCCCCTCCGTGGTAGCAGGAACCCCTATATACTACGGTAATTACACATCAAAACGCCTGCGGCTTTTAGTCGGGTGCGGCTTTTATATGGAGCAATCTGTATTTTACCCTAAATTTAGCTGGTTCGGCTTATAGTCAGGTGCGCTTTATAGTCCGGAAATTACGGTATTGTTAGAGCATTATCACTCCCTGGCAAAGAAGTCTTACTTCCACTGCTCATTTTTTACACTTAATGTTTCTCTCTTCTGTGCATCATTTTTCACATGATTTTAGAGCTGCAAGTTGTACATTTTGGTCATATAATGTCTGAATGAAGGATGTTTTTATTTCTTCTGTGCTGCTCTCACAGGTGTGCAGTGTTTCGCTGATCAGACTTCTCCCATGGCAGGCGTGCACAAGTGCAGATCAGTTTGCTTCCGTGCTATGGCTGGGATTTACTACACTATTTAGGGTAAACTCTGTGTACAATTACTTAAAGTATTTTACTACTATTAATAGTAAGTATTAATGGGACCATGTGACAGTTTTTATTCATGACCTGAGAGAACGTAGCTCAGAAGCCCTGATTGCTCAGCTGGTTAATTAGCAAGTTTGCTCACAGAAAATTAGATCAATTCATACCTGTATCCTTTCAATAGTGATTTTCCTCCTGAACTACTTTACTGTAACAGCCAAAATACATGGGGAGTGGACGCGGCACGCCACAGCTGCCACAGCATGCCCTCAGCAAAGCACTGAAGCTGCTACATGGGCGGGCGCCGCGGAGCTCCACTCTATTTTTAAGCGGTGATTTTTCTCTCTCAACGCGAGGCTACGCAGCCCTCCAACAGGTAAAAACGACATAGAATTGTGTAAAAAAAACAAAACAAGTCGAATCTGTTTAAAATAAAGGAATCAAATTATTGTGAATCAATGATCTTTCAGTTATCATACAGGTAATTAAGTCAGTAACAGTGAATATAGCCTACTTTTCCTACAAACCCGGCAGAACCGACTGCATCATCACTTGGAAAAACTCAGTATACAAACAGTGAATGGCAGCGAGAACAAAAAACAATGCAGGGGACGTTAGTATTGTTGTGTTTATTTTGGATATTTGTAGTTCATAATCATAGTTTTGTCAGGTCAGACCCAGTTCAGTGTTTCTGTCTTCTCTACCTTCTTAATGGATAACGCAAATAACTAACTCATGATGGTATTATGGCATATGTGCACTCTGTGTTAGAGACCTTGTGACGAGAGAGGTTCAGAATGTTCAGAATTGTAATGTCTGAGGCAGGTTTTAGTTTAGTCTAAAGACGCCACCCAACCAAAGCTTAGCGCGTCCTGTCTCTTCATCTAAAAGACTGGGCACAACTTAGATCGGGGTCCTTTCTGCTAGACTCTAACTTTGTGAGGACGCAGGGGTGAACGTATTTTTGTCTGCAGATGAAAATGCTTTGGCAAAATAAACCACGGAGAAAAAGCTGATCCTGTTTGTTGATCTTTATTGAAGAAATCCATTTCCACAACAGTATTTTTTAGCTGAGAGATTAAAAACGACACAAACTTTGTGTCTCCTCAGTTTTACACACTTTTGTTCAGCTTTCACCTTGAACCATTGAAACCCATCAAATTAGCCCTTGATACAAACACAATAGTTATCTGATGCAGAAATTTTAATGAACACTAATTTGACACCTTCACGCTGCCGGTGTCTCTTTTCTTTTAATCTTGAAATTGATTGTAATGTTAAAACCACTCGCGGTAACAACTCTCATTCATACTGCATGTACCTTAGAGAGTCTTATTAAGGTTTTGTGCATGTGTGCTGTCCGAATGTGTGTTTTCGTTTCTCTATTTCCGAGTACGTCACCCCCTCACAGGGTGATGAAAACTTTGTGCGTATGGGGTCACATGAGATTAAAGTGTCAATGTCACCATTACTATTAAACATTACTTTTTTCATCTGAATTGTATTTTAACTAATAAAAGTCTTGTTACACATACCACTCATTGTCAAGTCATGATCAGTAAGAGGAACTTTTAATAATTACAATTTGTCTGATTGCCAAGATTTTGTTCTTTGTGGATTAAACCTAACTAAATCATTGCTCTGTTTGTGTTTTAATGGTTTAGTACAGGGGTCTGCAACCTTTACTATCAAAAGAGCCATTTTTCCCCCGTTTCCACCAAATAAAATGTGTCTGCAGCCAAAAAAACATATTTGATGTCACAGCTTATAACGGTTTAGGGGAGATTTATCCATGGTTAGCTTACTAGCAGCGCGGGTCAGAAACTCAAGATTAGCCCCCTGCAGTGAAAGGCGCTGGGCCGTAGACGTAGGATGTGACGCATATTTTCACGTAATATTTTTTTTAAAACCACCTTGAAATCCAAGATAACAGGTGTTCCCTTTGATTGATTAAAGATTGTACACTGTGCTATTTATTTCCATATTATTTATTGGTAAAGCTACGGGGAGCCACTGAAAAGGGGCTGAAGAGCCGCATGTGGCCCAAGAGCCGCGGGTTGCAGACCCCTGGTTTAGTAGTTAAATCTCGGTGAAAGTTAGAAACCACTGCTTGTGTTTTATTATTTTTGGTGGTTCATTTCCTGTTTGTCGTGATATTTAGGCTGATAATCGTTTGCATAAGGTTACCTAGACTGTGTACAGTGTGGCAGTGTCTTTGTGTATTGATTTGCACAGAGAGAGAAAGGGTAACAAAGAAAACAAACGTCATAGTTTAAGTATTCTCTTTGAGTTTCGGGGTGACAAATTGTTTGCTGTGTAGCTGGAGGCAAAATGAATCAGGGTGCTGCGGGCAAGCTTATATCAGATTGAATTTACAAGTAAGTTATATGAAGTTTACAGATGCTGTGAGGCTACTAGTGTTTTATCTGCAAATATAGAAGTGTGTTCCCTTCTGTGACCACTGCAAAACAAGAAGCCACAAAACAGAGGGGAGAAATTGAAAGGGGGAGGTAAAGAAAGGGAGGTTGGGTAAAGTCAGTGTGTATGCCTCTTTAAGCCCTGTGAATCCAGTCACAGGTACACAAATCAGCTGCATGTTGCTGGCTCAGTATCTTTCATGTAATCCATTAATCACTATGATCATTATCATTATGGCTGCAGGCAGGAATCAATACACTGATGGCAAAGGCTGTAATGATAAAAAGAGAATAAATGATGAAAGCCAATGCTTCATTTTGTGACACTGCTGGATCCAAAGCGGTAAGTGTCTAATTCCTGGAAGCTACATATCCAGAGATAACTCACTATTTATCTTTTTAACATGTTGGACCTTAATTCATTTACTGAAGGCTGCCTCAGCAACATCCTGTTGCACAGGCCCACAGCTTTAAACGTACACTACCCTGATTACATTTTACCTTTTATCCACCAATTTGGTCCAGAATTAAATATATGTACAAGTGAGGAGCTCTTTTCCAAAACGCTATAAATCCATTTTAATAGTTTTCAGGAAAATTACATTTTTTACCTAGACCCATAGATTTGGTTAATATTCAATGTATCTTGCATGGTTTATGGCTCATTCTGAACATGTTGAACAATGATCGTTAAATCAAACACCAATATTGTCGATAATAAATCCAATGTTTATTTTGTAAAATTTATCATCAAATCGTGCGGTGACAGCTTCTCGGCTTGACAGAAACCGGTCGCAGCAGCCTTGTGTTCGCATCCCGCTGTGGGTATTAACCCGACACCTGAGTGACGAAACTTCTTTTGTTGTTGTTTTTTGTGGTTGTATTGGTCCATTCGGCGTTTTCTACCCCTAGGCGTAGTTCTCACTGGCTCACCCGGGCCATCAAAAGCGGTAATGTAGTTTGAAGCACTCATTTTGTAGACGGACGAAATAAAAATACTCTCCCGCTTCAGAGCGCCGCCATGCTGGATCGCATAGAACGCTCACTGAATTCTGATTGGTCGAGAGGACGTATCGCATTTAGGCTAAAAATGGGTTTGGCGCTGGTCGCGGTTTGGAAAGGAACTGCATCTTGAGACCATTTTAAACAAGGAAATATAGCGATTTGGCATGAAACACCGATGAAGCAGTGAAAAGGTTCTGTATACAGCAAAGTGGCATGACACACTATTTTTTTTAAATTTGGCTTTTATCTCGTTTTGGAAAAGAGCTCTTCAAGTATTAGTTGGTTTGCCATGACATTTGGAACAGATGTTCATGGTACCCAGTAAATGAATCCTTACTAATTTGTTTATCTCCTCACTATCTCTGTCGTGCATCATCTCACTATTACAGGCTCGATGTTATCTTTGTTGTTTTCCTTCCATTTCTCAACCTGCTAATAGTATTTCCCATCTCCCATTATCTAATCATGTCACCCGCCATTATCAACGTAGATGAAGGGATGCTAATGCAAGGCACTAATGCACAATATATAAGAAAGACTGCAACTGACGTCAGACAACATAAAAAAACAACTTGTAATGTACTGCATGATTCGTATTTTACAAAAAAGTTGAAGCATTTTGAAGTTTTGAGTTGGTCAACTCATCACCTGGTGAAATAATGGTAGACTCACAGACCTATTAACCCCCAAAGACATGTGAGTTATTCTGTGTTTAAAACTGTAGAAGTAGAACTTTTAGGCAATAAATCTAGCTTTAGGACTTTGGCTCCAAAGGCTCTGTTGGCTGGTGGGCGGTTCCTCGTTTAGAGAAGTGGTATCAGCTGTGCCAAGCCTTAAAAGCCTACTTTCTCCCTGAGCTTCAGGCTCATTTTGTTGTGAGTGTTCAGGGTGCAATACATAGTTTAACCTTGTTAAGTGTGTGGTTTAAGGACGCTTTTGTAATTGCTAGCACCCTTTCTTAGGCTCCTTGTGTTGCTGTAGTGGTATTTTGTGTGTTCATAACTGTAGTAAGATGAAATGAGGTCAGTGTTCCTGTTGATTTGAAACCAAAGCTTGCATAAAGTCATGAAAGCATGTAAAGCTACAAAAAGAAGGGTCACTCACAAGTAACACAAGGAGGAACCCCTGGAAATACAGTTGACAAACAACATTAAGTCCCTAGCTGCAGTTTTAGCTCCAGTGATTGGCCACATTGTACAGCATAATCATGTTTGGAGAATTAAACCTGGACACTGCCACATTCTTTATGTTATTACTATTATTAGCCCAGGCACACACTATCTTCAGAAATATTGCAATCCCTGTTGGCATGAATAATATATGGATGATAAGTCAGAGATAAAAAAAGGACATTTATTAATATCAGATCACTGTCTACCAAGGCTGATTTGATTCTTGTTTTTCTTTTTCTGAATTGAAACTCTTAACGTTTTGTGTTATTGAGCTATAAAAAAATGACCTTCGGTCTTAGGTAAGGTGTTGCTTCAGAACTCTTCTCCATCCATGATCCTGTTTATTTATTATCCATACACACAGTGGCTGCTCCCTCTCATCACAGCACTTGAACTTTTAAATGGAGAACTGTAGGACGTAAACCGAGCTCACTAACAGCCAGTTTGATAATTTAATCAATGTTTAGTGTTTTACAAAATGACACAGATACACACCTGCTAACTGCATTACTCCAGAACACACAGATGAGGAAAAGGGAGTTGGTGAGCAGAAGAAAATGGACAGATGGAAGAAACCGGTCAGATCGGCAGAGGCTGATAGTTACAATTACAATGTAAGGGATGTGCATTGATTTATCCATAAAGTATTGGCTTCGGCATGAAGGCACGTCTTGACTCTGAGCCTTTTTTTGCAATGCCTGTCCTGTGAAGGAAGCTGACTAAACTAAAATAGAGTTTCAAGAGGTGAAAGTAGTTTTAAACAGTTCTGAAAACTCAAACAATGATCTCGTCCTCATGGCCAAAATGGTGTATTTTGTATTCTTCGGGGTATGTAAAGTTAACCACGTGGAATGATGGGGAACTATAATAGAGCATGTAACAATGAAGCATTGATAATACTATTATGTCCTGTATATTTTCTCCCGCTTTCAGAAATGAAATTAAATTTGCTCACCCAGACCATACAATAGCAGGATTTGATGATGTAGCAAACTCTTGATTTGAAAGGAAAATACAGCAGCAACTGTTGACAAAAAGCATCAATGAGACAGAGTATCCACCTTTACTCTGTGCTGCTGTGGACGGTGCAAATATAATATAATACATGTGATGTCGTTCCTGGCCAATTCTGTGAGTGTTGCACATGAGGTTGAATTGGCAAACTAAATTACTACATTAAGGCTTCATCCACCCTACTACATTTTCATTCTAAAACACAATAGTTTTAGCTTCGTATCTGGATTTTTTTCAGTAAGGTAGGCCTGGCAGCCTGTCGTAGGATTACTAATACGATTCTGCAGTGATGGCATCTTCAGGCAAGTAAAGGTGAATGACTCTCTCTCTCTCTCTCTCTCTCTCTCTCTCTCTCTCTCTCTCTCTCTCTCTCTCTCTCTCTCTCTCTCCCTCTCCCTCTCTCTCTCTCTCCTGCAGAGAGATGTTGCTAATAATCTCTGGTTTGCAACATTGTTGGAATTATTTTGTTCATCTTGCAGACGTCGCTCAGTTGTATTTGTGTGTATTGTTGCAAAACTTAGTTAGGACCACCACTCTACCCCGTCATTTCTGAGCTTCTAAAATAGACACATCTGGGAATTCCCCTTAGCCCCTTTTATTCTAAAAACTCCGGGTAACGTTTTAGTTTGGTCGGGTGAAAACAGAGACGTTTGGGAATGAGGTTGCAGAGACCCATGTCGGCCTCATCAGTAAGGTAGGCTGCCAGGCCTACACACACACACACAATAAAAGTGGCTAAGAGGAATTTCCATATGTCTCCATTTTAGAAGCTCAGAAATGACGGAGTAGAGTGAATGTAAGGCATTAACATAGCAAATGTATGTGTGGATGTAGCGTCAGACAAACTCGCCGGCTACATCAACAGTCACAAACAGCAGCCTCATCAGTTGAGAGGGGTAAATGTGTGTTGTAAGCAGCAACAACAAATGAGGCATTGCCTTAACACAACAAACCCTCTGAGCAAATCAACTCAGGCGGTTCAGACAAATGATTCCTCTTTAAGTGGTCCAGAAGTAAGTTTAACAAGAGAATATACGGATCAAAAGACTTCAAGGAAAAAGTGGTCCTGACTAAGTTTCACACCAATACACACAAATACAACTGAGCGTTGTCTGCAAGATAAACAAAATAATTCCAACGATGTTGCAAACCAGAGATTATAAGCAACATCTCTCTGAAGGAGAGAGAGAGAGAGAGACCAAGTTATTCACCTTCACTTGCCTCAAGATGCTATCACTGCGTGTTCGTATTACTAATCCTACAACACTGTGGGAAAATCACTACTGAATTTGTTTTGTGCATGCTTGTTTGTGTATTTGCCTTTCCATTATAAAAGTATTGTGTGTGCGCTTGTGTGCGTGTGTGCGTGTGTTTGTGCGTTTACACCCAAAACAATTAGATAGAGGCTATTTTAACTAACTATCTCACACCAGCCCTTCTGGCTGAACTACCAGCTTCCAGGGAAATAATATAGGCATATATATTTGAATGAGACACACTCAGGAGAGACATGTTGTCACACATTCTCATTATTAATTTGTTGGGGACATGTTTGTTTGCATATAATGATGAACACACATATGATGAGATCAGGAGAGGGAGAACTCATTATTTGAAAGCTACTTCCTACTGTGAAGATTAGTGATTTGAAAAAAATTAGCATCTAGATGTGTGAATCAATTAAAGCAGCGGCCTCTCCCATCAGGACTAAGGAGACAATCGTTAGTCAAAAAACACCCATTCATTTAGCAGCCTTTCTGCTGGAGTGAATGGCAGATGATATCAATGGTATCAATGCAGTAAGCCTTGAACGTCTTCTTTTTACCAGTGCCCTTTTCCTCCCAAATCATTTAACACAAAGTTCTGTAATTTTGCAGCTTTTCAGAATTTCCAGCACTCCAGTTTTATGTATGAATTCCAAAATAAAGCTGGATGAAAACATTTGTATCTATTAAATAGGTTGTTGGTGTGTCAGGGTTATATAAGGCTACGTACGGCTGGGTTATGTTACACAGTTACTCTTGTGTGGGACTACTATGAGGTATGGAAGAGGGACAAAAATGCAAATTTGGACCAATACATGTACTGAGAGACTCATTTTTTAAACCACCCTGCAGCCAATTTGTAGTAGCTACGTATATATGTGTGTGTGTGGCATCATGTCAATGTAACATCTGTAGGATGGGTATCAAGTCTTGATATACATCCATCACGTGCAGGTGCAGAAGACATAGAAGCCAACTTGAAAACAGTCTTGAACACAGTAGACAAAGGAAATATTTATACTATTTTGCAAATGAATTTTAGCTCCATGATCAATGCAGAGAAACAGAAGATGATCTACCTTCATGATTTAAGAGATTACATGAAGACCACCAGACAAAAAAACCCTTCACAAACCCATCAGTAAAAGTTTTGACCATTAAATCCAAAACTCATATATTTTCATAACTACATAACTTACTGTGACCCTTAAACTAGACTTTAAGACCCTGATCACATGAGAACAAGCCAAAATATCCTTACATAGCACAAATGTCCTTACGCCGGAGGTCTTTAAGTATAGAACACACACACACATACACACACACACACACACACACACACACATACAGTACTTACTCATCCTAATAAAGGCCATGCAATATAGGGAGGTCAGTGTGGGTGTCAGTTCACTGCGGTGACTGTGTATTATTACTACAGGGCAGAAACTCTGAGCCAATCTAGAACGTCATCTCCAAGGCAGCTCCCATTATGAGCTGAAGAAATATCCTCTCATCGTCTTCCCTCCTCTCTCTCTCCAGTATATACTGTGGCATATATCTGTCACATTTTCTATCCGTGTTATAATTTTTTGGCACGTGTAGTTGTGGTGGCGTCTTGTATCTAATATTAAGGGAAAATATGGCGGCACGTCAATTGTATATTACAAGCTATTGCCCGGTTCTTCCAGTGTCATCCGAAACTGATCAGGACAAATCTTTAATTAACTTTCTTTGACCATAAATCGCTTCTTCTGTTTTCTCCACGCTCAGGTGTCCTCTGCCTTCCTCCCAACAGAACCTCTTGACAACAGGAAACTTTCTCAAGTTACTGCTAACAGTAGCCTCGTGAAGCCATTCTGATCTTGCAAGCGCCATTGTATTTTACCCGCAGATCAGTCTGGTAACATGCAACAGAGAAAATTTGGAGCTATTTGCCAGGCGAACGAAGCAATCAGCGTTGGTTTGAGGCGGATTTAAGAAAAGGAGAAGCTACTGTCGAGTGTAAACATCATGGCAGGTTCTGCAAACAAGATAAGATTCAAGATTCAAGATTCAAGAAGCTTTATTTATCCCGAGGGAAATTATTGTGCAACAGTTTCGATACAAAGGCGGAAAAGGATCAGAGTAACAATAAGCATAAACATAAATCAAATCAAAATAAAGCTAACGTCAGATAAATCAAGCAATGAACCAAGTGTGACAGAGTGCAACAGACGTCGTGGTTAAGCGTAGGTATATACAATATACAACAATACGCAGCGTGCAGTTTAGCAGCAGATTGAAATAAAATAAGTACAAACTAAATAAGTGAGAAGGAGCGATAAGTTATAAGTGTTAAAAATGTTAAAAATGTAGCAGCATGTCCTACAGAACTAAGTGACAGTATGGCACAGTGGAGTGTAGCAGCATTTCGTACTTAAGTCAGTTACAGTAAACCACAGTGAAATGTAGCAGCATGTCCTAAAGCACAGTAAGTATATCAGCAGATAGTTACAGTAAACCATTAATAAATAAATAAAGTGATGTAGTGGTGATATAAAGTGACAGTGTAGTATAGCAGCATTACTTACTGAAGTAAGTGACAGTACAACTGAATAAAGTACAACTGAATAAAGTGATGCAGTGATGGTATATAGTGACAAAGTGACATTTTCAGGATACAGTGTCTCCACTGTTCCTTACCTGACTGGGGGGAGATGAATTATAAAGTTTGATGGCCGCCGGAAGAAAAGACTTCCTCCGGCGTTCAGTATTACACCGGGGGAGAATGAGTCTATGGCTGAATGTGCTTCTGCTGGAGGTCAGCAGCTGGTGGAGAGGGTGAGAGTTATTGTCCAGGATGCTGTGCAGTTTAGACAGCATCCTCCTCTCAGACACCGCCACCAAAGAGTCCAGTTTGACCCCCAGGACGGAGCCAGCCTTCCTGATGATCTTACTGATCCTCTTTGCGTCTGCTGCCCTCAGTCTGCTGCCCCAGCACACAACAGCAAAGAAGATGGCACTGGCTACCACTGACTGGTAGAACATCCTCAGCATGGTGTTACAAACATTGAATGACCGGAGCCTCCTCAGGAAATAGAGACGACTCTGGCCCTTCTTGTATACAGCCTCAGTGTTCTTGGAAAAGTCCAGTTTGTTGTCCAGGTATACTCCAAGATATTTGTAATCCTGGACAACATCCACAGTCACGCCGTTGATGGAGATGGGTGTGGGGGCAGATTTACTCCTGCGGAAATCCACCACTAGCTCCTTTGTCTTGGTGGCGTTTAGAATCAGGTGATTAGCTGCACACCAGTCAACAAAGGAGTCCACAACGTCCCTGTACTCCTCCTCCTTCCCCTCACTGACACAGCCAACAATTGCAGAATCGTCGGCAAACTTCTGCAGGTGGCAGGACTCAGAGAGGAACTGAAAGTCTGAGGTGTACAGGGTGAACAGAAATGGGGAAAGAACAGTACCCTGTGGAGCTCCAGTGCTGCAGACCACGGTGTCAGACACTCCGTCCTGCAGTCTGACATACTGTGGTCGACCCGTCAAGTAATCCGTAATCCAGGAAACCAGGGGAGGGTCCACCTGCATCGCCGTCAGCTTCCGTCCCAGCAGAGCAGGCCGGATGGTGTTGAACGCACTTGAGAAGTCCATGAACAAGATTCTCACTGTGGTCCCCGCTCTGTCCAGGTGGGCGCAGGCACGGTTGAGCAGGAAGATGATAGCATCCTCCACTCCTAGTCTCGGCTGGTAGGCAAACTGTAGAGGGTCCAGTGATGAGCTGACCAGGGGCCGAAGAAGTGAAAGAACCAGCCTCTCCAGGGACTTCATCAGGTGCGACGTCAGCGCCACCGGTCTGTAGTCTTCTGAGGTGCTGGGACGCACCTTCTTTGGTAATGGTACCAGGCAGGATGTCTTCCACAGCACAGGGACCTTCTCGAGACTCAGGCTGAGGTTGTAGATGTACTGCAGGACTCCACACAGCTGGATCGCACAAGTTTTGAGGACCTTGGGCTGACACCGTCCGGACCCGCTGCCTTGCCTGGGCGGAGTCTGCACAGCTCCTTCCTCACCTGCTCTGCAGTGAAGGTCTGTCTGCTGTGTGTGTTGGTGGGGGTGGAGAGAGGTGATGGCGGGGGGGAGGGGACAGGTAGGGCAAAATCAGGAAGGAATTGAGGGGGAGGTGTCAGCAGGGTTGGAGGTTTGGAGGTGGGTGGTTGTAGAGGAGCCGTGGGGAGGTGGTCCAGAGCCCTTTCATCAAATCTGTTGAAGAACAGATTTAGCTCATTGGCACGTTCAGTACCACCTCCTACCGTCTGGCTACCAGATGGTTTGTAGCCAGTGATGCTCCTCATGCCGCTCCACACGTCCTTTAAGTTGTTCTGCTGGAGTTTGTGCTCCAGCTTCCTCCTGTAGGTGTCTTTGCCCTGTTGGATCCTCTCCTTCAGCTCCCTCTGGACCTGCCTCATCTGCTCTCTGTCCCCCTCTCTGAAGGCCCTCTTCTTCGCATTCAGCAGGACCTTGATGTCTCTGGTGACCCACGGCTTGTTATTTGGGAAACAGAGTACAGTCTCTGTAGGAACAACGCTGTCCACACAGAAATTGATGTACCCTGTTATGCAGTCCGTGAGATCATCAAGGTCCTCCCCATGTGAATTACAGAGCAAATCCCAGTCTGTGAGTTCAAAGCAACCCTGTAAAGCTTCGTCAGTCTCCTGTGACCATCTCCTCACAGTCCTGGTGGTCACAGGAAGCCGCTGGACTTGGGGCTTATACAGGGGCTGCAGATGGATGAGGTTGTGATCTGATCTTCCAAGAGGAGGAAGGGCAGTGGAGCTGTAAGCCTCCTTAACATTAGCATACAGCAGGTCCAGTGTCTTGTTTTCCCTGGTGGGACAGTCCACAAACTGCTTGAAAGTGGGCAGTGTTGCAGCCAGAGTGATGTGGTTGAAGTCCCCAGATATTGCAATGAATGCGTCTGGGTGCCGTGTCTGAAGTCCCGCGACGACGGTGTGGATGACGTCACTCGCGCGCGCCGCGTTTGCAGTCGGAGGAACGTAAACAACCAGAACGATCACGTGTGAAAACTCCCTCGGCAGATAATATGGCCGCAGACTCACGGCAAGCAGCTCAATGTCCGGGCTACACACACGCTCCTTTACAGTAACGTGACCAGGATGACACCACTTGTTGTTAATAAGAATAGCAAGTCCCCCACCTTTCCTCTTGCCACTCTCACGGTGACTCCTGTCCGCCCGAACAGTCTGAAAGCCGTCCACAGTTACGTTCGAGTCCGGGATGTCCTCGTGGAGCCACGTCTCCGTGAAACACACTGCTCACACGATACCTCCACTGAGTCTTCACCAGGCCCGCCAGCTCGTCCATCTTGTTAGCCAGCGACCTCACGTTCCCCATGGTGATGGAAGGGAGAGATGGTTTATATCTCCTCTTCTTTTCCCGTTGTTTACGTCCAGCCTTACATCCCCTGTACTTTCTCCTCAGTTCTTTAGGGATTTCAGGCCTCTCCCGCATTAGCGCCGTTGGTGCTAGCGACAACAGCTGTTCACGGGTGTAAACAATGGAGCCGCCGCATTGTTGCGTCCAGACGGAGACGCGGTCGGCAAAAATAGTCCCAAGAATGAGACAAACGGACAAAAAACACGTAAGAAAGTTCACGAACATAGTTGGCTAAGGTTAGCACTACGACTTACAGGAAAAAGTACTAATAAAAGACAGTAAAATAAGATAAAATAGCAAAAAAGTGCGGAAAGGAGAGGGAGCAACTGTTGCTGGCTGCCGCTTTACACAGCGCCGGAACCGGCTATCGAGCAAGCTGCTCCCTAACGCTTTTTTCTCTTGGATCCTTCTGCTGGAATATGGACATGATACCTGAAATTGTGCCTTTTATCTATAAATTTGCATTACACAAATGGCAAACATCCTCCAAATATCCAGATATTTAGTCAGTGTTGACTAGTTTGACAGTTCGAGTATTGTGAACCTGGTAAATCGCGCTGGATGGACCTACGTACTACACAGTGATGCTCTTCTGTCAGTCATCTTCAACACGCCCCGCCATGGGATAAATGGTTGTGATTGGCCTGTCAGGTCTCAAGCCACTGGAAAACAAGAGGGGTAAGACATGCGTACCAGAGCATATGAAACATGAGCTACACAGATTTGCCTGCCTCCCACACTAATTCCAGTGTTAACGCAAAAAAAATTTGAAGTTAGCATGAGTCAGTTACATAAACAATACAGTGTTCACAACCCCATACACTCAATTTTGACAACCATAAAGGACTTACCTGGCAGGGGAGGCCGAATTACTCAGCAGGACAGCAAATCACTCCATTGTATCACATCTGAATAACAGTGCAGTGTAAAAATTGCACAGAGCCACTTAGTTGGGTACATTGTTCAGCTATTGTCCTAATTCATTTAAGCCTGTTGGGAAATGTGCAGAGTTTTTATCACATGTCATTCTTGCTGCCCACTGGTCCGTGTGGCATTTACTTCAGACCAACCATGGTGACAAATCACACTGAGCCCTTGTATTGATTCCAGTCAGTTGCATGTCCAGTTTGCCCACCTCAGGGATTTTGAGGTGTTTTTCCTTGTCTAATACACTGCCACCTGTTTCACTGATGTAATGTTTCTTACATGTCATACATGTAGTTTAGCTGTAAAAAACGTTTTGTGTATGGAATATGCATCCACCAACACATGATAGGTCACTTTACTCTGGGGATTCAAGATGGATCACCTAAAGGCATAACATGTCAAACTTAGGTTTTATTGAAAAATGAAACAAATAGATTCTTATCCAAAGCTAAAAGCAGAAGCTTAAATGAGAACATCCTTAATGTCCAAAAAAGACTTCCGCCACTAAAATGAAATGCTACTGTCTCAACTTAGCCGTTACCGTGTTAACATGCTGTGTCACGCTCATGCAGGTGATACCTGACCAACTCACTGGGGACTAAGGTTGCAGGAACTACTAGGTGTGTAACAATTCCCTTATACCTCTCCAGTTAACAGCTGGTAAGAGGGAGAGGGGTCGCTTTGTTGGACTGGGCTGGCTTAATGGCAGTGAAGGGTACTTAAGGAGATGATCCAGTGTTGTTTTCATTGGGGGTTTGCTGAGTTCAGATTCCATTGTGCCATCCTAGTCAAGTGTCCCTGGTCCTTTTTATGAGACTCACCTGTGGTAGTCTCTCTTGTTTTCCCCGCAGAGACATGTGAGCATAGAGTAAAGGCAGGAAGAAAATAAGCAGCACGCGGAATAAGTTCACACTGGTAGTGATCATGGCTCTAGCCTCTGATGTTGGCTTCTCAGAGGTCTCACATGTGTGGCTATTATTTCTGAATGTGAGGGCTGTTGCCTGGCAACTGCACGCTTTTCAATGCCCTTGGTGAGTGCTTTTATTACAGCTCTCCAACAGCTGGAGCTATGGTCCTCTGGGTTCAGATAAGTTTGATGTTCAGCTGCACATAAGGTGAATACATCTGCACTTCAGTTAGCCACGTTGTTGCTCATTTGCGTAATGTTGAACTCTGCAAACTCACGCAGGATGCATTATGGATATATGATTGTGTACTCTAAGCAGTTAGGCGAAGTCAAACTGTAAATATGGTTTGAAAAATAAATGCATGACTTGATGTTTTCTTGTCAGGACTTTTGTATCTATCAGTGCCTGGGACTTTTTTGTGTTTCCGTGGGTGTGTGTTACTTTGCCTTTTTTTTTTAACATGCATCTGTATGTATTCATGAGAGCATGTTTGTGACTTTGCAGTAGGAGTCAAGGTTGTGAGTGAATATTGTTCTACGCCTGGACATTCATCATGCCCGCCATATCTTCTCTCCCGCACTTACTAACACACAAACTGTTCCACATCTCACATGGTCTGTGGCCTTGGCCTTGGACGTGGCATGCCAAAATGATATTTATATATATATATATATATATATATATATATATAATAGAATAGAATGACTTTAATGATCCCAGACTGGGAAATTATTTTGTAACAGCAGTAGTGGGTCAGCAAATAAAAACTTTGTACATAACATAAATAGAATCCAATATAAACATAGTGTATATATACAGTGTACAGTGTGCTATAAACAATAAACAATAATAATATATACAACAAAATATGCAAAATATACCATAACAATAATAATATATACAAAAAAAAAAAAACAGTAGAGAGAGCAGAGTTCTCTGTCAGGCAGAGGTGAGAGAGTTATTATAAAAAGTCATGGATTGTGGCAGGAAAGATTTCCTGTATCTGTTGCTACGACAGCGAAGCTGAAGCAGCCTTTTGGAGAAGGTGCTCCGCTGTCTGACCAGTGTGAGTTGGAGAGGGTGGAGAGGATTATCCATGATGGACACACACAGTATATGCTTTGTGTTAATACATTGGTCTATACTTTCATCTTTCTTCTCCACAGTGAATAAACAGTCAAAACAATTTCTGCGGCAACTGATTTATTTTTCCCAGTAGAGATAGGTGAACACAGAGGAGAAGATCAGATGAGAAAAGATAAGAGAAGAAAGGGCACAAAGGGCAAAATCACTGAAACCAAAAGAGGAGGAGAAGAAATGAAAACATAATTGAATAAGCACAATCGAGTTGAATTTGCTTTGTTGTATTCCCAGATACGCTTGTACAGGGGTGCATGATTACTGAGACCCTGCACTGTAAATTTGGTCATTGTTGGTTAATTTTCACAACTGGACAATGTGTGTGTGTGTGTGTGTGTGTGTGTGTGTGTGTGTGTGTGTGTGTGTGTGTGTGTGTGTGTGTGTGTGTGTGTGTGTGTGTGTGTGTGTGTGTGTGTGTGTGTGTGTGTGTGTGTGTGTGTGTGTGTGTGTGTGTGTGTGTGTGTGTGTGTGTGTGTATATGTGTTTTTTAAAAGTGAGGACATAATGGCAGTTCATCAGTAGGTCATTATGTCAGTGAGGGTCCTTAAGTATACACACGCAACAGTGCATCTCATGTATTATTCTATTGTTTATTCTAGTTTGTCCAGAGAATAGGTTTGCTAACTGAGGTCCTGGGTTTGCATCAAGAACTGATTGGCTGAGGTGTCCTATGTGCCCAGTTTGCATGTCCTCCAAATGCATGCGTAAGTTTCCTTTGTTAGATTCATCATCAGCAGCATCCACATCATCAGCATAAGCATCAGCATCAGCATCATCATCAGCAACATCAGCATCATCATCATCAGCAGCATCAGCATCAACTTGTGGATTGTAGTGAAGTGATACCAAGGGTCACAGGCAGTGATGAAAGAAACATTCAGAGGTCATTCACTAAAGTGAAAAAAGCAGAGTAACATTTTAGAAATACTTATACTTAAGTGTAAGGCGGACAAATGACCAATGTTTGTTTTACTGGACCTTTAATTATGGATGATGTAGGATAACACTAACAACTAAATCAACATCAATAAATGTTGTAACTGCTTCAGTACAGTTTCCTTTTCACATGCCTACATCATGCCTACACCTCAAATGCAATTGTTAGCTTTACCTCCACTCAGCTAGGGCTAACTACTCGAACCAAATGTCCTTTTCTGCTCTAAATCACCACCTCTAAATCCAATACCACAAAAACACTGAGGTTGTATGCAAAACTGTGACTGAACTTGTAGTGAGATCACGTTTGGACTATATTTTACCTTTGTTGGTTAAAAGTGTATTTGTATATTTAAGTGTTCTGCCCTCTTTTATGTCTGTCTGTGAATGTTTGATAGTACTTCATTGTGACAGCCTTCATGTCCTGATGCTGCTACATTCATCACCATTCTGAACAAGCTTCTGTGTCTGACAGCTCAAACATAAGCCTCTTCCTTCACACCTTTTACCTAATCTTTACACCCAATCATTCCACGTGATGATGTGGTGAATGAAGAAAAATGTCCTTAAAATGCTGCACAGACTTATTACAGTGCAAGCCGCCTGTTGACTGCATTTTTGTTTATCTTTTTTCTAATCTTTCTCATCTAACAGGGCTTCAAATGCAATTTATGGTTGTCATACGAGCAAAGCCACAATAATAAGGCAAATCTAGTTTTTATACCAGTGTTTACTGCCACTTTTCATTCTTGCTGTGTGAGTCAACCTAAATTTAAGATGGATTACTCAAGTGGGCTGTGGTTGTGACAAATAATCAAAAGGGTTTAAATGACCTTTTTAAGTATTAGGTCAAAGCTAAATGGACATGCTGTTTGCTCTTAAAGAGAGAGTTTTTTTTACTGAGTCAAGAGGACAGCTCAGAGGTAGAGTACGTTGTCTTCCTTTTAGAGGGCGGTTCAATCCCCGGCTTCTCCAGTCAAATGTCAGAGTGTCCAGCAAGGCACTGAACCCCATAATGCCCCCCTGTATGAATGTGGTTTGAATAATACATTATATTAGATGCCATTAGTGTGTGAATGTGACAAGAAGTGTGAAAGCACCTTGGGTGGTCAGGGACTAGAAAGGTACTATATGAGTACAAGTCCATTTACAAAGAGGCTTGATATCTTGTATTGACTGCAGGGGAGTCCCAGGTAGCTTCTGATGGCAAACAACACATTTAAAAAAATAATGGCAAATTGACAATCTGAGTGGCAGCGAGCTGTTCAAAATTTGACTTCTTTCTCCAAGGCTGTGTTCAGGCTTGGCATTAACATGCATCTTTGGTAATCCGATCACAAACCGACAGTCCTGTGTAAGTATGAATGCACCCAGGGAGCATTGAGGTCACATCGACATCTGATCACTCAGGCCATTGGCAGAGGTGGCCACATTATTTTAGCCGAGTGTACGTGAATGTGTCCTGGCCCACACTGAATGAAGGAGCACCTACTTAACTTACGTCTTGTTGTCAAGATGTGTGTTTACCATGGTGTTCACATAGACAGCAGTCACTGGCCATTCACACACCAAGTTAGTTAAACACGCTTACCTCATGGGCCCTGCTATACTTCGCTGTAGCCTATTCTTTTGCAGCTGTTAAATGGTGGATAAATTGTTTTGAGCATCACTCAGTTCGGTCCCATAACTTTTCGTAAAGTCTAGAAGAGCCACACGATTTAATTATTTTACCCCCAATCTAGCTAGCAGGCTCGGACCAGACGTATCTTGTGGTTGGTTAGGGAAAATCCAACTCCCTTCCCCTATGGAAATAAGACAATGCTCTGAAGCATGATGATGGAAGCGGAGTGTAACTAGTTTCTGATCTCAGGCTAAAAGGGTGGAGTACAATGGTACAGTAAAATGTGACAATCAGAGCACAGTTATAACTCAAAAAGGCTTTACTGCAAATGTATCCACTCCCTCTACGTCAAACAAAGCCTTTTTCACTTTTAAGGTTTCTATTTCAGATACGCGTTCTCTTTCATCATAGGCGGAAAGGTTAGGAAAGGCTTAAGAGTGGGATTATGTGACCTTTTCTAACTCTGTCTCACTGCCTGGGAGACTACTTCCCTAACCTGCCTTCTATCCCAGGATTTAGGAGTGAGAGATGATGAAGGTAGAAGAATATCCCTTACCCTCAGATGTATTAAATGTAGCTTACGTCTTGTGTAAAGGTAAACCTGGCAGATGCAGAGAACTTTTTTAAAGAATCTTTAATTTTATAATTACTAAGAACACTTCTACAGTACAACATTTTCAGAAATAGGTTTCTGATTATTATTGCTGCATGATATGTGCTTTGGACACACAAACACATTTATCATATGAGCCCTTAGTGGTAGACTTTTCTATTCAAATGTCTCCTGACAAACAAAATAAAATCATTAAATTTACATCAACAAATGTTGAAACTCACAGTCAACATACACATCCGCACAGAGCAGTCGGCAGTTTTGCTCTGTGCATAATGTCTAATGCTTTAGACATGCAGTCAATACACATCATACACACATACACACATACACACACACACACACACTGAAAATTGCACAAGCATCATATCAGCCAATTTTGATGGTCACTTAATGCATGGCTTAAGACTGAAAGCGCAAACGTACATTCATTTTCACAGCTGACAGAATCAGTCTACGTTTCATACATCACACGGGAATACTGAAACAGCCGTCGCGTCTTTGATAAACATACACCAGAAACACACACAACACAACTCATTTATTGAAGATAAATGCCACCCCCATCACAACGTACACACATGTTCAGTATCTAATTTTGGCAGCCATTGTGTGCTTTGTTAGCTATGACGCTGGTTCCTATGGAATAACATTTTATTAGTATTAGCCTGGATTTAGCATTGAGCTATATCTCAGAGACGACAGACAATACAGTCTCACATATATATACACATACATACACACTCCCACACACACACATATATATATATATATATATATATATATATATATATATATATATATATATATATATATATATATATATACAAATATCTTATTGCCTTGTGTGTTTACACATGTAATAGCATTTGTCACCTATTCCACACACTGCCTACTGACAACAATTATATATTTATATCACAAATAGTGCCAGCAACCATGTGGCTACTGGAAAAAAAAAACCTGTACTGTTGAGTGAATCAGTTCAGTAATGTTGTGCTTATTATAAACAAAACAGAAATATCAAGCCCTGAGGCCACTTTATCCTGAAAAGCTTCTGGCCTCTGGCAGATTGGGTTCACAGTCAGTCGCAGTAAAGTTGACTTACCCTGACGTTAGCCCGAGGCTAGCTTTACTCTCCCTGGGAGCAGAATTAGCTTCCATTTTGCAGGGTAAATGTTACAGTTGTATCAGTTAACCCTGATCTAACTGATCCACCGTGAGCCTACTATACCAACGGACAAAAGGTTATTGCCATGTGACACCACATTTGTTTAGATTTTTTATTTAATGGATCACTTATCCAACTATAACTGCCCGGACAATCTAATTTAACTGGGTCACTCAAACAGAGTGAGAGCACTAATGTACACATACAATAAGCCATTCCGGTTAGCAGATGAGACCAAAGGGTACAGCATGTTCTGTAGGCTATGTTCATCTCTCAGCTTTCTGTTTGTCTATTTTGTAGACAGGTTGCGATAACGGTAGGTGCCCAAGGTAATTGCAGGATAAGGTGATGGTACAGTTACATCTAGAGGGTTCAGTTAAATATAGATTGCAGATCTTTACAGTGGTTAACAGAACAAATGTATTTATCTCCTACAAGCAAATGACCCTGATTTGAACTCTCACTGGTCACTGAAACAACTGATTGTGATGCTTCTGATAAAAAAAATAAATCTAATTTATTTCTAATCATTGTGAATGAAGGCCATGTTTGAAGACCCAAAGGTCCAAAATAATAGTGTGATATTATGGTAATGGATATATTTGCATTCTTGCCAAGACTTAGATGAGATGAGACAAAGAAGCAGAATTTCGATCAAAATTGAGTTAAAAGTAAAAGTGAGTAAGAGAGACCTTCAGTCCACAAATAATGAAACACTCATAACACATTGAAATTGAAGATTTCACTACATTATAGACGAGGAGAACGTACTGTAGAGAGAGTCTCTCACCAGCAGCATTGCCAAATCACAGCCGAGGTATACTTCTTACACCCCTACTTCCAGCACCCTTGTTTGGACCTTTGGATCTTCAAAATCGGCCTTCATTTTGATATCAGCAACAAACCTGTAGAGTTTTGTCATGAATCTTGCATGTTTGGGATGCCATCATGTTGTCAAAATCTGTCCACAGACTCACACAGACACTCACACAGACAGACATACTGTATGAACACCTGGCACAACACTCAAAACCAGCTCTGTTAGTTCCTGCTACAGTAGTCGTCTCCAGGACAACATTTTGACAAGATGACCCATGTACACGCACATGCACACAAACACACAGACACACACACGCAGAATACTTTTATAATAGAAAGGCAAATACACAAACAAGCATGCACAACACAAATTCAGTAGTGATTTTACACACACACACACACACACACACACACACACACACACACACACACACACACACACACACACACACACACAAAAGGCTCACGAGGTGAAAATAGTAACAATGTTAATAAATAAAGTTCTCATTGTCTTTTGACTTAAATAACTACTGGCTGGAACTGAACTGTCCAGTATCTTCCTGCTGTGCAAGTTGATTTTATGCTACAGCTAACAGCCCTAGGTTCAAAGTGACCAAAGGGCTGATGGCTTGTCTGGCTGTGTGGGAGGTAATGTGGTGGTGCAATATATCAGCACTGAGACAATACTGACCTCCCCGCTGCAAAACCTTCTGCTACTGAATTAGTCAGATTTTTATGATTTGAGGTCAGACTGTCCGTGCTGTCTGAGAACTATCTGTGGCCTTTGCTCCTTCAAATATTTGTTTCTTGATATTAGATTCCTCCTGGGTACAAGTTTCATTAACTGCCCGTCACTTCCAGTGTGTGGACGAAGAGGCAGCAAAAGAGTGATTCTCCTCTGATTCCACTACCTGCCTGCAGTTAAATTGCCTTTTTTTGGGGATATTTCCTTCATTAGTCTCTTACTTGCTGTGGAGATAATCATTCTCTAAATAATCCTCACCTTATTTTTTGGGCTCCCAGGGTACATCTGACATTCCTGTGGTGACATTATACCAGTATTATGTTCGAAAGCAAGTGCAACTGCATCTGTCTTGTGCTTGTCTGTGATTATTATAGACATTATTGTTTTGTTTTTATAGACTTAATTGTGTACTCTGTTCCTACAAATGTGTGTATAAGCGTGGACATGGCCTAAGGACACTCAGGAGGAGGCAGTGTTCATATATATTAGCCAGCAATTCGTCACACTTGAACACTCTCACATAACAGAATACACTTTGAAGTGATGCTTTATAGCTTCACTAGTCACTTTGTCCTAGACTCAACAACTACTGGATACACCATGGCATTTTTGTACAGACACTCATGGTCCCCGGAGGATGAATCTCCATTATTTTCCCCTTGACTTTTCATAAATGTTTTCACTTATCCAGTTAAATGACCAAGCAAACAGTTACTAGACTGTTCTCAACACACTTTGGAACAGATGTTAATGCTTCCCAGACGATGGATTGTAAACACTTTAGTGAATTCCACTTTTGCACCACCATAACCTTGACCTTTTTGGCTTTGTTTAAAACCTATATTACCCCAGAGCAGCCTAACAGAGCTGCTAGACTCTTGGTCATGTTAGCTGGTAACCACACTACAGATGACAAACTTCCGCTGTAGTAACACTCTTGATCTGAGGATAAAGATGACCAAGACAAGCGCAGCAAATCTCCCCTTAAGGAATGATTCAAATAAAAAGCGTTCACTAACTCAGAGGAAATCTGAACTACTACTGTTAACACACTGTCTGGTTAGTGATGTCTCCACCGCAAATTAATATGAATCGTGCATCACTGCTTTGAATGAATATTGATGACTTTTCACAACATGCTGTGAGAAAATGCTAGCTGCTACATTAAAACCTCTGGAGCGTCAACTGTCATGTCAGTTTGACCTTTGCACGCAAATATGTGTGTGAAAGTATTACAGTATATTCATATTTATGAATGCTTATGGGTGTATTGTAAATGAATGTGACACTGTGAGAGAGAAAGTTAGTGTGTGCGTGTGTGTGTTTGTTGGTACGTGTGTGTGTGTGTGTGTTTGGTGTGTGTGTGTGTATGTTTGCTGTTCACTTTGACCTAATCATCATTATTGTCTCTTGTCAGGGTGGTTCACCACACACACACAGACACACACACACACACAGAATGCATGACATTGGTGTTAACACGTGTGTGTGTGTGCGTATAGTGGAAATGTCATAGGCTATGTGTATTTTCCATTGATAGTACATGAAAGCTGATATGTGCTATCAGCATAGACACACACACACACACACATGCCCCTACTCCAGCACTGCGGATGAAGTTTAGTAAATATGGGATGTGGGTTTGGGCTGTGTGTGTGTGTGTGTGTGTGTGTGTGTGTGTGTGTGTGTGTGTGTGTGTGTGTGTGTGTGTGTGTGTGTGTGTGTGTGTGTGTGTGTGTGTGTGTGTGTGTGTGTGTGTGTGTGTGTGTGTGTGTGTGTGTGTGTGTGTGTGTGTGTGTGTGTGTGTAGGGCATGCAGTGACCCAGGAAATCAGCGAATGATTTCCCACGGTAAATCCTTTGTTTTACCGTCTGACAAATACAGATTTTAATCTCCTAACTCCATCCCACTTCTTCCTCCCCGTTTCTCTTTCATCACACTTCATTCAATTTCAGCTCATTTAATAGATTCTTTAGTGTTTCCAGGAAACAACAATGTAAAAGCACTTGAGTGTGGAAAAAATAAGACGGTAACTAAGTGACAATAGCGACAATAGCAACAATCAACCACAAGCTCAGCATGCAAAAAAACTAGTGTTTCCACTCAAATACCTTGTAATTTTTCATTAAAGTGACAGGATTGGATTACAGTACTACCAAACTTTCCAAGCTTTCTTTGTTTTCCCTTCCCCTTTTGTCTTTCCATCTTCTTTTAATCGTCTTCATCTCTCTGCTTCTCACCTTAGCCTGTCACACTTCCTTTCCTCACTCGTTCTTCTCCATATCACATCGTCCCTCTCACCCTCACAGCATACTTCCTTGTTGCACACCATCCTCTCTCTTTTCCCTATCATCACCGTCACTATGTGGGGCCACCAGGTCATAGTGTACTGCTGCGGGTGACATACGCACACACACACACGCACGCACGCACGCACGCACGCACGCACGCACGCACGCACGCACGCACGCACGCACACACACACACACACACACACACTCAACAACAGGTTTAGGTGCAGAGACACACAGGTTCAATATCAAAGACAATACAGTAGATATACCTCACAGAGCCAAAGACTAACACAAGATGAAGATGTAACTTCTTTATTTTAAACAGGAAACCCTCAACCCTAATCTCAAAGGTGTTAGATTAATAATGTCAATCCAGCACGGTCTGTAAACTTTGACACAGTAGACTCAAAACACCTATGTGGGTTGATCGTGGGAGAGAATTTTATCTAACTGAAAATAATAGTGAAGCACTAAACAACATCTGGTGGTTTCTATTTGCTTTTCTAAATATTTGACGTCTGATAACTCTTGTCTTCTGTTGACATTTCACCTAAAGTGAAACATTTTACATTCCAAGGATATTTGGAATAAGCATATGATGATGTGAGCAAGTGTTTGTGTGATGTACATGTCGTCATCAGAGGGTGTATGCGTAGGCTCTGTGTGAACATCCATACCCCTATTGTTTTGTGACTTGTATGCACGGTTATATGTCCGCTTGGGAGTATATCTGGGTAAAGAATGAGTCTGGACTAGAGCCAGCCTAGCTCATAAGTGAAATAAATGGCTGTTCTGGGCCCTGCAGCTTGAACCGAGCTGCGGCACGCACGTGTAAAGCACGTTTGCACATGTACGAGCACGAGCGTGTGTAAGTGTACGAGCACGAGCATGAGGCCTACGGCGGTTCCGACGTCATTTTATGTGTATCTGTTGGGACATAGAAAAAAAGAAGGACCATGCACGGACAATTTAAACAATGGTGGCGAAAGGTTCACGTTGGTGTGATGCGGAGGTGGAGTGTTTACTGCAGATTTGGTCGATGAAAATATTCAAAAACAGTTGACAAGACGCACAAAAACGTCACAAAGACGGCAATCAATGCGTGTGACATGTTACGGCGTGATGACGTTTAGGCAGCAAGAAGCATTCGTGCGAGGCCCAGGTAGTGTGAGTACAAACGGGCCTGGCCCGCGGGGGAGGAGGGAGGGGGGGCAAGTACCCTAAAGCACGGGGCACGGTACGGATGGACAGTGTGAGTGCGCCCTAAGTGAGTTGTGTGAACCCCCGCAAAACACAAGGGCACCGCCTCAACCTTGTGTTTCAATGTTTGAAAAACTATCTAGTCACAAAAAAAGAAAAAAACACCTTGTGAGTGAAATACAGGAACAGCAACAAGGTCAATTTGTGTTCTCTCCTCTCCAAGCTTGATGTCAGCAAATAGCAATAACGTTTGACATGCTAGTTTGCAGGGCTTGTAATTTATCAATGCCACAGTGGGACTAGAACAAAATATCACTCACTGGGCAATCCCAGCAATAAGGAGTGATAATTCTCATAGTGTTTGAGAGAAACAAAACACCAAACTGATGACACTTTAAAATTAAGAATCTTTCATGCGGCCACTTTATTTTACTGTATAAAAAGACAAAACACTGTAAAACAAACAAGATGTGGTGGGGTTGGTAGAGAGAGTATGCGGCAGGATTTGGAGGTCACAGTTACATGACCACACCAAGCCAACAGGATGCTGCTTTTAGCCACCGCTTCCAGACAAGAGTGTCATTCCAACAGGCTTCATAGACATTAACTCAGACAGATATCGAATTCTGTACCCGTGAAGTAAACTCTAAACTGCAGATTACTGCTTTGAAACCTTTTGTTAAACTGTTAAAATGTTGGCTGTCAACCGACTTGTGATGAAAGTCCAACCTGTAATTTCTGTCAGCTAAGGACAAAAAGTGATTGAAAAGTGTTTCTCCAGCGGAGCACAGCTGAAATTCAGACAGTCTACCGCAAAAAATATCATCCATGTGACATTGTTAGGGCTGTGCTGCTTTAACTGAACTGTAAGATAATAATTACACATCATAGTATCTATAATTTATCTGCTCATTCCAATGCTGAACACTAGATATACGTATATGGGTCTTCTGATAGGGTCAAGATCAATGTAAAGTATAATGCCAATCAACGATTTTCACTTCATGGTCTAACACAGCTCACTCAGACATCAGCACAGATGAATGCACCACTCACTGGGCCGTCACTTTACTTGTGAATAACTCACTTTACATTTGAGTAACTCATGTCATCATCATCCCCAAAGCAATTTCAGTCAAAAGCAACTGGACTTGGTTATTCGTCCAGTTGCTTTTGACTGAAATTGCTTTGGGGATAACGATGACCTGGACAAATGAGAACATTCACAGGCTCATGTCTTCATCCGAACACTCCCTGATACCTATTCACAAGGGACTAGCACAGTACTACCAGAGGAGCTCGCATCTGTGTCCTGTGCAGCATATGATCTCAAGGCTCTGTCAAAACTTTCATTTAAAATTGCCAACGCGGGCAATAGTCTACAACCCCAAGTCACAGAGATGCTGATTCGCACGGGACAAAAATTGTCAAACGACATGTGTTTGGCGAAATGTGGTAGGACATTTCTGGTGGAATTTATACCACAATTATTACAAATTATAAGAGGTCCCCAGCAAGAGGTCCCCAGCTAGGAGACAATAAGCTACTACCCCAAGTCACAGAGATGCTGATTCGCACGGGACAAAAATTGTCAAACGACCTGTGTTTGGCGAAATGTGGTAGGATATTTGTGGTGGAATTTATACCACAATTATAAAAAATTACAAGAGGTCCCCAGCTAGTCCCAGGTGAATAGAGCTTTGGTCTGGTTCACTCAATTTGAGTTTTATGACAAAAACTGACATTGGGAGATGTATTCAAAGTCAAAGCTGCATTAACGCACATATCACAATATACTCCCTGTTAATTACACAGTATATGATTTTTCTTTTTTAAATCTGAAGCTAAACCGTGCTCTGATGCCCTCTGTACATGTACTGACAATTTCGAGCAGCCTCTTCCTCAGTTGAGTCGAGGTGGTAATGAGACAATAATGATGAGCCTTTTAACCACATCTTATTAATCTGCGGTTGACTGGAAGCATGAAAACAGATGGCTTTTATAAGGCTGATTATTTCCCAGAGGCCTTGGTCATATTGACTGGAGCAGGATATGACATTCCTTTTATCACCGTTTAATGTGTACATTTTTGTGGGACATCTCCAGTGAAGAATAACACTAATATTTCTACACAACAGTCATTCATTAATAGATGTAACAGGCACTAAGGTCTTTTTAAATACCTTAAACATTCTCAGTCTTCAATTAAGAGTTGCTTGCTGTTTGAGGACACGTAACTTATCTGATGTATCAAATGATACTGCTGGTCCATCAGTTTGTTTGTGAAAGACATGCCTAAAGTGCTTGGCAGTGTCTCTTAAGTAAGAGTATATGTTAAGAAAACAGCCGTGCAACGTGAGCTGTAGGCAAATATCACCAACTATACTGAGAGCACCTTCAAGGGAATTTGTCGCCCCTGAAGATGCAACTAACTACAATTAAATGGTTTTCTTTCAATCAAAAGCACAGGGAGATGTCCCTGGCTACCTTTATTTTTTCCTGCAGTAGCAACAAATACAGCACAGCTGTGTTCTGTGTTGTTTAAACATATATTTGACCCTACAGATTGCTTTGAAACTGCTGGATTTATATGCCCCTCAGCCCTATACCAGGATGCACTGCAAACTGGGATTTTGCCCCATTTAATTGCTCTGCTGTGTCTTGTTTCGACAGCTCTGGCTGTTCTTAGATCAGCCTCGTCTCTTGCATCTTCCAGAGAGGCCAGATTGTCCCAGAGGCTGCCCCAGGCACAGCGATGACAACTGGGCAACTCTGCCAGCCAACAAAGCCCCCTCCTGGGAGCCAAGATGCGTGCGCACCCGCACGCACACTTAGACACTATGGGAGAGAGAAAAATGACACTGCTAGGCTCAATAACATACAGCTAACACAAAGAGCTCCGGCTGACATTCCCCTCACGGCAGTGTGACAGTGTCTCTCTCTGTGTTCGGTACAAGCCATGAAGCACAGCAAGATAATTAAATCACCCTCATTTATGGGTACAGTGGACTGCTAAAGGAGGGTCAGTGAATGATCAGTGAAACAGAGTAGGGACCATTGTCTCCCGTCTCCTGATATATTTGTGGCAATTACACAATATAAAACGTGATTTTACTATGTTCTGTATTCTACATCCGCCTTATACAACATACAGTAATGTTTGATTATGTAGCTAG
Organism: Echiichthys vipera; assembly: GCF_963691815.1. Lineage (NCBI taxonomy): Eukaryota > Metazoa > Chordata > Actinopteri > Perciformes > Trachinidae > Echiichthys > Echiichthys vipera. The sequence goes on from NC_139836.1 coordinate 24,784,434, forward strand.
TTTCTTGTATTCATTCATAGCAAATCATATTATAGCTTTTTGTGCACATATGCAAACTATTATATATATATAACATGTCTTTGACATGATCTCAACCAAAATCAAACATTATAAATATAATATATATAAAGGTAGTGTATTACAGGGTGTTTATACTGAATTGCGTTATATAGATGTTTGCATTTTATTCTGTCCACGGCCATCATCATTATAACAAAGGTCAGTGAAAAAGCCAATTGCAACGTGTGTGAAAGGTTCCAAGCTGACTCTGCAGTTCACCTCAACTTTACAAAGCTCTCTACGATTGCCACATTTATTTTGGTTTCACCGTTGACAACTGAACTGTGTTAGTTCTGCCTCACCGCTCTCATCCACCTTGTTTCCATCTGCAGCAGGCAGCTGTTTTCAGCACACAAAAAAGCTCTGATACACCCACTGTACACTACCTTCCCCCTATGTTAGTTAAGTTAGTGACCAGAGCCAGGAGCCACATATTCCTCAAGAGTTTGTGGAGACCAGAGCACAGCTAAAAGAGACTGACAGGTGGCTAGAAACAATGAAACCAACACAATCTATTAATGAGACGTAACCACCAGCAACAGCTAGCTTTTTTAAATTCGCTACGAAGCCAGGAGTTTTTAGCCCTTTCTGTTTTCTGTGAACCTTTAGCTCCCAAGGTCAAGTAGTAGAATATTAGTATGGCATCCTTTTGAAATATGGAGAAGACTTTCAATTTCATGTAAGGAAATCGTATACAGTAGATTTTTTTATCCCCTTAAATCATCAGTTAAATGTTAATAATCTGCCATGACCCTGTCTATTTATCAAGCAACATTGTAAGGTTACAAACCTCTGCAGTAGATAAAACACAATATTAATAGTTAGCTGACAGTTGCAATATATTTAATAATGATCAAAAGCAACATGGTTAATTCATTTACACACGGCAGGTATTATACACGATTATACCTCGCCAAGGATGGAGGATTTACAGTTCAAACCATTTTTCACAGCAATACAACATTTATGAATTATGCATTCAAATTGATTTTGATGTTTGGTTAAATAAAAAAAGTAAACAGCGGCTGGCGGTGGAAATGTTCAACAAAGAAACAAAGGTGAGAGACCGACAGGCTGTGACGGTGTTTTACAGGATAAATCCTATCACCTTGAGAAACTCTTCCTGGGGGGCTGGTCCTCATGTTGTTTATGTCACAGCTTTCCTGTGCCGTCTCGCACATCCAGGATTCCTGTGTAATGTGAAAGAGGTGTGGGTAACATGTCCGTAAAAGTGTGTTGGTGTGAACTTTCAAGTTTCAAAGAGTCTGTCTACGTCTACAAACATGCGCTGAAATCTTTGAAGGGTAACAGACCTGTGTCACTGTCAACGTGTGTGTGTGTGTGTGTGTGTGTGTGTGTGTGTGTGTGTGTGTGTGTGTGTGTGTGTGTGTGTGTGTGTGTGTGTGTGTGTGTGTGTGTGTGTGTGTGTGTGTGTGTGTGTGTGTGTGTGTGTGTGTGTCTGTGTGTGTGTCTGTGTGCGCGTGCCTGTGTGTGTGTGTGTGAACTGTCAACACTTGGAGATTATGTCTTACTTACTCGCCGTCTCTGGTGGCTTGTTAGGGATCTATAAGGTGAAAAGATGTGTGAGAGATCATAGTTCTCTGTGTGTTTCCTGTTTTTACACGGAGTCTCCCTCCCTGTTGGCTTTGTTGTCAGCTGCAAGTAAATTGAGCTACAACTATTCTGGCTATATGAGTAAATTGAAACAGAAACTTAGACAGCTAAACTCACAGTGGGATCCAGCCTTTTCAAATCCGGCCAAACATAAAAGAACATCTTGGCATACACATGGATTAATTACTCTGTCTTTCACTCACAAACACACACACACACACACACACACACACACACACACACACACACACACACACACACACACACACACACACACACACACACACACACACACACTATTCCCTGTAGCTCTGGTTTGACAATAGCTTTAATTATTTCATTATAGGCTGCAGGTGCAGCTCTTGATTGCTTTTTGTTCATCTTCAGACGAAACAACTTTGAACTTCTGTTTTGTCCGACTGTCATGTTGGGAATGTTTCACAGCCCTGAGGTGGCAGCAGTGACACTGACACGTCACACTAAAGCTGTCCCCACATCTTATATCAACTGGGTCTAATTTGCTGTAATAAAAAAGTCCATTTGGCCTTAACCTCAGCTCCTATTCCTCCTCTTGGCACTTATCTCGTGCATGATCTCTGGTCACAGGAATATTGTCAGGACGCTGTGACTCTGACCTCTTCACCTCTTTGCTTCGGTTAGCTTGTAACAGCAGTTAGAGGAACTGAAGGTTTGCTCTACAGGATCACTTTAAAACAAAACTTTAAATGTTTGAGAATGAGTTCTTGTGTTTTGAAACACATTTTCATAAAGCATGGCAGGGGGAAAAGTAAGAAAAAGCTCCAGGGTATCTTATGTCTGCTTAGTAAGCTTAACACATGAATATTGTCATGTGAGTGTGTGGTTGTTCTCTGATTCAACAGATTTAGACAGACAGATAGACATGGAGAGAGAGAGAGGGGAAGGAAAGGCACACAGAAAAAAAAATGTAAAAGCCATATTAGGACAATTTATAATAGAATGTCTTTAAATTGACAGATGTCCGTCCTCCACAGAGCTGGGTCTGTCTGACGTTCCTGTCTGTTACAGGGAAGGTTTTCGTTGCTACCGTACTCTACGGGGGAAATGTTGGGTCTATGTTTATCATAAATTAGTCATAGAGTGTGGTCTACACCTAGTTTGTAAAGTTTCCTGAGATAACTTTCGTTATGATTTGGCACTATATATAAAATGTAATTGAATTGAATTGAATCTTAATCTCATTGTACAAATACAATGCAACATTCTTATCAATGCTTAGGTAAAAAAATCTGATAAAGTAGTTAACAGCATCATGTAGACACTATCTTCCAGTATTCTACAAAAATCATGCAAATAGTAATAAAGTCAGTGAATGGCAATTTAGTGTTGATACATTTAACATATTATGAACAGTATCTGGCAGTATTTAAATAGTGAAAATAGCTTGGATATACAATGTAGCATCAAAACCAAAAAGTTACAGCCGCTGTGACTGTGTTGTAAAGTCAGTGGTGCCTGATAATTATGGGGCAGAGACAGATTTTGGAATCGGTGCAGCATTGATGGGAAATTATTCAGTCATTTTTCCAGATCCGGTAAAGAAATCACCAAAAAAACTACTGTACCTGATTAGTCTATTTAACCTGACATCAGTCAAACATATTATGGGTCTCTCCAGCTAAAACGACAACACCGCAATTCTGGTTTGCAGCAAGAAGGAAGAGGGATGGAAAGAAGAGGAGAGATAAGCACGGTGGGGGAGAACGTTATCTATCTAGTGTGTCTTACGCCGACTCATCAAATAGATAAAGGGATACAGACTGGGACAATGCTGAAGAATGGAAACATACACGCATACGTGGCCATACCAGCACACGCGTAACTTTAGATTTGCCAAGGACATGAACTGACTGACCTGACGCTGATCTTGTGCATGCAGAGTATATTTCAGCAGCTGTGTTTGAATACAATCTCCTACCATGGTGCAGCTAATATATGTGCTATTATGTCTACTACTACTACTACTACTGCTATGTCCAGTTACTAGGTTAATTAGCAGGTTTCTACTTTTTTTATAGAACAATCTGAAATGATTCTTGATATTGAGTTAAGTGCATTGCAGTATATTTGGACATAGATGACTCAATAAAGGGGTGACACGGTGGTGTGGTGGTCAGCACTTTCGCCCCACAACAAGAGGGTTCCTGGTTTGAATCCTGGCTGGGTCCCCTAGGTGTGAATGGTTGTCTGTCTCTGTTTGTCTCTATGTGTCCTGTGATAAACTGGCGTCCTGTCCAGGGTGTACCCCGCCTCACGCCCAATGTCAGCTGGGATCGGCTCCATATTAACTTTGTTTGAGACCTTTTTCTGACTCAACAACAAAGACTCGCGAGATCTGGGAACACAGCTTAGTCGAGGTCACCTAACGTGTGTAAGTGCCTCAGATAAATAAGTCTTGTGATGCTAAACATGAATCTACATACAACTTTTCATCCATCCACATTCGAAACGAGGCTGCGCGCACATAGAAGGCTAGAAGTGTATCCCGTATCCTTCCACTGGTGCTGCCTGAAATGTGACATCTTTTGCAGAGAGAATCTTTGCTGCAGCTTCAGAAACCCTTTCTTCCAATGTTGCTTTCTTCCTTTATGCCTTTATGTCTTTCTCTGGCAACTTCTTTTTCTCATTAATGGCTTTTAGTGAATATATTCAGTTTGTTCTTTTGATAGGGTTCAGGTTCAGGGTTGTTTGAAGCTAAAACTCAGCTTTATAATTCCAGATCATATAAAAGACAAATTTGAAACCCTAAAAGTTTCTATAAAATTAATCATCAGGGAATAAAGTGCAGGTGGGTATTCAGTTGCACTACAAATAAAAGACCTCCACCTCAATCTATCTATTCTTAAAACTAGCTTTATCATGTGGCAAGATTAATAAAGCTGTATTGATTATTATTATGCATTAAGGGGAAGGAAGGGGAAAGATGATAATGTTTAGCCTCACTTAAGAGATCGATACAATTTAATTTATTGCAAGCCCTTACAAATTCAAGTGTATTTACTTATGCATCTAAAAGGTAAGCAATACATTGAAAGGGTTTTCCTGTTCAACCCGGTAAACTGAGTTGACATTTCCATAACGTTCCATAAACTGAACTGTGACCGAATCGATGGAGAAAGTGAGTGCACCAACATTACACTACCTCAGCTTCAGTCCCCCAGCGAGGGAATGGACACGTTACTCCAGTGAAGTTTCTTATTATAACACTGGGCCGCTTCAAAGGATAAACGTGAGTGCGTATAATAATATCTGCCTGGAAAAATCTAAACAAATGTCAAAGAAAATTTGAATTCAGGGCGTTGACTTGAAGGACAGAAGTTCACCTTCACGTGAATGGCTGCTGCCTATGGTGCAGCGAGACTACAAAGAAGGGAGGCTGAGAGTGGCCATCTTTTCCCTGTGCCCCTGTGCAACATGAAACTTGATTCTGGTCCATCACTGAGGACTAAAAGCCGTATGATGAAGTAAGCTTGACATATTTACACTGTATATTTCTGTTTATGTTCTGTCTTTTCACCTTTCTCAGCTGGAGACACACAAAGACAGACCGCACACAATTGCACGTGATGTGAGAGAGGTAGAAAAGCAGGGAAGAGAGACGCTTTTGTGATTAAATGAAAGAGATGAAGATAAAGCAATAAAAAGAGAAGGTAGAGAAATAGAAAGATTGATCCTTTTCTTCATAAAAGCAGAACGACTTCAGGCTAAAGACTTCTTCTCTGTTAAGTGACTTTCTCCACATTCTTCATTATTTTTTTTCCCTGACAACGCAAACACACATCTCTGATCTCTCGCCTCCTTCCCAATACATGTTTGAACTGGCACAGCTGCAATGCTCATATGTACTCCCATACACTTTGTGCCGTAGTGGCAGCCATAAAAAAACTCCCCCATCCTTTATCTTTGCTGCAGCTATCTTCCCCCAATTCTGCACCAGCCACTGTAGCAGTGTGTGTGTGTTTGTGTGTGTGTGTGTGTGTGTGTGTGTGTGTGTGTGTGGTTGGGGGTAATTGAGATCAAACACAATTAAAGACTTATTCTACCACACCTCTTCTGTTCTACAACTTACTACTCTAAACTTAATTAAGATATTTGTCTATTACTTTTAGAAATCATATAAACCGCCTTCACATCCAGTTCTACAAAGCATGTATTTAAAAAGAACGTATGCCACCTTAAAAGCTGGTTCACCTGGTTATTACCGGTGTGTTAACTGCATGCCAAATGAATCAGAACACACAAGGCCAATAGAAGTTATAATATGACCGGTGGCTGACAAACAATGTCGCAAAGACTCTTTTAAACAGAGTCTGATGCAGCGCTCGCTCCAGGTAAAACAAACAGAGGGTACATTACATCACTTCGGCTAACTTCACGGAGAACAACGAGGGTAAAACAGCATCAAAAGTCTGTTCCTCAAACACAATAACACCGATCCAACAGCATGATATTGTGTCGTTCACTGCCGGTCTGTTTGTTATCGGGAGACTACCGACGACATTGTATTCACTTCACCTCTTCAACTTTAGCGGTTTAACCCCTGACTTTGTCACATCCCTGTAAGCCTAAATGAAGCTCAGCTCAAGAGGAGGAATGAAGCATGTCAAAGACAGGGATTTGGGCCGTTGCTCAAGGGAACCTCAGGGCACACTCCCTCTGTCCATCCGTACTGTGCCCAAACACGTTTCACGGTTAAAGTCTAGTTCGTTTGACCAGTGTGAGTGCAACCATACCGCGCCTAGGAGTGGTACACTTGCCGGTCCCGGACCGTTTGGGAGAGGTGGGCTTTTGTAAGCACGTTTTCACCAAATACCCCAAAGCACGGGGCACGGTACGGATGGACAGTGTGAGTGCGCCCTCAGTGATGGTAATGAGAGAGGGACAAGCACTGCATTCTCATTTTCCCTACCTAGTTTTATCCTGACCTCCTGGTCACTGAAACAGATGGTGAATTCCATGTACGACTAGAAAAGCAACACAAATGCTCACTGCTTTTTAAATACTGATGTACATTTCATACTTTTTTATCCTTCTTGTTGCCTGTTGTGGCCAATACAGTGCAGTGTGGAAGAAAAGCTCTCGTCTTTTCTCAAAGGGAGATCAATATCTATCCATGGGGACCAAGCACTAGTAAATAAAAAAAGACAAAACGTTTTTTCAGCAAATGTTTATCAATACAGTTTAAAAAGATAGTGAATATCTTTATTGATTTCTGTGGTGTGAAAAGAAAAAAAGGGGGTTGACAGATAAGGAATGAAATACACTGAAATACAAAAGAGTTGGAGCAGGGAAACACAAGCATGACTTAATTTATTTTAAACCTGACATCAACCTTTATCCTGACGCTAACATTATCCTCACCTGAAAATGTTCAAAAATAAAACAACAAAACATTTGTTTTACCGAGAGTTCAGTCTTTAAACATTAAATCCACTCACAACCCCTTTTCTTTAATGTCAAAAAGTATAAGAGTGTTATATTTTTTTTGTTTTTGGGACTCAAATAATTCAAGTTGAAATTCAGGGTAAATTATTTTTCAGGCATTGTTGGCCAAAACCTAAGTTTATCTTCCATACATGTCTGCGTTCTAATGCTGAAATTAGCAAAAGTTTAAGTTAATGAAAGGTTGGTCACAAACGTATTTGTATTTTAGACGGACGTGCACACACAGACACACGCACACACAACCCCAGTACTGTGGAGAGCATGCACTTGAGTGCTAAGCTAAGCAGATCTGACTCTACAGATCAATAGCTTTCTGTGCTGTACACCTCTCTGTTTGAATCTATCACTGACACCACTGACTGACATCAAACATGTTAAATGAATGTCTATTGATCACACTGAGAAACAAAGAACTATACAGTAGAGGAAAAAATAACAATGAAAGACAAGGGGGGAAATAATTACTGATAGAAAGAGAGAAGGGCAGGTGAGGCGATAAACACAGTGCTAGAGTTGTAAGGAAAATCAGAACAAAAGCAGTGAGTGAATTCAAACCGTGAGTAAAAAAACACAGAATTTCAGCTACGAAATAGAAGGAAAATAAAGCTGAAAATAAATCAACAGAAATAGAAAGAAACCGCACAACATCGTGTGTCTGCGGAGAGGGGGAGGCAACAGCATTGAAGGAATAATATGAGGGGAATCAGGATGAAAGAGAAAGAGATTTGGGGAAAAAAGCAAATTGAAAACACTCATTAATGAAAAATGAAGAACAAGAGGAGAAGAAGAAGAACAATCGCCATGAAAATGCATATATAATGCCACCTTTGTGTGTTTTCGTGTGTGTCAGCGGGCTCCATCAGTGGTGTCTGATCTGATCATTACAGACTGATGTTTTGAAACATCTCTGGGTGTCCTGAAAACGTCATTTATGCTCCCAGGGCTGGATCCATCTAAATCTGTGCTCTTTTTTACTTTCCTCCCACTCCTTCCTCTTTGTCTCTTTTGAAATTCTAATGCAGATTGTGACTGGCTGACATCTGGACTAGGAAGAGTTTTAGAGTTTTAGTCCAAAATGTTATATAATGAGATCTGGTGGGATATACCAAAACCAATCTGCAAAAGATACTCAATGAAGACTCCGTGTTCTTTCACGCAGAGATTACACATTATTGCCATTCAACTGAGCCAAACAACGCTGATATGATGCTGCCCGAGTGAGTGATTTAAGATCGCATGCTAGCATTCTGGAAGCAAAAGCCGTGACACGTGACACAACAGCAAGCTAATAACAGTTTAATGTGCTGCGGGCGTCCCGTAACAGCTGTGTTGCGCCACGAACACAGCCCATGGAGTTTGGCTGTTGTTTGTGCTTTTGTTCAGAGTATCAAGTTGATTTTCATCCCATTCTGATATGAAGGCAAACCAGTAGGCCTACCTCCTGAGAGAACACTTCTGAAAACTTTAGTTTGCTTTGTAAATACGCACATATTTGCTGTTGCAGTGCAAAAACATTCAGAAAAATGCTGCTACAGTCCTCTAAAACATTTCCAAGATCTATAAAGCCTGCATACAGAGTGTGGTAAAAGGTTCCCGCGCCTCTGTGAATTTAGATACTATCCAAAAATGGCCTGTCTGATATACTGATTCATATGAAATGTTAAATATGACCAACCACAAGCAATAACCAGGAGCTGCGGAGCTACTGATGCAGCCACATCAGATCTCACTGAACGTACAGACATACTGTATATCAAACGTTCCCTTGTGAAATGCACTGGTGAGATAAAACCTTATGCTTACCTGATTTATCTTCATTGCAGTAGCGAGGAAGTGGAGTTTGAGAGAATGGCCGGTATGTGTGCAAACTTTTGTGAAATTAGTTTATTTTCAATTTTTTTTGGAAGGGGAATGCAAGAAGGGTGCTTTTCGAGTTCTTTGTGGCCCGCACGGGTCATCACACTTTCTTCAGGCATGCTCATATTACTTCTGCCAACCCATTTTATGTTCTGTACTTTCTTTGCATATGTATAGACGGGTGCCAATATGGTTTCCTGGCTACTCACATTTTTAAAGTAAAGCATGAGTTGGCTGTGCCAGTCCTTTTACGGCAATTTATTCACAGGTGAAAGCAGACTTCACAGCCATTAACTGTCTGGAATTAGCAAAGTTTGTGGGCAGAAAATGTGTTTGTTCACGCTGTTAAAATAGAACAGCGGGGTTTGATTAGCACAGGGACCATTGAACTCTGATTAAAACTTTAAAAAACAAACCTAAATGAAAATTGTTCAGTGTTAGGAGAAAAAACATTTTTTCCCCTGTAATAATACACTCTCATATTACTGCTGAGTTCTAAAAAGCTCTACCAAAGAGGTGTAATGAGCAATAAATGAGCAGGTTCTCTAAACTATCAAGTGGCTAATAAAGATAATGAATAGCTGCTAAAATGAGGGGACCTTATGTGACTGCGGCATTGAGCGCTGTCCCGTCTGAAAGAAAGGATGCAAGACATAAACCCTTCTCCACAATTATGCCTGGAATAGTTTCAAAGTCATTTGAGTCCAAACACATGCACACACACACACACACACACACACACACACACACACACACACACACACACACACACACACACACACACACACACACACACACACACACACACACACACACACACACACACACACACACACACACAGACCTTTCCCTTAACAGACACTTTAATTGGTCCTGAGCCACAGTGAGAAGGAGGGCTGACATGACACTTTAGCTAATGACATAGTCTGTCCTGTTGAGTAGGGATGGACACAGACACACACACGCACACTTAATGAGGAACATGGGTCCTGTCTAAACTCAAGACACCCAAAGGGGATCAAAACAGTAAAGTTTCACTGAAATGGGAATTTCTTTTATTCACACTAATAATGTTCCATCTGACAGGTGTGTGTGTGAGTGCTGCAACAGCACTGCAGCAGATTTCCTTCACAAGGGGAATCTGGCTGAAATGTTGCAGTGTCATCAGGAAGCAAACAGGGTTGGCCATTCAAAGCTCACAAAACACACATTGAAAACAACTCATTCTACAACTTCCAGTCATTGTGCATTGTGTGGTAAAGCATCCATCTATTCAGTTCATCAGGGAGGAGGAGAAGTCACCCCCCTCCAAAAAAGACCAAGAAAATTCTCCATCTAGGAATAAAACTACACTTTCCCTAGGTTGTACAAATATCCCTAAGGCCTGATATGGCCATATGGTCTGAGGAGGCGAAGAGGATCATCCCGATTAAACTGTGGGAAGACAGATGCAAGGAGGCCTTGGAGAGGAAAGTCACCAAATACCAGGACCTGGTCCAACTATGTAGGGACCAAGGATGGCAGGGCTGGCTATTTCCAGTTGAGGTTGGCTGCGAGGATTTCCCAGCGCAGTCTGTGTGGAAGACCCTCACAGCTCTGGGAATAGCAGGAAGGGAGAGGAAGACAGCTGTTCACGGGTTGGGGGAGGCAGTAAAAAAGAGCACCTTGTTAGCTCTGGAGCAGGCAGGAGCAGTTGAGTTGAATGCCAGGAGAACACGGGCAATGACTGGCCACCACTTATGTCCCGCCAACTCGAGAAAGCTTGAAGCCACCTGACAACCTCTTCTCCTGGCCAAAAGCTTACAGGGATGTGACAAAGTCATATGTAAGTGACTGAAGGTGTTAGCATCTAAATGTTTCTAGTGTCTCTGTACAGACTTCAGGAAACCACTGTGTCTGGCAGTTTAGCAAGAAATAGTTACACAATGCCAGGACTCTCAAGTGTCACGCATTTTACCACGCACTCCTGCCACACATTGTATTTCTCACGAAGAAAAAGCAATTCATAACATGCTCCAGTGCAGTAGCGCTGCTCTCACTATGGAACCATCAGGATTCAAGTGCGTCTCCCCTGCAGTTCAACCTAGCTGTCACTTACCAGCCAGTCTAAAATAAGACAGGGGCAACACAATAGCCAATCAGACAATAGCACTATCGTATCTGGGTAAGATTTAATGCAACAACCAATGAAAGAAAAAAAGCATACCTAGAATTATTCACACGATTCTGCTACAAGCATCTTGGAGCTCCAAGCATCACTTTGAGCACAGAGTAAGTCAACTCCTGTTTTAAAGGTTAGGGTTTGGGTTAATTTGTAGAATCTTTAAAATTATTATTATTATTATTATTAAAAGCTAAATAAAATTAAAAAAAATAGTGGTACAGAATGAAAGTATTGCTTTTCGATAAGAAAATATAATTAGTCTGAATTAATATTTTTCAATTTTTTTGTTGTTTTGTTGTTTGACAATGGCTTAATGTCACATTCTGTTCACATTGTACCAGCTAATAGCGGCCGGCATTGCTGGTTTCCAGGTTTGTCTGTTGTTCGGCGAATGTCACTCTTGCCTGTCTTCAAAACTTGAGAGTCCTGCAACGCACGACAGCTAAAAACACGAACAAACGTGTTGATAATGACTGTAAGGTAGGCATAATCTGCCAATTTTGGAGAGCGCCAGGCTACCTGCTAACCGACATCTTTCGTAAATATAGGAAAATGCATGTTTTAACTCATCCGTACCTCAAACCTACACATTATGTGTGGATCTATCAGGGTTTTAGCTAAAACTTTGAAGTAGATCTAGACTAATCTTATGAAAAATAAGTTGCAACAAATAATTTAAACCTACCTCTGAGCTAAATCTGTCCGTAAAATGGTGCAGTCATACTACCTGCAATGCAATTCAGTCTCACTCAGGACCATATTCCTCATTCTACTCTTCTCTGGTCTTTCTCTTATTGTATATGTCCTGAGGGTCAGAAACCCATTGGAGGCGTAGTGAGAAGCTGATGAATGGACACACCCCACTGTGTTTCTTCCATTCCATTCAGCACGACTGACAGCCAGAAACACTTAGAAGACTGTAATCGATCATCTGATATCACTCCCTTTCGGGTGCATATGCACTCATTCATTTCCTTTTCTTCATTGAATTTTTTTTGGCTTTTCTCCTTTCCTTCCCTCTATAGTGACCCGTGATTCCTCTCTTTTTCACTTGTTCTTTCTTTCTTATTCTTTATGTTTCCTTCCCTTTCTCTCTCTCTCTCTCTCTCTCTCTTCACCTCTCTGTCTGAATTCATTCACTGTTCTTTCATGACTCACTGCCTGCCGGTCGCATCTTGCTCCACTCAGCAAAGTGTGTGTGCTTGTACTATTTCACTCACTTTTGTGCAATGTACAACCGAGTTCGACACTGAATGCCTTTCAGCAGTCACTGTCTGAAAATGTGCCACGTTATCTCACTTTTTTAAGCGGTTATCGCACATTGCGCCTCCCTATGACGGCCAGCTATTTATTTTTTTGGGATAATGTGGCACTCACGGCACTTTGTTAAGGGCAAGAATGTGGTTTTGAATGCAAACGCAGGTCAAAGGTGTCAAAGTCTGACGGTTTGCATACCCACCCTCCTTAAGAGTTGCTAGCAGTAAATAAATGTGCATACACAAAAAAAGACAAAGTTGTAAACACATATACGCTTTTCAGGCATGTTAAATTGGTGGGTCCACCTGTGTGGTAACATGATGGTCCCAGATCAAAATGTCTCTACTTGAGCAATAAAGTAACGCATATTCCCAAAGCTGTAATGCGTATTCCCAAAAGAGTGGTCTGGTGGAAAAAACATCTGCAATAATTACAGTTCCTGAGGGGTTTAACTTAGTTCAAGTAAAAGCTGTGACACACACACACGTACAGAGGCAAATTCCACTCCACAAATACATACTAACATGGGTTAATGCAAAAACAATCCAGTGGCCAAAATATGGGCAAGTGAGTAAATTTGCTTCAAACTCAGTCTAAACATACACACACACACACACACACACACACACACACACACACACACACACACACACACACACACACACACACACACACACACACACACACACACACACACACACACACAGAAATAAAGCTAATCATTGACAGGTTGTTATGGTAAGCAACAAAGAGACATCATCATTATATATAATATATGATATTATATTATGCTACACCCTTCCTATATATATATATATATTTTTTTTTTTTTTGTTTGTTTTTGTTTCAACTCTTCCCCTTCCTCCCAGCAAAGACCAAACGATAGGTGTGTGTGTGTGTGCGTGCGTGTGTGTGTGTTTCCGTGTGTCACACTGTGGTGAAGGCTCGCCAATTCCTTGTCCTGACACTTGGGTTTATTCTTAGATATTAGGCTGCTGGAAGGTACAAGATCCTGCGGGGAGGGTGGATACGAGCATGCACACACACACACACACACACACACACACACGAACACAGAGACACAGAGGCACACACAAAACAAGTACACGCATTATGACAAAAAGAATGCACATACACTTACATGCACACTCACACAGAGAGTGCAGCGGTGTCTGTCAGATCTCTGTCTCTCATTGCGACAGAGCTGCCTCACTCGACCCCAGTTCTTTCAACTCAAGGTCACCTCCTGACTAATATAGACGCACGCACGCAGGGGCACAGCACATGATCCATGATCCCCATCCACGGTTATGCATTCTCATGTATATACACACAACTCACGTCACTTTATGACTCAGACATCAGATTCAGTAATCTAATACAAAATCACTTGTTCTTTTTCGTCTTTGTCTATGTCTTGTATTAATCTCTGTCTTACTCTCGTTGATCAGGTGTGAAAGCTGGAAGCTAAATCACATCTTTGTCGCTCAACTTCGTCAAAAGAAAATTCCCTACTTATTAACTCCCTTCAAACCTTGCAATGATTTGATGAATTTCTTTCATAATTTATAAATATTCTACTTTTAAAGCTAGCAATTGAGTGTCAGCTTTTCACCATCTAGCATTCACACTGCAATTTCTGAATTGCTTCAAATTATTTCTCCTCCTCTTTACATTTTGAAATCTATAAAATGTTCTATGTTCTCTGGCAAGCATCTACTGCAAATGCCCTAACAAAGCCATTCTTGTATTTGGCAAACATGGATTTTGCATTATGTCACAAAATAGCACCCATTTTAATATGGTAAGTAAAACACAATCAAATTCCATTTCTGCTGTTCAGCCTTTAGGGAAAAAAAAGATGTCTTTGTGTTAGTTGGGGTGTATCTACAATTATTAACCTTCAAGCAAGGTGACAGGAGTGACGTGCAACATACTTTTTCAGGAAGCAGCAGTGTTCATGGGAAGGTCAGCTGAATACTCTATGGGTCCAAACGTATGTGTACACCCAAACATTACACCCATATGTGATTACTGAACATCTCATTTCAAAACAATGGGTATTAACCTGCTGCTATAACAGCTTCTACTATCGTGAGGATGCATTCCACAAGAGTTTGGCATCTCATCTCATCATCTCATCTACAACCGCTTATCCGGGGTCGGGTCACGCAGCAGCAGCTTTAGCAGGGGACCCCAAACTTCCCTTTCCAGGGCCACATTAACCAGCTCTAACTGGGGGATCCCGAGGCATTCCCAGACCAGTGTGGAGATATAATCTCTCCACCTGGTCCTGGGTCTTCCCCGAGGCCTCCTCCCAGCTGGACGTGCCTGGAACACCTCCCTAGGGAGGCGCCCAGGGTTCATCCTTACTTGATGCCCGAACCACCTCAACTGGCTCCTTTCAACGCAAAGGAGCAGCGACTCTACTCCGAGTTCCTCACGGATGCTGAACTTCTCCCCCTCTCTAAGGGAGACTCCAGCCACCCTCCTAAGGAAACACATTTTGTCCCCTTGTACCCGTGACCTCGTTCTTTGGGTCATGACCGAGTTTGGCATCTGGTATAGACTTATTTCAATTTAGACAAATGAGCATTTATGAGGTTGGCCATAGATGTTTGCCAATAAGGACTGGTTTGCAATGGGTGCACCAATTCATCCCAAGTGTTCTGGATGGGGTTGAGGTCCTGAAGTGCAGTCCTGTCCAATTTTTTCCACACCAGCCCAGTATCCCTTTAGGTATTACATCCAAATATCATGCTAATGTTCAGTGCCAATGCAGGAAGCAGTTTTTTTTGTCAAAATGTCAGCATTATATGTAAATAAGACATTTGAAGCTAGTCCAGGGTTTTTCATTTAATCATCCAATATCTATGTCCTTGTCTGCTAGCATGATCATGGGGGACATAAGGGACTCCAAACTATTAAAAGCAGACCAAAAGTACGCTATGGGCGGTGACCAACTGTGCCATACGTTTAGCCATAGTAAACGTTGTATGCAATCTGCTTCCGAAGTGTTACTCTCTTCCTCATTCTTTCTCATTAACCCACATTTCCCCTCCCTCTCTTCATCTTTTCACTTCTTTGTACTGGTGTGATCAGTCATAAGAAGGGTGATTAGCAAGAAAGGCAGAGGGAGAGAGGGAGTGGATATGACAGAAAGATGGAGACGGACCGAATTATAGAGATGGAGGGAGAAAGAGGGAGTTGGAGAGCGAGTGAAGCCCATTATAGTGGGTGCAGAGATTTATGTTGGCCAGAACTTATTGCAGACGAACAGCAGATGAACAGAACGCTGGTGAGAGAGAGCTGGAAGAAAGCCATACATTATTCAGTGGATTCCTCACAGCTTTCACACTCATCTTCTCCAACTTTCCTTGACTTGTCTCTCAGTTCCTCTTCTTTCCTGAGCGTTTTTTTCTTGTCTTTTTTTGTGTGTCTCTCTTTTGTTTATTCTCCATTTATATCTCTCTTTATCTTCAGGATCCTTAATACAACGCACTTTCAAGCAACCACGCAACCTCACATATATGTCTGTGTCAGACAGTCCCTTGGGTTACTTAGTATTCAGCCATGATACAGATGTCCCACAGTCACCAAAACAGCAAATATCACAGAGCAGACACACTCAGAAGGCTACATCCTGGACATCTAAGGGTCTTCCACTCGCTCAGTAATTTAATATCTGCTTAATAGAAGCATCACCCTCATAGCTTGACGAAAACCTTGCCCAAAGTACTACATTTATGTTTTTCCAAAGATGTCTCAAAACAGCACTCTAATATTAGTACTTCTCCAGGCTGTCTCTGGGAGGACATCGGATCAGTAGAAAAATAATTGAAAACATGCATCACCCACAGACAGAACCTACGTATAGGCTGACCTGAAGCTCTGTCTGAGCAGTCTGACCACGGCGTATGCAATGCAGGGAGTTTGTTTCATGGCTGCCGATAGCAAAAGCGTCACAGGGCAGATGACATCACCACCCCGTCACCAGGGTGAGACGGGGTGTGAGCCTTAGGCCTGGCATTGCATAAGATATATATATATATATAAATATACAGTATATAATGTGCTGGGGCAAACTTGTCACACAATCATCACATACACTTTGCTATATCATGGTCTTGTTAAATTGATAATGTGAACATGTTAGCGAACTGTTATCTGTTTATACATTCATTTTAAGTTGTGTTTGTCTTTGGTGACCCGAGGAATGTCAAAGTCAATATTCAGTTTGCTTTTAGTTTTCTTTTGATGTCAAACAACTACTGAGAAAAATATCTGGCTCTGCATCAGCTAAATGTTCCATGGTGTTCATCAGCTTGTCTAAGATTTTAGATAATTAGCTGAATTAATTGAATAGTTTGCGCTTATTCACTAAAGGACAGAAAGCAAGAGTAGGTAGGTGTACAAAGACGTGTTTTCCGTACACATAATTTACCTTCCTGTCAATCAAGGAGAATTTCAATTGAAAACTGAGTGGTGAAAAGACAAGTAAAAGGAGAATAAGCCAGGACTGAGCATGAGATACTACTGTAATAAAAGAAAACATTAGTAATCCTGAGAGGTGTATGGGTTTTCTATATGGTGTTTCATGGCATTAGATGGAGGGAAAAACAGCAGGGAGGGTGGAGGAGAAAATAAACATGCATGCATAGAAAATCTGTTGGGTAGCATGTTTTAGTTTGGTTTGCCAGCATAAAGATGGTTGGGAAAGATTAATAAAATGACTACGATGATGGAAACCTGCAGGTTTTGTGTTGACTACAGGGCATGTGGCCACTATAATCGCATTAGAGCTGGATCAGCATTGGATATCAGGGAGTTTGGGACACAATGAACTTCAACGTTTGGGCCAAAGTCAAGGGTTTTCTTATTTATGCGTTAAATAATGTGTCCAATGGTGTGGCAACCAACTGGTTATACGACTTGAATAATCCACTTACTATCTTGCCTGCTTAAGGAAGAATTCTTTTACTAGTCGTCTTCGAACAATAGATCTGAAAAAAGATGCTCTTGTGCATATTAAACCCTTCTTGTCCTTTCAATTGCTTTGCTGTTGATCCATCTTGGCATGTCTCTGCGGGCGTTCATGAGGCCAGCTGTCAGTGACAAACTGGGACCCTTCAGCCACAATATCCAGAGGAGACAAAAGACCAAACGAAGGTTGTTTCCTTTCTTTTCTCTCAGTGTGCCTTTCTTTGTGCATGTCTTGTTTCAAGGTCACTGGGTGTTCACATCCTGTTCTGTAGCTTTCAGAAAGTAGTCAGAACATATTGTACATAGTATCATTGTAACATGCAGTATTATGGACAGTCCTTAAACAGAGCCTGAAACACAGAAACCCTCCAATCCACAATAGCAGTCCTTCACTGCAAATCGATCATGCATTTACTGATGGTAACATCGTCCTTGTGTTGCTCTCTTTGTTTATGAAAGTGATTGTTTCTTACAAAGAACATACATTTCAATGGATATTCAAACAACTTTCCATTCAGCAGCTAAATACTCAGTCCTGAAATCATCTTTTTTTTTTCCTTGAATGTTTGTTTTTTAGTCGGTATCCACATATTCGTTTTCAACTAACTAACAAAAATTGTTGTTAACATTGGTGGCAGTTAACTAAACCGTGGCATGACTATAGTGCAACTGGCAGTTCAGGGAACGTAGCTACTGGTACTGCTGAAGCCAGTTTATATGAATATTTGAAGGAGTATTATGAACAAATCCGTTCAGATTCTGTAATTCATTTAATTTGGTTAGTGGGCAGTGGCAATGATTTAGGGGCGTGGGTGGATGGGTAGGGGGATGATCTATGGAGAGAAAAAAAAAAATCTCATAGCTATTTTCTTCTTTTTTGGTGGGGGACTGTGAACTTGGACACTGACTGTAGTGGTGACTGACAGTGTGAGGCCACAAGTTTATCACTTCTGCCTCATCAGTAGTATCACTAGATCAGCTTCAGGGACTGACTAATCTGTTTCAGCACAGCAAAGCTGATTAGCCCAATTCAAAAGTGCAAAACCAGCTCATTCTTTTTACCCAAGGCAGACTGTGTCAATGATGAAAATATTGCTTTAATGAGTCTGACCACTGTAAAAACAATAGTTCATACAGTACTTTACCTATAAGAGTTGGGCTACATTACATTGAATACCTCTGTGTGAATAAAATTAAGTAACATTTTACGAAACAAAACAAAAACGTATTATTAAGTGTTATTAAATATTCTGACCATTTTTGAAAATGCTTTATTGGAACAAATATGTTCTTAAAAACAAAATGTATAAATGTTTAACCATTTCCATCTTTCCAGTGACAACCACATTAGAAGTGATTAATACGGTTCAAATGAATCCACAATCTTCAATGTATCACACTGATGTTACCATATACAGTTCAATTGCACTCTCAGTCCACTTGTCAACCAAAATAATCAGTATCACGTTTGATTACACTAAATGTAAATTAGATCAAATTCACAAATACATCTAATCTACGTTAACGTCATCAGGACGGCCATCTGCCTGTGCTCACTGGCAGAGGCTGTGTGGCTGTCTAACTCTAATACAATTAAACAATTTTAGGTGGCATAAATTAATGAATAAACAAGTAAATACCACACGAGCGGCAGCATAACGTCGCACATTTTCAAATAAAATCTCATAACACATAATGCACGCACGTCTTCACATCCAGTGATCTACAGATTTGCCAACACACACACAAACACACACACTGACAAACAAACACACACACTGACACACTAACTGTGCAAGAACCAGAGGCTGTAATTCTGCTAATGTATTCATCACGTTCACACATGGGTGGAGAAGAGAGGGAGGGCGAGAGAAAGATATTTAAACAGAATTGAAGAAAGGAAACATAACAGTCTACAGGAATGCTATGAGCTCTACGAGGCTGTTTCAAACATGGATGTACAAAGAAAACTGGATACAGCGTTGGAGGCAGAGCCCCATTCATTCCTTTGAAAGTTGCTCTTTCACCATGTAAGTCGATGGTAACAAAGTACTGTATTTTTAGGCCCCATGGCATCACATGCCCCACAGGGAAGTTGTTGGCCACTACTGGGGGTCTGGTATTAAAGCACAGTGATGCTTTGAGCTTAATGCGAAGGACAGCATAATGCGGAACAACTCTCGTCAGGTAATGTTTACAATGTTCTGCATCTTAGTTTACTGAGTTAGCATACTAATATATGCTAAGTAGCAGTTAACACTTACAGGTCAGTCAGACAACTCATGTCTGAGATATTTTTCAAGAGCAAAACAGAATATGGTGTCTAGACCCAATGAAATATTGATGATTAAATGGTCATAAATAAACTGAAATTCTGACCTGTGGTAGATCAATCAATCGTCAAATAGTTGAGACATTAAAGGCCAATCCACACGGAGATGCGGTTTCCTGCAACCGCACAGCTTTTGTATGGTTTTGGCCGACCATCCACACGCAGTCGGCGTTATTGGAGCCTAAAACGGTATCTTTTGAAACCGGGTCCCAGAGTGGGAAGATCTGAAAACACCCCCCACAGTGTTGTTGTCTGGACGGCGAAGCCGCACACTTAGTTAAACGATTACATCATTGCCCCACCTCCGACCTCTCACATAACAAGAGTGCTTCTGCGTGGATGGACCCATAGAACTGTACTCTGAGTGACTTGCATGGGAATGAATTAGGCCGGCCACATATCTCCCCTTTTCACTAATGAGCTGAATAAGTCGCTAAATTGATGATTTTTATAAATAAAGTTGTTAGGAAGGTCTGAAAAGTTAGTAAATCTAGTGAGAAAGTGACTGCCTGTGAGCGTTTTGGGACGGGGAAAGGGTCTCACATGAGCACCTGCTGCTCGTTGAGGACAATACCTGCAGAGAGTCTCTAAAACACCACAAAAGTCTCCAATAATCATCATCATAATCATAATAATAAAGGTGTGTGTATCATACACTCAACACTGTCACTTAGCCTCTTCTTCTCCGTTGTAGGTGTATTTTCAATTTCTGTGGCAGTTACAGCACCACACACTGGCCAGTTTCATTGGCTTTGTGTGGACGCAGATATTTCTTGAGCCGAGGACAGAAAACTTAAAAGAATGGGGTTTAAAAAAAAGGATGTCAGGATAAATCGTCTGAGGACCATAAATGTCTGTATCAAATTTGTGTCAATCCATCCAAAAGTTCTTGGTAGCAAAGGTGGAAGTCAGGAAGTTGCTGTCATATAGCCACAAAGTATGCGTAGGAGGAGGTCGGGCTGGATGGTTGGCTCTGCAAAACATCAGATTTTAACACAGGAGACCACTGACAGTCACTGTTGTTGTTGTTGTTGTTTTAGGTTAGATCATTATTGTGTTATATCAGATGCTGACATAGACCAGCAAAACAGACACATATATTTATATAAAAATGCCACAGACAATCCCTTTCAAGCAAATTACTGGCAGGGGAGATAACAACTCCTCTTGCCAGTGGTGAAGAAACACAACTCTGCCATTAAGGAGAGAGTCCAAGAGAGGAAGAGAATGATTGAGTGTGTTTAAGAAAGGGGAAGAAAGAGATAATGCAGACAAAGATAGAGAGAGTAAGCTGCCCCAAGTTGCAGTGTTTCAGCAACGATTAACCTGTGTGTGTGTGTGTGTGTGTGTGTGTGTGTGTGCGTGTGTGTGTGTGTGTGTGTGTGTGTGTGTGTGTGTGTGTGTGTGTGTGTGTGTGTGTGTGTGTGTGTGTGTGTGTGTGTGTGTGTGTGTGTGTGTGACTCAAACACCCGCACACTTTCCCCATCTCTCTCTTAATCCATCTCTCCATCATTCCTCTCCACACTGATCTCTTTCCTCCCTCCAGCGTCCTCTCTGTATCTCTTTCCACAGACTGTTTGTATGTATCTACTATAGGAGTCAAGCTCCAGTATGTGTCTGTGTATGAAGTGATTGCATAATAGCTCTACAGAAGCAGTGTGTGTGTGTGTGTGTGTGGGGGGGGGGGGATTAAGCATCATACACGCGGGGAGGTTTTTGAAAGTGGCCTAACTACAGTGTGTACGGAGGCCTTGTTTAACTTGCTGATCATCACTGCTACCAATCAGTCAGTCCATCCTATTGTACGCCTTCCTGCTCCAACTCACCCATCGCATACATGGTATTCAGGTCATCCATTTACATCTACGGGTTTATCGTTCATCTATCCCATTTATCAGTTTGTCCAGTCACCCATTTATCTCCTCATCCATCCATTAATTTATTAAATACCAATTTAACCCCCTTATTACTTCACCGTCCTCCATTCTTGCTTCGTTTCTGCCTTTCCAGCTCCTGTATTGTGATATATATATATATAAGTGACACTGAACTCTGTCTGGTTGTGTCTAAATACGTGGGTTTCAGGGTGAAAGATTTTGTGTCATCTCAGATGAATCCAATGTTATTCTAAACCTAATGGATGGAGGGTTCTTGGGGACCCAACGACCGTTTTATACTTTTCACTCTCATTTTCTCTATAGTCCCACTACTTTGATCTATTTCCCTCTTTCCCCTTCAAAACTTCCTTCCTTTGCAAATAAAAGAAGTCGCAAGGCAGAAAGCTCAGACATATCCCTTGCCCTAAACCTTGACAGGAGACATATTGTGTAGTGTTGAGCTATGACCCAGACGGATGCACAGAGAGTAAAGGATTATAGCTGAGGGAAAGGGGAGTTGAGAGCACTGGAGAACCATGGCTTGTATTTCTTTATTCTGGGCCTCCAACAGAAAGCTATTGTCCTGATAACATAATGCCTTCATGTGCTGTTTCAGTTTGTTTTTGCATGGTTGTGATACCTTTTGCCCCTATACTGAACAGTGTCACACTGGATGTAAATGTCAGACTATTGATCATATACAGTATATACAATCGCCTGACCCAGCATGCACCTGTTGGTCATGGGTCACTTAGCATGCTCGCTTTGTGGAGCGTTAAATCAATGTTAAATAAAACAAAACAAAAAAAAATGGAGTTCTTTATCACTAATAGAGCTATGGATCAATCTTTCTCTGAGATGCTCCATGGTTTTGTTTGCATCATGCACAAGGATGCACTTAGACTACACAATATACAACCCAATGTAAAACGTTTGTGAAGGAAATGCATTCAACACATTACTGAGCCCAAATGGTTCACACGATGCATTTTGGTGAGACACACTAAAAGAAAACCTTTTTTGTTGTTGTTGTTTAAAAGACACACCGCAGGGCATCGTTAATTCAGCTGATGCCCTTTTTGCTTGATTAACTCTAACCTTTAGGTATCGTATCATTTCAGTTTATATTTCACATTAGTTGTGCATATCTCCCCCCCCAAAAAAATACAATTAATTTAATTAACATAAATTGTAATTGCCAAACTGGACCTGAATAACCTTTCGGGCCCTGTGGCACTCATTTGGTCTTACTTACTGACTCACTTACTCAGTTGTGTCCATTTGTGTACAGTTCACAAGTTACTAATAGGGCCTGAAAACAGTCATTTTAATCCACATACATTTTGTCAGTATGCTTACAGCAGCATTGGCGGGCACTCTGAATTAAATTGGTGTTTTCTGAATAAATGCTGCTCAATATTAATATTCAAGAGAACAGAGTCAACAGGCTTAAGTTACTTACAGTAGCCTATAGTCTACAATAAAAGACCCAAATGATCGCCTATTACAACTTATTGAATTATTTAATTAGCTTTAAACAAACAACATTCAAGGAAACTCTTAATTAGGCTCTCTTTCATTTCTAACCGGAACAACTGAGAGGCTTTTTCTTGTATCTATTTTTTTGAAAGGAAACAAATGATCCAATTTCAGGTAAGTCATTCAATGGAGAAAAGAGGGGTGCTTGATAATAAATGTGAAATGCACAGCTGTTACACCTGCCACATGTATTAAATGTAAACATGTGCAAGGTGTTGCATCAAGCATGCTGTTTGAAGCTTTGCTGGAGCCCTAGTTCAAATCCTACATGTAGTCTCATGTGAATGCATGTACGTCTGTACTAGAGTGATGTTAACACACTGTGATAAGGTTATTTTGTTTTGATGTGGATCTGCAGCGCACACACACACACCCACACACACACACCCACACACACACACACACACACACACACACACACACACACACACACACACACACACACACACACACACACACACACACACACACACACACACACACACACACACACACACACACAAACACATAAGAGATAAATAATCATATATACATATTCAATACTTAAAGTGGTTTGTAGTAAGTTTGACACAAACATGGATCATGTTGTTGCGACTATGATTCAATGTCATGGTCACACACACACACACACAAACACACACACGCACACACACACACTAGCATACATACTCAACATTGAAAAAACTGTACATTCACACTTAAACATGTCACTCTGTCGTGCTTTGGTATTATGAACAAGCACTCATACCTTCATCCGATGAATACATAGCCAGTACAGTTTGTAATAATGCCTGTGCTGATTTGACTGAAACGTACTGGACGACGTGTTACCGTGATAAATATGCAGCAATTAACTGTGAGAGGAACTGACTCCTGAGACAAAAAGATTTCCCTGCACTGTTCTATGTGTGCTTCAACTCTGCTGCTTTACAAATATCCACTATTTCCAAGTTTAACGGACATTTTTTGTGACTGATGCTCCTGCAGCATGAAAAACCAACTATTTGCCTTTTGTGGAAAGCAGGAACATACAAATAGAGAAAGGAGTTGTTATCGACGATTTAAAATGACTGGACCATGTAACTACAATACTGCAGGGGGACTGATGCTCTCATTAAGTCCAGTAGTTGATTTGTACATTTTTAAGACCTGCAGCTAACAAACCATCCCATGAAATACTCGTGGGGTTTACCTTAGAGAATATTTTAGAGCCAAGACAGAACTGACAGAAGGGCTAATGCCCTTTTTTTCTCTCATTAAGAAAAATAAGACAAAACTTTAGGATGAAGCCCACCATGTTCACGGTCTTGTTGCCTGGTTGCTTGGTAGCTTTTTCTCTGCAGACCAGCAACAGAAGTGAGGTGACAGAAGTGAAGGTAGAAGTGATTTGACTCTGACTATAGGGAAACTACGGATTGTAGATTGAAGGTGTTGCTTCAGATATGTTGTATATAAACTATTACAACACACTCTTATATGTTGTGTTTAACTCCCGACATGGTTACTGTATAGTGAACTTAATAGATTGTTGTGGTTGACATCCACACCATTCAGGGTTGGGTAATAATGATGTTTTCAGAATCATGTAGGTACGGATTTGGTCCACTTTGATTGTGTACTTGGGAAGTTATAGATTTGTTCAGATGTCTTATCTACGTACACACACATTTACCGTGTTGACATGCTCTTCCCTGACTGATTGGAGCTTCTGACAGCACACTGCATGACAGAATGATGCAAATAAAACAACTGTATCGTCAAGAAGAAAAAAGAGGAACACAATCATACAGTACACCTATTTTGCACTCTTGAGGTGAGCAGGTATCCTGATTATTCTGCATTCTGTTTTTTTGGGTTAAATGCTTCTCAGATTCACTTAAAACCCAAATCAGACCTTTGTTCCTTTAGTTCTCTGCTCCTGCCATCTGTGTCTGAATCTGTTAGAAGAAGTTACTTGAATTTCACTGTTGTCACCTCCTCTTGTGTTTGTGTGTGTGTGTGTGTGTGTGTGTGTGTGTGTGTGTGTGTGTGTGTGTGTGTGTGTGTGTGTGTGTGTGTGTGTGTGTGTGTGTGTGTGTGTGTGTGTGTGTGTGTGTGTGTGTGTGTGTGTGTGTGTGTGTGTGGGGGGGGGGGGGGGTCAAATTGAGTGACATTTAGAGAAAAGAAACAACATAGAAAAAGAGGGAAGTGACAAGGTGATCCTGCCCACTCAGCACCATGGTAACAGTTACCCTGACAGCCGAAGGGATGCAAGCAATATGATGGAAACTGGGAGATTCCTGCAAGGATTAGAGAAACCCTCCATCTGATTATCCTTCTCCTTCTTTCTCCATGTTTCTCCCTCCAGGGGAGTAAACAAATCGACTGCTAAAGTTTCCCCTCCCCCCCTCACCCTCCCTCGGTTGCTCCCGATAATGGGTAGTTGCCAAGGTCACCAATCCTCCCATCCAATCAGGATACCTCCGTGTATCCCCTTCTTCCTGGTTCTTAGTAATTTGACCTCCATGTTGCTCGGGGCAGCCAGCTCACAGCGGCTGTTGTGATCTCTCCGGAGACATGAAAGTCAGGTCACGAATTGAAATTGCCCGTTAATGATACTTGAAGTTGATCCCTGTGTGCTGTTGGCATCTATCTACACACCACAAACACAAACAATTAGAGGTTTGAGAACACAGACACAAACACTCACTGACACGACTCACAATGCAAAATAAAACCACATATATTATATGTGATGATATGTAATTAATACTCTTCATCTTCACTAGGGAAGTAGATCCGAGCATATTTGCATTTTTATTACAATGTCAGCTGTGTTGACGTCAACCTGTCAGATAGGTAAAGCACATTCAATTAACAAAGGTCAATATTGGACTTAACAGACTCAGGACTCTATTGATGCGATCCAAATGTCACATTATGTTGGTGCATATCAATAGCTTTCGAGAACACGCTGAACATGCAAAAAAACACGGTATATTTGTTTACAGGGAGCATTTATAGAGAATAAAGTTTTGATGATGTTCACTTGACCTGAATCAGGTTGTTCCAATGCTCGAATGCTCCTTTTTTTATATATAAATAACACATTACATGTTTATTTCCAGATCACAAAGGAATTGTTTGGAAAATAGAGAGACTGTTCGAGTGAACAGGTAACAAAGTATGTTGTTACACATACCAAACTCATGTATTGCTATTGTTAACACATCATTAATGAGATGCACACAACTAAATTATATTTCTTAATAATTGCAGGTATTTAATATTCCATGAGAGTCAAACCTCTTAACAATTTAGGGGCTATGCACACCAAGAAAGGTTAAGTTGCAGGTATTGTAGGCTTTGTAATAATAATAGTGACATGGAAAAAAGTTCCCCATCCTGACATGAACACCGACTGTTGTGGGCATTGGTCGGCACTTACACTTGAGGCCATAAGTTTGCCACATTAAGACTGTGTACAGTAATCAGGGTTATACACCTTTATATATTTTTACTGGGCAGCAGATTTTCCCGATGTATGACATTTATAATATTTATACTATTATTTTGCTCTTTGTATGATGTATGATCGATAATGGCAAATGCTGTAACATTACATATGGAAATGTTATCATTTTGTAATGCTGACGGATAGAAGTTGCTTTTAGTCTGTTTCTCATTTTAATTAATGTCCCGACGTGATCAAGACAGAAAAATAAGGATCCTAATCATACTTGATGTAGGCTGTGATGAACGCCGTCATTCTTGTGGAGCTTGAAATGTCTCACCTAAGTATGCTGTGTTCAAGTCAAGTTGTTTCGAATGAATCAGTGAGTTATTTATTTGATAAGCTTAGCTCATGGCATTAAATGCTTTCATGCAGAATATGAACAGGCTTCCAGTTATGCAATTTAATTTTGTAATAGGAGGCTTTAGGCTATGACAAACATTGTCAGACTGATGGACTTGTGCATCCCTCTTCCAACTATTTTAACTACCTTGTCATCTTGCTTTAAGAATAAATGTGGGTAGATTTGTAGGCCTGTCAAAAAGTATTTTTATATATTACACAATTATGTCTATATTTGTTCTCATGGTTATGACTTGTATATGATAATTGTCCTCAAAATATGATAATTTAAAGCCCTTTGCTAGACTAGTTCAATATTTCCCGTCTGCTGGGTTGTTATTCTAGATATCTGAGGTCATGTTCAGCTCCAGGTATTCCCAAGCTAGGACTCCAGTAACTGTCCTCTGGGAGGGTTCAACCTTGTGATGTATGTCTTTATTGGATAAGTACAGGTATTGGATTGTATTTTCACATTGAATTCCAAGGGTCAAAGGCTATTTAATGACCCGCCTTCTTGAACAGGACTGGTCGATATTACAATTCCTAAACATCAGAGTGTCTGACAGTCTCTCAAGGTGCATTTCAAACGAGTGTTAACAACCTTTTGAACACGTTTGGATCTACATAACAACATCCTCACAAGCCAGTGACTAGATATAGGAACCCTGCAACATTGAAAGGACACCCGATGAGAGTAGGGTTGGAAAACTATACTGTAGTTATATTTGCATATATGTTTAAACTCAAATAGAAGTCCAAACATTGCTCATAGCATGACATCATCATTGTCAGTATGTGTTTTTATCATATACACAGAGATGTATGTATTTATGCCAGATTGTTACAAATGTTACTGGCAGTAACGATGGAAGAAAAGTGATCTGTCCTCCTGGATATAACAAGAGAAGGCACAAACCCTGCATGTGCAGTGCCAGAGGTTTAAATCTGCCTCAGAACATCCCTTTGTCTCCCATTCCCTTCCCTCTGCCACTGTATACCAGCCAATAAAGCAGAAAGCATAATAAAACAAAACAAATAAAGCACACAGAATGCAGACCATTAATTTCCCCTTCTGTAATGTCTCTGTTGATTACGCTACTGTTTCTCCTCCGACCAAACTGGGTGGATATTCTTTTACACATGAGCGCTTTCATTTAATTGCATTATTTCAGCATCTCCCTATTATGCTGTTGTATTAGCAATGTATGATTGAACTAATTCATTTCCCTGCTTCTTTTCCCCAAGTGGGAAAACACAAGTTTGACCTTGAGGTGGTGCACTTTGATTAGGGGGTGTTGCCTCTACTGTGTGTGAGGATGTGGGGGTGAGCCTCCTGTGTGTGTCTCTCTCTCTCTCTCTCTCTCTCTCTCTCTCTGGCTTTTCCTTTTACTCTGGGAAAAGCCTAGGGAAACCAATTATTCTTAAGTGCTGTTTGTTTTACCTTTTATTCCAAAAAGAAGAAATTTACATTTTATTCTACGGCGGCAGCGAAAGCTACCTCTACCGCCATTTGATTTGTGCAATATCTGTGTGGCAGGGCATTGTCTGTATATTTTGACACTCTCTGTGACTCTCCATACATAACTCTGTGATTTGAATCAAGGAGTAGACTGCCTGTTCATATAAACCTCAACATCCTTGTTGTGTGCCATCTCCCCATCTGACCCAGGAAAGTAAGACTGCTAACACGAGCTAGACTCATTCCTCTTTTGAAGCGGGACAAATACAGCACAGCTCTTAGTGTGTAGGAATGAATTCACTCGTTGAAGGTTGGGCTCCAGAGGGAAACAAACACCATATTTATAATAGAACAATTCTCTGTCAACTGTATCAACACTAAAAAACACACATCTCATCACAGTTATCGTTTTTTCATCCATTGAGCGTATTGGTTAAGTTTAGGCAACTAAACTACATGGTCAGGTTTCAAAAACGATCATAGTTTAGGTTAAAATAAGCTTGCTAGTTATATAACATAAGTTGCATATGTTAAGTTAACTTACATGCGTGACTTAAAATAGGTCAACCTTGACTTTGGTTCAACACAGGACACAAACAGCAGTGTCCTGGTTTGAAGTCCCTTGTTTGACCCAAGAATCCACCACCAACTTCATCCATGTGTGGACTCTACGCAGACTTTGATTATCAGGATCAGAATCAGGATCAGCTTTTATTTGCCAAATACATCAATAGACAAGGAGTTCAAGTACCTCGGGATCATGTTCACGAGTGAGGGGAGGATGGAGCGTGAGTTTGGCCGGAGAATCAGAGCAGCGGGGGTGGTGTTGCAGTCGCTCTACCGCACCTTTGTGACGAAAAGAGAGCTGAGCCGGAAGGCAAAGCTCTCGATCTACCGGTCAATCTTCGTTCCTACCCTCACCTATGGTCATGAAAGCTGGGTCATGACCGAAAGAACGAGGTCGCGGGTACAAGCGGCTGAAATGGGTTTTCTCAGGAAGGTGGCTGGAGTCTCCCTTAGAGAGAGGGTGAGAAGTTCAGCCATCCGTGAGGAACTCGGAGTAGAGCCGCTGCTCCTTTGCGTTGAAAGGAGCCAGTTGAGGTGGTTCGGGCATCTAGTAAGGATACTAGGTGGAGAGATTAGATCTCCACACTGGCCTGGGAACGCCTCGGGATCCCCCAGTTAGAGCTGGTTAATGTGGCCCAGGAAAGGGAAGTTTGGGGTCCCCTGCTAAAGCTGCCCCCGCGACCCGACCCTGGATAAGCGGATGAAGATGAGATGAGATCAATAGACACAGGAATTTGACATGGCATCTAGTGCTTAACACCAAAAACTAGACACAGTAGAATACACATAACTCTTAAAGACATGATGCTAAAAACAAGACATGAAATTAAAAACATTAACACAAAGTAAAAGAAACTTATTTGTGATACATCGCAAATATTATCATGGATGAAATACTTTAGTGCAGTTTAATCGTATGGGAATGTCATTTTTAGGGTACAAGGCTGGAGAGAGAATTTGAATTTTAAAAATAACTTTAATGATCTATTCTTTCACGTATGTTACAGAAAGGGCATTTTCTTTAAGAGACCATTAGTCTCTTTATGAATTCATGAAAGACGACAACAAATAAATGAAAACATACAAAAAAAAAAGAAAAAAGAAACAACAAATAAATAATCTAAATAAATAAGGACTTAATTAAGCCACATGTTCTCCATAAACCAGTTCATTGTTCCTAACAAAGCATAAAACTTCTCTGTAACACCATACGTCTTCAAAAATTCCAAACTCTTTCATTCCAGCATAGTATTTAAAATCTATCAAAATCCTTGACTTCACTAGTCTTTTAAACACACACACTGGATTATGGTCAGATGTATTTTCAATTATGCTTCTTCTACTAACCCAGATTGCCATCTTTGCTTTTCCCAGTATGAAGTTTAATAGCTGACAGCAAGATTTACGTCTTTGTGTGTACTTAACTCCCAAGATGAAAACATTTTTAGTAAAAACCAAACCAAAACATGTAAAAATACATTCTAACAATTGGAACAAGCAGATTAGCCTATGACACTCCATAAAACAGTGAAAAACAGTCTCTCTTTCACAACAGCTAGGACATTTATCATCAACCATAGGATTTAGCACCGCAACAAAAGAATTAACAGGCACAATACCATGCAAAATCTTCCACTGTAAGTCCCCGTATCTCTTTGTTAATGGTGGTTTGTAAAAGGTTCTCCAGTTTGGTTTAACATTGTCATCTAACACAAGCTTGGCCCGCCATGCTGTATCAGTCCTTGTATTAAGTTTTAATTTGTTCAAAACCTTAACACAGGCTTTATACAGTTCTTTACCATCAGTTTCATCCAGATACATTTTCTCAAAACAAGATACATTCAACAAAGGCCCTTCACACCCATCAAGCTGGGGCATGAGGGTCAATTTTGGAAACAGAAAACCATCATCCATTTCAGAACTAATGGCACAGTAAGATCTCAACATGTCACACTCTTTCTTTGTCAAGACACCTTTCCATTTGGTTAATAACTGTGCCACAACTCGTGTAGACTTCATTTTTAAAGCAGTAGCCACAGGCTCAACCTTATCGAATTCAGGGCCTGCTAGAGACACTAAATTCTCCAAAGTTTTTACACCATGGCTCTCTAAAATGAAGTCCAATGGTAGAGATGATTCTCTTGATATATCCAGCCTAGATCCCCTTGTCAACGGTTCCTTCAACAGCAGTGGTGCAGATATTGAAAATTCACATCTCTTTATTTTAAATAAGCAAAGCACTTTGAAAAGTCCACGATAGAATGCAGGCAGATTCTTGAAAGGCAGCCTGTTGGGGTCCATTAGAAAAAGGGAAAGATCCAGCTGTAAACCTCCTAGTCTTCGCAATATAGTATAGGCCAAGGGTCTCCACAATAAGTCTGTTGGGCCCACAAGCAGTCTTTGAAGAAACTGTATGCGGAAGGCAGCGACTCGGCTGACCAGGTGAACAAGTCCTTGGCCCCCTTCATCTTTAGGCAAAAACAACACGCTTTGGGGGATCCAATGCAGCTTATCCCAAAAGAAATTCACCATTTCAGTTTGAATATCAGACAACAACTTTTGGGGAGGGTTCAACACCATTAGACGGTGCCACAGTGCGGATGCCACCAAATTGTTACAAATTAAAACACGCCCTCTATAGGACATGAGAGGCAATAGCCAAGACCATCTTTTGAGACGCCCTTTCATTTTCTCGAAGACCCCTTCCCAATTTTTCTGTTCTGTTTGACTATCACCCAAGAAAACACCTAAGTACTTAAATCCCTTCCTGCCAGATTTCAGTCCTTGAGGTAGTTTTAGTGTCCTACCTTCCCATTTTCCCCCAAGTAGTGCTTCACTTTTGTCCCAATTAACCTTTGCTGATGATACCTTCCCAAAAATTGTGACCGTATCAGTTAAAACATCAACATCTTTTTGATTATTTACAAAAACCACCAAATCATCAGCATAAGCAGATAACAGATATTTTGAACCACAAAGAGAAAACCCAGAAATGACCATCCTTAATCTATGCAATAGGGGTTCAATAGCAAGAGAATATAACATACCAGAGAGTGCACAACCTTGCCGTATTCCCCTCTGAGCTTTAAAAGGAGAACATAAACCACCATTAAATTTTAGGATACTTTCAGCACCACAATACAAAACTCTAATCTTAGCAACAAAACCTGGACTGAAACCAAAAGCTGTTAAAGTTTTCCATAGGTATTGATGCTCAACTCGGTCAAAGGCTTTTTCCTGGTCCAGGGAAATCAGACCAGTATCCATGCCCAATAATCTTGAGATGTCTAAAATATCCCGAATTAAAGCAATGTTATCAAAAATGGATCTTCCAGGGATACAATATGTTTGATCTGTATGGATCACCTGCTCGATCACATTCCTCAATCTAATAGCCAGTGCTTTTGAAAAGATCTTCAAATCAGAACACAAAAGTGCCACAGGTCGCCAATTTTTAATCTCATGGAGATCACCTTTCTTGGGCAGTAGAGTTAGGACTGCCCTCCTACAACTCAATGGCAATTCAGCTTTAGTCAGGCTGTCATTCAAAACATCCAGCAGATCATCTCCAATCACTGCCCAGAAAGTCTTAAAAAACTCTATTGGAAGCCCATCAATACCAGGTGATCTACCACTCTCCATGGTCTTTAGAGAAGCACTAAGCTCCTCCAAAGACAGTGGTCGCTCTAATTCTTTTGCACTTTTTTCGGAAATTTTAGGTAGCCCATCAAAGAATACTTTTTCAATCTCTGGCTGCTCAGTATATTCAGAGGAAAACAAATCAGCGTAAAAACTGACTGCACATCTCCGAATCTCAGCAGGCTCTTTTAGCAGATTCCCAGATTGGGTACGCAAAGCATGTATACAACGCCGCTGCCCATTTTTACGCTCCTGACTAAAAAAGAAACGGGATGGAGCATCCATCTCAGTCAAACTCTGAAACCTGGATCTCACCAGAGCACCCTGTGCCTTCAATCCTAAAAGGTCAGCCAAAGCCCCTTTTTTAACTTTGAGTGCCTCATTATGGCCTTGATTTCCTGTGGTTTCTATAACATTTTGGAGTTCTACTATTTCAATCTCAAGATTTCTCATTGAACGGGTTATGTCTTTTGTGACGCTGAAAGTATACTGCTGGCTTAGTTGTTTTATCTGGACCTTTCCATAATCCCACCATTGCTGAAGAGATGGAAAACTAGTCTTACATTTTCTATAATCATTCCAAAAATACAAAAAAACTATTCTAAAATTTGCATCACACAGCAAATTGGTGTTAAGATGCCAATAAGCACTCTTAGGCTTAATAAACCTCATGCCTACGTTACACATTACCAAACTATGGTCAGAAACAGAAACAGGAATGATCTCACAGTTCCTAAAAATGTTAAGTTGATGTTTAAAACAATAAAATCTATCAAGACGGGCTAATGAAATCAAACCATCCCTTGCATGACCCCATGTATATTGTCTTATATGATTAAAATTCCTCCAAGTGTCAGCAAGTTCATGTTTCTTAATCAATTCCACCAGTCTCTTTCTTGAAGCAAGATGTGGCTCTGGATGATTTCTATCTATATTTAGTGCTGTGCAATTGAAATCACCCGCCATAATTAAATAATCATCTTTACTACAATTACTTAACACTTCACATAGTTTATTTAAGAAAATCATTCTTTCCATCCCAGATGAGGGAGCATACACACATAAAAAAACAAAAGCACAATGATCAAAAGTAGCTCTAACTTTCAAAAGTCGTCCATCTATAATGTTGTCAACTGTGAAATCTACAACGCAACTTCTAGAAATGAGTAAAGCCACACCTCCACTTAAAGAAGATTTATGACTAAAGAATATTTTCCCATTCCACTCTCTACACCAATCCAAAACATTCCTATCATCTGTATGGGTTTCCTGCAAAAACAATACATCTATGTGTTTTTGTTTTATAAGCTCAAAGAGTTGTGCTCTCTTGTTTATATCTCTAGCACCATTTATATTTAAAGTCGCTATGTTAAAAACACTCATTTGTAAGGGAAAGCACAACACAAACTCAACCAAACAAAGGCACCATATGACAATGAAGATCGAATTAAATGACGCTCTTACTTTCATCATTAGTCTCTTGTCTAAGTTTTGTCAGAAACTTTTTCAGGCGTGCAATCTCTTGATCAGTAAAACCACCATTCTCTGGATTAATCCTAAATTGTTGCACTGAATCAACAAAGCCCATGGTATCTGGAAAATAGTTCTCCACTCGTACTCGTTTCATATTTTTGGTGCGTTTCAGAAAATCCTTTATGGCATCTAAGGTATAGGAAGCCCTAAATACGTGCTGCTGTGACGGTGAGCAGGAGTCAGTGGAATCAGACTCAGACTCAACATTTAAATCGGCTGAACCGGCTGTTTTTTTAGTTGATCTAGTGCGTCCATCAGAATCCTTTTTTCTTTTCACTATGGGGTACTTAAACTCCACAGTAGTGTCCATTCCTTCCTCGTCATCTAAACCCTCCAATACGGCCTCTGCTACCTCTACAGCAGTCTTTTCGTTTACCGTGGGAAACTCCAACAACATATTCCCACACGCGTCTTCACTTTCTACAGCTTGTGTGTTTACATTCTGAGAAGCAGAAACCTCATTAGACACTGTGCTACACCCCATACCTGGATCTTGCTTACCTGTTGCGTCGCTTTGTTCTGGTCCCTTTTCCGCATTATGTTTGACAGACGGCCCTGCCGCTGAAGTCTCATTCTCCGCCACCTCTCCTACTCCTCCAGGCTCAGTTTCAGACAGTTCACTTGCACCTGTGACAGGGCTGCCTACTGTAGGTCTGCTTTTATTTTTCTCAGGGCAAGCACGAATGAGATGTCCTTCCTTTCCACAATGAAAACATTTCATAGTTTCGGTAGTGGCGAAAATGGTATAATCAAACTGCTCAATTTTAAATTTGAACGCGACATTGAGATCACTTGTATAATCTTTAAGGATCATATACACGTGTCTCCTGAAAGACACGACATGTTTCAATAATGGGGAATTGCATCCAAGCGGGATCTTTTTAACTGAAGATACTATTTGCCCATATCTTGCCAATTCACGGCAAATCATCTCGTCGCTAATGAACGGCGGTACATTGGACAAAATTACACGTCTTGAAGGAGTTACGAGTGGTAGAACATTAACCAGATTTCCATCTATATTTATACCTGTGCTGATAATTTCACTGACTTTAGTAAAATTATCAAGAAAAATAACCACTGAACCATTCATTCTAGAAGCTGAAACAATGCTATCATGTCCCACAATAACGCCAACAGCTAGACCACATTCCTCAACAGATATATCTGAATTTACGGGGATTTTGATACCATGACGCCGACTCAATTTATCAAACGCCATTCTCTCCATGTTTGCCACGCTAACCGGCGATCAAATCGCTGGTTGCGGACTAAGAAACAATAAAGACAACACTTATCTAACTAAACATAAATTATAAAGTAAAATAGGAAGAGAAAACAAAGATAGAAAAGTAACCCTCAGCCGGACAAATGTCTGCACACGCACTCACTCACTCACTCAACAAACGCTACGCCCACTCAGAGAGAGAGAGAGAGAGAGATGGAGAGAGAGAGAGAGAGAGAGAGAGAGAGAGAGAGAGAGAGAGAGATTTCATATTAGAAACTCAGAATGTGGAGTGAATGGAGTTACAAATTAAGCTGATTTACCAATTATCTTCTGTCTCAATGGAGCAGAAAACACACTTAAAGCACTCTCACCCTCATTAGTGAGAACAGAAAAGGTAAAAAGCATCAAAAGTAGGCTACAGAGACACACACACACACACACACACACACACACACACTCATACATTCAGACCAACAGCGTTACCCTCCTTTTGACCCCATTATATAAGAAATCTACAGGACTGAAAACAAACAAAATAAACACACGGACGTGCACCCCCCCCCCCCCACACACACACACACACACACACACACACACACACACAGCAGACGAGTTTACTGCAGCGCTGCAGAACAAAGTAGATGGGGCTTTAAGGATGCAGGGAAATATGTTTCACTGGTGTTCTTTCACTTTGAAAAACACATCAGTCCAGCGTCTGTAATATTTTGAGTTTTGAGGTTTTTATGAGACTGGAACAACACATTAGTAGTAATTCTGTCTCTGAGCATGCTGCTCTGGAGCAAGAAGAACCCGCAGCTGCATTTCCATCCTTGATTTTCTACTTTTATTATTTTCTTGACGTCTGTGTCTCTCTGCATCTCCGAGCAAAACATCCTCCTCTCTCTTACATCACATACCCAAGGAACCGATCCTGTCAACTTGTTGCCGGGGCGTCCAATAAGGGCTTGAGGCCAGATCCAGAATCACTGAATGAGGGAGAAGGGGTAGCTGTGCTTTCATACCCTTTTCAGATTTCGTCTTTCATTGATTGTGGGGAAACATGTGTTGACCGAAATATGAATCATAGCCCTGTATTTTTTACATACTTTAAAACGTGTCTGGAGGAGGACTATTAGAATATGCTGGACTGTTCAGATTCAGTGTTGCTGTTCAATATACATGAAACAGATGAGAAGGTGGTGTGAGGAGTATTTTAATTTACAATGAACTTTCTTGCTAAATGAATAACAAATAATGATTAATTTCAGGGAGTATTTAAGAATTTCTATATATTTTAGAAACACTTTTATCTGCTTTTTACTGTATTAATTGGCTAATGGTTGCATACGTACAAACTGTGTTTTGTTTTGTGACACTCTTTATGTATCTGGCCTCACATAATCTTACAATTGAAGATGATCTCAGATGCCACTACAATGCACTCGTTATTTCAGCTTTCACACTTTCATGTGCAGGTTTGGAGGAGAGATGAAAAGGCTACGTGACAAATAAGTTTAATTTATGGCCAAAGTTAATATTTTAAGCCATTATCTTGGAGTAGATTTGACCCGTGGAAGGCAAAATACACATCCATGCACTTCTCTGTGTGTTTAACGTAACCTTTATCTAATGGTAAATCTGATCCTCACTGAGAAGCCATTACCTATCTGTTTCTGGATAATGAGACAATCACACACACATACACACACACACACACACACACACACACACACACACACACACACACACACACACACACTCTCTCTCTCTCTCCCTCCTTGTGATTTTTGCAATGCAATACACACCCACACACAGTCCCCTTTTTTCTCTCTAGCACAATCCCTTACACAAGCTCACTTTCAACAAACGCACGCGCACGCACACACACACACACACACACACACACACACACTGTGCAGCCGAGTCTATGTCTGTGATAATGAGCTACACCTTCTCTCTGTCATGTTGAGTTATATCTCTCGTCACCAAACCAGACAGTTTGTGTGTGTGTGTGTGTGTGTGTGTGT
Organism: Echiichthys vipera; assembly: GCF_963691815.1. NCBI lineage: Eukaryota > Metazoa > Chordata > Actinopteri > Perciformes > Trachinidae > Echiichthys > Echiichthys vipera. Next base: position 24,821,889 of record NC_139836.1, read on the forward strand.
GTGTGTGTGTGCCTGTGTGTGTGTGTGTGTTCTCCCTTTGCAATGTGACCTTTTGCACTCTTCTCAAACTGTATTTATTGACATGTTTCTCCCGGTGAATGACAGAACATTAAAGCAGAAGTTAATTGAAGGATGTAAGTATGCTGCAGGCCTCGTTTAACACTTACAATACGGCTCATGAAACTGAACTGAACCACGCAAATGAGGACAAACTCTTTCTCTTTCTGATCCAGCATATACAGAAACTGATGATTATCTGACATCTTTGTTGTTGCTTTGGAGAAGCGGAGAGAATCCCACACACAGCATGAAACAATCTTCTTTATTTGTGTTTGGTAGGGGGAAAAAAACAGGTGCAGTCCTTCCCTGAAACGTTCAACCTTTTGGAGCTTTCGTAAGCACTCTGCTTTGCTTAAACAGCTAATGGGTGCGGCGCTTGTTTGAGAGCACTTGCATTTTTTGTTGCTTGTAGCTGCTTTTTCTTGTAGATGCAAATATTTGTAGTGGCTGTTTGTTTTTGTTTTTTAAAACGATTGTGTAATGAAGAGAGCGAGACTGTGCTGAGCAATAAAAGGGCACATTAAAGATAACTAATAAAATAAAATGTATCAGCGAATAGCAAGACTTTAAACTCCAATGTGCTGTCAACCCTCACTGACATTTCAGGGACTTGTACCTGGTAGCATCACCATCAAAGTGTGTATGTGTATATATATTTTATTTTACATCTTTCACATTTGTAGCATATAGAAAGATTTTGTTTGCTGAAATATTAGACAATGCTGGAGAAAATGGTTGCAGTTTGGGCCTTCACTTCAGCTCTTAACCAGCTCTAACTGAGGGATCCCGAGGTGTTCCCAGGCCAGTGTGGCGATCTAATCTCTCCACCTGGTCCTGGGTCTTCCCCGAGGCCTCCTCCCAGCTGGACATGCCTGGAACACCTCCCTAGGGAGGTGCCCAGGGAACATCCTTACTAGATGCCCGAACCACCTCAACTGCTCCTTTCAACGCAAAGGAGCAGAGGCTCTACTCCGAGTTCCTCACGGATGGCTGAACTTCTCATCCTCTCTCTAAGGGAGACTCCAGCCACCCTCCTGAGAAAACCGCTGCTCCATCCAGTGTGTTAAATGACAGTTGTTTGAACCAAAAGTTCCACCTCTGCTGTAACTAGGACATTTTCTTAAATGCTTCTTTTACGGCCTTTGTCTCAGACACACCCCATATTAGATAAATGAATGTGATTGGCTGAGCACATCTCGGGCTGTGAGAAATCAGTTCAAAGCGGAAGAGGACCAGACGCATCTGTCAGAGCAAATAAAACACTAGCTCGCTGATTTGTCTGGTTCCCAGGCAACAGGTGGGCAGCAAAGTCAGAAATGTTTGAAATGTTCATGGTGGTGTTAGACCGTAACTTAACACCAGGCTGAACAGCAGTGTATGAAGTTTGAAGTCTGTTCCACCTCTGACATAGCGATCAGGAGTGTGCTCTGTTGCATCTGAAAACACACCGAACAATGATGTCACAGTGTACTGACATGACCTGAAGTACACTTCTACATCACTATAGCACAGTGGTAAGTTAAACCTTAGGGGGTAAGAAAAACCAACATTTCCAGCTGCCTACTTTCCTTCAACTGCCTTTAAAGCACTCATTCATGTCAGTGTATCCAGTTGCACATACACATGTTGCTATTGACTTGTATTTTTGTTAATCCTGTCATTTGGACTTTACAGGTAGTGAGTAATTAGTGATGTGATGTGAGGTTTCAATGCAGCAGCCCAGGAGCAAAATCAGCTTTGACTAACAGTAAAACGTTTTAATCCTGTTTGGTGTTTCACTGAGTCTACTGGGGCGTCTGTGGCTCAGTGCAAGAGTGGGTCGCCCTCCATTCGAGAGATTGGCGGTTCGATCCCCACCTCCCCTTGTCCACATGTCGATGTGTCCTTGGGCAAGACACTGAACCCCGAATTGCTCCCTGTGCTGCGCATGGGTGTGTAACTGTGGTGTGAATGATTAGATTAGATGGTATGTAGATGTCCACTGCCATCAGTGTGAATGTCTGTGTGAAAGGGTGAATGTGACAAACACTGTGAAAGCACCTTGAGTAGTCAGAAGATTAGAAAGGCGCTATATAAGTACAAGTCCATTACCATCATCAGTTTATTCAAATGAATGTGCATTGCAATGTCCTAAACATCTTTGCAAAGCAACTTTCAGTCAAATGTGGAGATTGCATAATAGTATATTTATAATACAGATTTATTTTGGAAGTTTTTTAAGTTTCAAGGTCTTCCATTTAAATGTACAGGATCCTGAGAAGAAACAAGAGAAGGGGGAGTGGGTGAACCAGAACATTGAGAAAAATGTCACCATTCTCCCGTTTGTTCCAAGCACTTAATCACTGCTGTAATAGAGGGTAATTACTCAGGCTTACAGACAAACATGGAAATTCTACATGCTGACAATTAAAAAAGAAAGGGACAGGGTGAGAGAGGGCAGGGAGGGAATGAAAAGACAAATATGCAGGAAATAAAAGAAGAAAATATTACCATATTACAGGAAAAGGCAGAGGAGATAACATGGGAGAATCAGTCACTTACATCCTTACAAATGATTTAATTACATTTGTCCTTACCATTCAATTTTTTGACAGTAACATAAATGGCATGACGGCTGGCAGTGTGCTACAAATACAATGAACCCTGGCATGTTAATGGTGGCGTAGCACCAAAAATGATACACTGCCTTTGGATTCAATTAGTGCTTTGTGTGCAATACAAACAACAAATGGAAGGCTTTTTGTTTTATGTTAATGTTGGGCCAGATTTTCTCTTTACAAGCCCCCTAGGATACTTCACAAAAGACGTCTACTACAAAATCTGAAGTGACAGATATTCCAAACCAGTTCTTCAAAAAAAACTTGACCTCACTGTATAAAACGACCTGTTGTGACCTCTAGGATAATCACAGCCTCATGGAAGTTTACAACCGCAAACGAGAGACCTGGAGCAGTCAGAGGATGCACAGCTTTCCTATGTATACCGACAATGAAGGGGTTCCCAAGCAGTTTCCAGAACAGAAGTGCTCGCCATGTTGTCAATGCAGTTCTCACAGAAATCTGAAAATGTGAAACGATGCATTTGATTCCAAATTAAATCATGGATTTATCTATGGTGTTCTTGGTGCCCTAATGTGGTATTTTGGAAGAATTTTTGACCGTTTTCATTAATTCTTTGTTAGATTTAGCAACAGAATGTATGGACACAAAACTTGCTGCAACAACTTATGAGGCATAATATAGCATGAGAATGTGAATCATAAACTTCCATCACAATGTTCTCAGCCCTTAAACACCTACAACTTCAACATCAATTAGGCGTTTAACCAAACACACAACGCCCAATGTGGTAGGATTGCTGGAGGTATACATTGTAAATGTTAAATACGTTAAATACGTTAAATGCGTTAAATACGCGATTACGGCCTTGAAGCCAGGTGTGCAGAGGTGCTAGAGAAGGCATGGTTTGTTTTTCTGTCAGGCTTTTTGACAGACTTAAACACTGTCAGGCTTTCTGCTGGCCTGGCCTGTGAGTCGTTTGACCGTCTTGTTGTTTGCCTCTCTGGATGGTGACTGTCTGGCAGACTCGTTTATATTCTACCTGCCAAATTCTCCTTCTTGCCTGTCTGCCTGCCTACAATCTGTCTTCCTCACTGCTTTCTTGAGGGAAAAAGAAGAAACGACACAATTCTTGACAAATACTGTAACGTGATATAAATGCCATTTTATACCGTGAGCTATGGAAAACAAACTTTGATCGGGGACAGGGCAAACTGGATTATGTGAGCTGACAGATATATTACAGTGGTAGACTGTGCCGTGCAGAAAAATGACAGCACTGGTGTTTGTTTTGTTGAAATTGTTTCTGTAAACAACATGTTTACTTTCTTTGCCAAAAACAGGAAGAACTGTGATGTTATTTTGGCACAGTGGGGTTTGGGTTTCAAGGTCGCATGACTGTGGTTCATGTGCTGCCTGCCTCCCTACCAACGGACATCATTGGTGTCCTAGCAGCGGGATCCATGGGGTGACCCTTCTTGATGGTGGCAGCTGAAAGCAAACCCCAGTTGGTCCGCTGACTAACTGTCCTGAAGCCTCCCATGCTCCCACTCCTGTGCGGTTTGTCCTGTGTTTTTGTGTTAAAACGGACAGATTCCCAGGAACAATCGTGAAAGTTAAAGATTTAGAAAAGAATGCCTCTGAGCTGCATCCCAACTCTCTCTTTCCTAATATCTTCTTCTACTCAATCTAATACTTTATCATGTTGAAGTAAAAAACAGTCCAATCTGTGTGTTCATATAGTTCTCATTTATGAGGTTATAGGAATATTGTTCGCAAAGTTCTAAAATTTTGCCCCTGACCTGCTTAATCTCTGTTTGTTTAATATTGGAACTGAGTTTAATTCCAATATTAAACCAATTATTCCATCTCCTTACACCTTAAAGGACAACATTTAGACCATTAATAAAGCAGCAAAGAAATATTTGCTATGTCAAGATATAATGGAGCTTCTGCCGCATGTGCAAGTTAGTGAATGTGGCTGTAACAAAAATTGTATTTCACATATTGGGGAACGATCTATGAGAGTCTTGTGAGATCAATCCTAGACCACCTTTTTTTTCAGTATTTAGATTACAGGACATGTACATACCACATGTATCGTCACTTGAATGAAGAAGCTATGCACTGACGAGCCATAGAAAAAACCCACGTCAGTTGCTAGAAAAGCAGCTTTTACTCTAGTGAATGCTGTTTTCTCTATATGTAATTTGTACATCATTATTGCTCAAGGTTTGGATGAGACGTCCATAAAAAAATCAATCTTGCAAAGTCCTGCACAGGGTTTGATTCACAAAGGATCCCTACACAACAGTCTTTTTCTCTTTGTTCTTTACGTCTTAGTGCCTTTGGCTTCTTCTTCTGTTCAGCAGCCTCCAGTTACAACTTCTCTTCACTTCCCATCACCCTCAAACTCAAAGCTTTTCATGCACTTTCCGCTCTTGAGTCCACTTTACATTGAGGAAAGGGTGCAAGCCAAGGATGAACGCGTTGCCTTGAGAAAATAGTTTTTTCTCTGAAAACATTATTTGTCAATGGAAGGTTGACCAAGCTAGAATGCACTGAGGTTGCATCAGTTTGGTAATTGTTTTACAGCAATACC